>NC_057776.1:7121466-7439267 GCF_014825855.1 Bombus pyrosoma
GATTGTTAAGACAAAGACTATTTGTTCGTTTGAAGAACCTTAGCTAGAGAAATCCTGAGACTTATAGCGGGTCCTTGGGCTAGTTAAAAATATGCTATGAAGATGTTTCGACATCTGGCGATCATCTTGTCCAAAGAATAGCGTCTTTGTGTAGCAAGCCACGGGACAGAAACCGTTGGAAAGTTTGCTGTCGAGTGCCACTACATATCTACTTTTTTTTTTTTTTTTATTTGGTACAGTTTTACAATCAATTCTCATTGAGAATTATAAGTAAATTATTCTGGTGTGATACTATAACTTTAATAATAAGTATTTATACTATGTTTGATTCTAGTTGAATCTAATGCTTAAATTTGAAGGGTAATGTCTGATCGGTCGTGTCAAGTAATTGGGTAATTAATGGGTTTTGGTGATTGTTAACTCTTATGTTATATCTCTTACTGAATTTGTATATTTCTTCTGTAACTGTAGGTATCTTAAGGTCGTGATGTATTGTTTCGTTGCTAACATACCGAGGTGCATCTAAGGATCTTAGAGTTTTTGATTGGAATCCCTGAATAATTTCTATGCTGGAATTACTCGCTGTTCCCCATAGTTGGATCCCATAGGTCCAAACAGGTTTTAATATGACTTTATATAACATTATTTTACTCTGCACGTAGAACATATATCTACTTATCGTTTGTGGACGCGTGCAAACCGTTGGAAATATAAATTCACGTACAAGGAGTGAGCATCGTGACGCAAAGCAATAAGGGTTCGCTATAATATAAAGGTCGATTTCTGAAAATTAGGATCAGAGATCCGGCGAGTGTAGCCTCGTGTTAAACTACATGGCTACGTGGGTCGTTCGAGTAATTTTAATGCTAATGTAGATCATTTGTTTACGGATGCTCGTTCCGATACGAGAGCACATTGCGATGCATCAGGTCGATCGTTGATATTTACTCGCCTCGCGAACGTTCTTGCGCGACAGACGTTATCAGTTATGATTCGGTCGCATTAGTAAACGCGCGGTGTAATGTTGGTAATTGATGAGCCGTTATACCCATTGCTGTAACGCGGAAATGACGCACGTCCGCGGATAAATTGAATTGTCCGAATAGTTGGAATTATAGAATATATGATAGAACTAGCCCGATTTCCAATTGATTTATAGGTCTATATACATCGATGGCTGAATGTGCTTTGATTTTTCGCTTGCTTTCTATCAAACGAACATAGCGTATTCGAGTTCAAACGCGTTCCAACGTTCTTGTCACACACTCAGAAGCAGTAATAGGGTGGACAAAACATCCTGCATGCCACAGCTATCCAAACAATAATCAGATAGTAACTGAATAGTCGCCTTTGATTTACACTCGACGATAACCACTCCAAAGGGATCAAACCTTAGTATAAGAACCCTGGCAAATCAGCACTCAACACCTTTTTTGTTCACTCTGTTGGATTCGTACAATAAATTTGACTACTATATCTAAAGCTCAATTCTTTATCTTATTTGTGAAACGCTCGAACTGCGAGGAGATTGTCGCGTAGGAGACACAATAAATCTCCGGTGATCTCCTCGCGTCGCAGTTCGAACGTTTCACGAATAAGGTGAAGAAATTGAACTTTGTATACGATAATAGAATTTATTATGCAAATCCAACAGAGTGACGGTTCAAAGTGTTACAAGAGACTGATTCGAGCGCTTATTTTGGAGGGTTTTTATACTGAGGTTTTAGTCCTCCTGAAGAGGTTGTCGTCTGGTGTATCTCACAGGCGCCCATTCCCTTGCTATTTGGTTATTGTTTCGATGGCTGTGGTATGCAGGATGTCTAGCCTATCCTATTACTGTTTCTGAGCGGGTGGTCTTCTTGAGCGTGTGACAAGATCACCGGTGATCCGTCAATTTCGTGATTTCTTGCGTCTCCTACGTGACATTCCCGTAACACTGACGCGAAAGTGCAACGAATAGCACGATCGATGTCAAGTAACCAAAAGCATA
Source organism: Bombus pyrosoma (assembly GCF_014825855.1). Classification (NCBI taxonomy): domain Eukaryota; kingdom Metazoa; phylum Arthropoda; class Insecta; order Hymenoptera; family Apidae; genus Bombus; species Bombus pyrosoma. The sequence continues at coordinate 7,123,457 of NC_057776.1, forward strand.
ACATCCATCAGCCGTCGCATCGTGGAAGCTTAAAATCTAAAATTAGAAACTGCCAATGCTTGCCATGATAAAAACAACAGCATAGCAATATTTTTTCCTAGCCGCTGTATATGCCATTCGTCAGTTGAAAAACGGTACGAGATCAAACCACTACTCAACAAAGAGCTTCTCGCCCAGTCACGTGTTCGTTTCCCATTAAACGAACTTTCCGTGCAGATAGTAAAGCCATTAGACCGATCCGTTGTTCAGGTTCGATGGAGTTCGATCCGCCGTATGTATATAGTCGCGGTATACAATTGCGGATGGCCAACTGCTGCTGACCATTTCTGTACCGCGTACCGTGTTTATTCGAGCCCACAGCCGCGAACACAGAAACCGTGAAGTCGTAAAGCTTGGCCGAATGTGGCTTGGTCTTCCTCGGACCACACACAGACATAGAGAACAGGTCAAGCAACCTGCCATAAAATTAAGGCGCGTGTATATTTCGAGCTATTGCGGACATTCTCGTTTCCATGACACGGACACACTCGCGCCGCTTTAACTATGGTCCTCTGATGATTCTTTGTTTCATGATACAAGTCCGGAGAACTAAAGAGAACGGATGGAGGACTTGATTAGTTGGCCCCGAAAATTCGTGTGCTGTTCGTGTTGCTTCTAGTCGAAACGATTATTATTATTTTTATTCTGATTTTTAAACATTTAAACGAGTGCGTTTTTATATGTGGAGATTATTGGACGTTATTTGGTTCCCTTTGCATTTCTTTAGAATTAAAACGCTGTCTTTCTTGTTTCAGATACGTGGCTCGTGAAAATGGAAAACGTGTCTCGGACCTTGCTGACTCGACGGGAAACAAGTAAGCAGAATTTAATATTCTCATGGATTTCGTAGAAATCTTGCCTCGCCGTGATTCATTCTACGTTTCGTTATAGCATTCGTAGCGTAAAATATAAGGCAATTTCTATGAATTCGAGGCCAGCGATGTGTGATCAACGCTATTGTAATTTCTCGTGAAAAAATTTAATCGATTAATCTTCCGCTTTGATACTAGGAAATTAAAGTTAACGTGAAAAATAACTAAAGTGACTTTTATGATGGTAGATGCTATCTTTTTATGTACCGTACACGAATACGTCATGCAAACATTGTGTATATTCGTCCATTTTGTTACACTACTAATCTTTACGTTTTCATTATTGATTATTGATATTTGAATATCGCACAATGGATTTAAAAAGTCAGGGTAGCAATGGAATTTATTCACATTTATTCACACAGTTAACAAATGATTCAATTTAAAATAACGAGAGCGTTGAACTGATGCAAAAGGAAAATATTACAAACAAGGAACCTTAGCTCCTTCATCTTCCAAAATTATAATTTCTACTAAAAAGTGGAGTAAATTAAAGGGAAACAGTATAATGTAAAATAAAGAGAAATCGTCGTCTGTCTAGCTGAAATCATAAACAAAGAACACTTTTATTTCCAACAACTGTACAATATAAACTGAAACGAATTCTAGAATTTAGAATTTAGAACATTTCCAACGTCACAGCTACAAAACACTTAAAAATTAATCACAATTTTCAAAGCTAAATACGAATTTTCAAACTCCAACGTATTAATCTCTTAGAATATAGAACAACTCGCGTGCACACAATGGACTGCCATGATTACTTTGGGACGCGATGATACGATCCGCGATATTAATCCGATAATTCAATATCGTACACACAGGCGATAGAACGATAAGCAACGGCAGGTAGTGGGAAAGACAGCGAAACGTGTGTTGCGATACGACCAATTGGATGCGGCTAATGGGCCAATTGCAACCGCGATCCACCGATCGGTGAATGATGTTTCGAAACTTGATTATAAAGCTTGCTAGAGACCGTACACGTTCCTAACATCCATCATCGTACTCGAAACGAGATTCATCGCGATACCATCGCGAGGGTAAAGTCGTAAAACAGGGTGAGACCAGCAGGTTATTTCGGTGAACGATATTTGCCAATGAAAATGCGGTTAATTAAATGACACGCGATAAGAGCGAAATAATATTTCCTGGCGTTTTCTCCAGCCTCGTACGAGGCAGAGATGTTTAGCACTAAAATTCAACCTAAACTACAAACTAAATACAAACTGAAATATAACGTTAAAATGTTTCAACAACCTTCTGCAATTTGTATACGTCGAATGTTATTCATTACGTTGGTCGACTGCGTGAATCGAAATGCACATTACAAACATTAATTTCTTTTAATTTATCTTCGTATTTGTTTCTGCAAATATCTTCGTACGATAAATAAACTCGCGAAAGTAAGCGGTTTGTTTTGCAAGAGATAGAATATTAATTACGTGGCAGAGTAACGAGATTGGCTGGCTTAATTATAAGAGGAAGAAAGAATCAGAGAAACGAAATACAAAATGGTTTACGGTTAAAGTAAGCCCGGCAGGCGATGAATAAAAAGCAGCGGTGTTCTCGACTTTGACGGATGGTCTATACAAATCGGTTACAAGTACACGATACAGACATACTGCCAGTGACATTAATCTTGAAAAGGTAATTTATAATCTTACAATTTAATTCCATTACGATACACCTAAGTACATATAACAGAATTTCTTTAATAAATTCCAGCAGAACCATATTTTTCAACGCGATAATTAGATTCTCTTAGCTGCTAACACCAAACAGTATTTTCCAAAGCTACGTAACACCGTACGAAACTCTTACCTACAGCCATATCATCGTTCATTTAATAAACTTCACAAGCGAATTATATCTTTCAACGTAACAATTTTATTTATCTTGGAATACGTATTTCACAAATAACGTTGCTAAAAACACCCTGACGAAACTCGGCCCTACAATTCAAATTATCAGCAACTCGTTCCACGCGGCGCCATTAACGAGACGAACAGAGAGAAAAAAAAGGGAAAAAAAAGAGAAAAAGGAAGCAGAAAAATAGAACGCGTGATCGAAGCTTGGTTAAACAGAAAACGGTGGAAAAAGAGAGTCGAGGCGGAATCGGAGCCGGGTTCGCTATTACGCTACATTGTTCCCACCGGATACGAAGCTCGTACGAGTGGTACGCACACACGATTTTGCGTAAAGCGTGGGTGCGTGAGCGTGCACCGTCCATGTACATAATACATACATAGATAAATATAACGATGACGTAGGTGTGCGTACACACGCGTTCATTAATCTGAGAACAGTTCATTGGAAAATGATCGTGCCGCGCTGTTTATACGGCACCGTCGTATTATGCCGCGCCTGCGATTAATCGCGGCTCACCGCCCTCCACTAGGGGCGAAATATCGTAAGAGCGTGACCTTCCCCGTGGTTTCCGGAAAATGGCCTGCCACTATTCGCCGCCCAATGGATACGCTTATCGATGCAACGCCGACGTGATGGATCGGTTTCGAGTAATCTGCAATCTTTTCTCCGCTGCGCCGCCCACGGTTGAAGACTTTTTTCGAACTATTCGATCGGTATGTCGTCTGGCAAATAATACAGCGTTTTTTCGAAAATTGAATTTATTACGATAAAGTCTTTCAAATGGATCGCACGACGTATAAATGATCGGTAAGTTTCCACTTTTTTCGAACTGCGCAAACGAGATGATTATTTATATCGCATGGTGCAGAATACTATAGGGCGCAAGGTTTCAGTAGCTTTGGTGTAAATCTTCGTTGTTGGATTTGTCAAATAACAATTACACTACAACGGAAAGAAACTATTGCTGATAGTGAGACGTTAAAGCAAGGAATGTCAATAACTGAAGGCTACGGCATAGATAAAAAACCGAATAAACCCGTACACAGTGACACATAGCACAGAGATATTCGATATATGTCAACGTGAAATAATCGAATCGCAGCGAAACCGTGCAGAAACATATTCACCAACCACGATCGACCTATTTGATGAATACTAACGAGAGCTAAAACGCACCAACGAAAGATAAATATTAACGAAACTTGGCTAAAAACCGAACGTGTTCACACATAATGTAGAATAACGTGAAATAATTCCATTGCGAAGCTACGTTAATATATTTGTCTAACATATTCATAAACACACATATATTCACAATACATTCAAAGAGTAAATGACAAGCTCACTCTTCCTTTTCTTTTCTTATTCAACGATAATTTGGAAGAGAAAGATGAATAAACTACGCTAGATTACGGAACGACCTCGTGTCTTGTTTTGTCTTTACAAAAGATTATTTTGAACGACGACTATCGAAGAAAATCGACTATACTAAATTACTAAATTACAAATCACATTATTTTTTTTTTTTTTACAAACGAAACGTTCGTGATATTAGATAATAGCATTTGCGAGGTAAAAACCGGTACGCTAATTATATGCAAGCCAGTTCGACAAACGCGCAGTTACAGTTATCGGCGAGGCTATTGTTTAACGCGCAATTTCAACCGGGCTACACGGTGATTTATCACGCGGGAATAAATTACTTGGCGCCAAAGGCCTGGAATCGGCCGTCACACACGCCTCACGCGTTTTGTTCCTCGCTCGGCACTGCCGAGTATCGACCGATCCCGTTGCTTTATCGCCCGTACCCACCTGTCGATGGAAAATCGATGTCCTCCTGAATAATTTCATAACCTTTTCACGCCTCTGCGCGTTATAATGGCCGAAATAACATATTACGACGCGAACGGACAACCACGATGAACAATGCCGGCGTGACGCGCCTCAAAATTCAACGAAAATTTCCAAATTAGTATTCACGAGATCACTTGAGTTAGTAGCGTTGAAGGTAATTATGCAGTTGCGAAATTAAAGTGTAGTATCATCGTAGAGAACATAATTACGAATTATAAATATGATGGTATTTGTATTTTTCCGGCAATATTCAAATGTTCTGCTCCATTTTCATCCCCCTTGCACGGGAGTCTGTTTAAGCAATTTTGCAAAATTATAATAATTGATCCACCGTTGTGATACAACGTACATTGATTTAGCACGTTCTGCGATACCATAATATGCTATGATACGATATAATAAAATATGATAAAAATGCTACTGCTTTTCTCTGGTCGTTTTTTTTTTTCAAGAATATTTTTTTTTTAACATTGTGCATATTTTGCGTATGAAAACGTACACTATATATACCTACTTTTTTTTAATTTAACATACCATTCGGTCGAATGTAAATTCTTCGATACAACGAAGCCCGTAATTATTTTCTCTGACGAACTAGGATGCAAATTTTCACATAGAGTACGAAAGTATGCTCTATTTTGCGATTAAAACATCGAAACATATTCATCAGAGGCAAATTGAAAATTATTGTATCTTGCTTAATAAACTATTTAAATAATCACGTGTGTCCAATATGTGAACAAGAAAATATGAGCGCCGATATCTATCACGTCTCTCATAATGATTGTTTATAGTTTATTAACGTGCACGTGGATACGCGTATCCATCTGAATATTCCATGCACTCTGCCGACAATTTAATTTGCGTAACTATATTTAATTAGCGAAACAAAAATCCATACATATTCCAAACGAATAACAAAAAGAAAAAACACCCCTAAAATTGTTACAAAGCTCTATGAAGGTATTACTTGCTTGAGAAGTATTTACTGGACAAATGATTTTTTTAAATAAATCTACGTGCCTGATACGTGACAGTAAGTCATGCAAATTATACTCTAAATATTATATAAACGCGATAAAACGTTAATTCCACGAAAATACATGGCCTATCGTTTTTTCTTCAATTTCGTCGCCAATTTTCCTAACAACGATACCTTATGGAATTATTATTATTATCGCTACGATAAACGCGGTAGGTAAACGTAGACTACGTGGGCAAAAGAATAGACCGATATTTTTTATTTCGCGCGTGTCACGTGCTGCAGGTTCGTTGAACGACACCATTCACGAGCCGACGTTCTTTATAATAACATCGACCGTGCTCTTCCCGTCGATCGTGGCGACGTTCTTCGCCTTTCATCCCGATCTGTGCGATCACCAAAGTGACAAGAGCGTCGCCATTGTCGTTCGCTGTATCGGCTCTTATCACAGCGAGCAGAGGTTAAGAAACTATCGGAGAAGACTGTTTCCTCCTTTCCACCGATCGATTCGTTGGACACGAACGACGTGCACGACGATCGCGTGGTCCGCGAGGAAACGAGAAATGTCGTGGAACAGCTCGCAGAAAGAGGAGATGGACAAACATTGGCGAATCGAATAGACAGATAAGATTCTTTGAAAAGTCGAGCGACGCCGCGACGCCACGTCTCCTAGGAGTGCGATGTAAAACTGCTGCGACGTGTAATGCGAGTAAGATGATCGGAACGAAGTTTGAAGATTACAGGAGAAAATAATCGTAGTTCGTTTGGAATCAAAAATCGAGATTTTCATATCGCTGAGATTTTGCTACTTTTGAGACTAAGTTGTCAAACAGTAATATATTGGGTTGGCAACTAAGTGATTGCGGATTTTGTCATTAGATGGTACTGACAAAATCCGCAATCACTTAGTTGCCAACCCAATAGCAAGAGGAAAAGACAGACGCAGTAGGAAAATATTAAACGCCAAAGAATCCTACATTTGATAACCAATTTCTTCAATGACGAAATGATTAGAGTTTGAACCATAGACCAAACATTATTCTCGTATTTCTCGCTTCTTTGGTTTTTTATTTGCCGAAGTTGGAGCTTTTGGAAAAATTCCGAAAATCCAAAGTTATGAGAGGGAAGAATATGAAATATCGATCGCGAGGTCTGATCTCGAAATCACCGATATTTGTTAACTTCTCCAATGACCGAACAATCGAAACTCGAAGCAGGCAACGAAACTATACTTTCTCGAAACTGACGATTCAATTTCTTCGAATATCTATCGTTCTTAAAAATTCACATAAAGAAGAAAAATATTAATACGCTGTGGTCGTGTATGTCGAATAAAATCCGTAAAGTTTGAAAGATTCCCAACTACCGAAAGGTTTTCTTTTCGCGATTACTTGCTTTTCCATCGTATGGCGATTCTTTTCATCGAGAGACTTGCGCATTTCTCCGCGCGCGTTACATAGCCAGATGCAATTGAACCGTTTCCATCGTTGATTCCAGATTAGATACGGTCTGCGTATTCTGGCTGATGTATGTCATCGTCAGCTCATAAATGGTAAGAGTAGCGTGACTCAAGGCTACTAATTCGCGAAGGAAACCCGGCCACGTTGAGTCACTGTTTGCTTCGCGACTTGCTCTGTCACCGCCGAGCTTTTTAATCCGCGGTAAGAATTTCCGAAATAGACTGTGCTGGAAGTGTAGAGGATTGATAAAACAGAAACGAGAGATCGCTGTTGCAACCCGTCAAATATGTTTGAAATAAATTGAATAAATTAAATGTAGACAATGTCCAAAGTCGCTCGTACGAACGTATTCGCAAAGACAGTGTATGATCGCTCGCAGATAACTCGATAACTCGTGAAACTCGTATAATAGCTGTTAATAACTGTTAACTCCTTGGCCTACACGCTATCTGCCGATCGCGCGAGCCATAGTTAGCAAGAAGTTAGGTCGCGCGCCATGCCATTCATCTGTTCAGCCGTGTGCCCGAACTGGCGCAAAATGTATACTTCTTATTTTTTTTATTTAATAATTTACATTCACAATTTGTCCAATTTGGACATTTGGTGAAATTTTTTAGCTGTTTGATTATCGTGTGGGTGGCTACCCCCAGCGGGGTACCATCTTCGTGTTTGTTAGGTTATATCCTTTGTGAGATCTGCTGGGAGTTTCCTTTTCAGTCTTCTTTCTATGCATATATATTTCTTATGACATGTATATTTAAGGACTACAAAAGAAATTGCGAAATAATACACAACGTTTGAGGACAAATAATGTTGTTAAGACGTCCAGGGCGTAATCATGGTCAATTGATCAGTTAACAAAAACAATTTATTATTTTAAAGTGAGTAATGAATCACTATAAATTTGTAAATTACCACGAGTCAGACTCGTGGGTTCTGTTTATGGCACAAATCCCTTACCACGAGTCTCGCTCGTGGTTATAGGCCAAGAGGTTAATAACTGACTCGCTCGCGATCGCATCCGTTTATTTATGGTCGGGGGAGAGTCGGAAAATTCAAATTCGTCTTTGTTCGACGGCTGCGCGTAGCGGCGACATTGTTTCGCCCGGAGTTTGTTTATCTTACATTACGTGTATCCTAACGATGTTGATACTCCGAGGCAAAGCAACAATATGATTCGAATTGTCGTCTGACTCATGTGCCGCTACAAGAATTTCAAGAATTCGTGGACTTTCCGAAAGTTGCCTAAGCGAATATTACCTCGACAACGTATAGAATCGGCAAATGGCCCTAACAAAGCGTTTCTTTTCGAATTAGGGCGAATGATCGATCGGTGCTATGTCAACCCTAAAAGCCCAAACGAGATATCAATCTTCCACCACCTTTTCTCGAAATCCCGCTTTTCTCGTTTGCTCGACCGAGCTTTTAGCACGGCCCATAATAACATTTAACGATATTTTCGCAGGTGAAAAAGCAACAGGGCACAGTTTCGTTGGAAAATATTTGTCGAACACTATCGAATTTCTTCGTCGCGCGTTTTGGCGCACGCGAACGAGCTGGAACGCGCGATCCTCGTAGATGATGCGCGCGATGTGTACACGCAACGAAGACACAAAGGTATCATCCATCAAGCTGTCTGTGGAATTCGTCCTGCTGCCTGTACGCATACGTGTGTATACGTGTGATTGTGTGTGTACGTGCACGTCTATCCACGTTCCATATAACATTCGGTACGTGGTATTCGCGTAACTCGTGTTTCCTCGTGTCCTATGCACACGGGCCGAGGCATCGATCGATCGGCAGGAGGAGATCCTGTCGTTTTGCCCTCCTGTCACCGGTCCTGGATATCGAATCACTGCTGAATAAAGTTGACAAGTCGGCAAGGCGTCCCTTCGTATTGTACGTTCGATGCAATCGCGATTCATGCGAGATGGAAAGAAATTCTTTGGAAATGACAGTGATTTTATATGTGCTCTGTTATAGCAGTGGATCAATTTTGGCCATGAGTTTACTTTCGATCGTTTTTTTCTTTTTTTTTTTTTTTTTTTACAGTGTTATATTCGTTTAGAGGAGATGGATACGAAGTGGACAGTTTGATGGCCGGACGTAGCGTATTTCAGAAAGCAGTAACTTCTTTTCGAGCAATTATTTAAGAAGAATTACGATTTTTGAAATACCATTTTTATTCGATTTTATATTCCGCAGTAAATGTAATCCTCTCGAAAAGAAACGAATTTCAGGCAATGCGCGTAAAAATGTAAAGTTTTTAACGACCTTTCGAATCGTAGGTGCGCGTCTGTCACAAAGATATTCGGTAGGTTTTCTAACTTTCATTCGATTCACTCGATCTTTTCAATTAATAGTGGGAGTAATCGTTCAATGATAATTGTCTTATCTGCTAAATCTCCACCGAAGAAGTAGCAGCGGTGGCTGTGGTAAATTCTGCCTCAGGGAAAGCACTAATACATTTGTTCGGAAATTCCACGAGTTTCTATTCTATTTCCTTTAACACCCGATAGGAATCCTCTGCACACACGCGACAGACGTGGCAACACCTGCGGAATACTCATGGTATCCCGTCGATATTGACCCTGCTTAATGCGTCGCGTTACACCCAGCAAGCTCTCAGTCGGAATTTGAAATTGTAATATCGAAGCCTTACATCGCGAAATATCATATCGCCCAGTCGGATAAATGATATTCATACCGACCGCATAAATGAATACATTGCCGGCGATGGATTTCATGCAATAATTCCCAATCGTGAAAACGTCTTCTCCTCGTGTATATTAAGCCCTCTTGCTCCTCCAATCTCTATAAAAATTCTCGTGGAACGCACGGAGAAACCTCGAAAATTGTTCGCTAAATATTTGCGAAAATTTCGCAGCGATAACTATAAAATATTCACGAGTAACGATCGTAGAATTTTAGATAAGACAGTAAGCGAAACGTTGACTGATCGATGATTAACGTTTTACGGATGAAACATATTTTTGTAGCTTGTAACTTTTATATTGGATTGGCAACTAAGTGATTGCGGATTTTGTCATTACCACCTAGTGAAAAAATCCGCAATCACTTAGTTGCCAACCCAATATGAACGATATGCGACCAACGATTCAAAGACTTTCAGATTTGCGAATGACGATTCGTTGTTGCTGTGTTATTTATGAATAGTGTTGTGTACTAAGACGAGTTTCGTTCCTTTAATGGATATAATGACGATAAGATGACGGTAAAATTTGATGATATGTGTGTAGTACCAAAATATGGTCTAGAGCAAGGACAAGGAAGGATGGTTTATTTGAAGTTAAGTTTAGTTTTATCCGTACAAACAATACCCAACACAAAAACTGACTACAATATCTTCGTACGTCTTACCCTGACACTGGACTTCCGACTTCTGTCTTCTCAGGTTAAAAATTGCTGACCCTCAACCCTCGCATCCTTCTGCCACTCCTTTACTCATTTAGCTTTGGCGTCACCAAGGCATACACTCTTATTCCCCGCTGGGGGTAGCCACCCACATGATAATCAAACAGCTAAAAAATTTCACCAAATGTCCAAATTGGACAAATTGTGAATGTAAATTATTAAATAAAAAAACTCTTACTTGCACTCTCTCTCTCTATATATATATTTCTCTCTTCCCCAGCACTCTTACGCTTCTTAGTTTATACCTTAAACTTACAACTTATACTATCCCGAGAAACTCGAACTTAAATATACAATAGACCAAGCGTATACCCCCGTTTTCCGATACTACATGTGTATAGTATTTATTTGGATCCGAGTAATTCATAGGATCAGAATACACTGATCCTTTTCGTTATCCGTGATTTTCCATTCAGATAATTGAAATTCTTATTGAAAATGAGAAACAGTATGGGAAGAAAAATAGTACTTGATACTGTGTATAAATGTCCACCAAAGAAAGATCGGTGAATATTCAATTATTAGCAACGTGCAATGTAAATGGTTGGACCTTCGCTTTGAAGATTTTCTTTCATATTTTTCAAACGCATACGACTTTTCTATTCCATATTAGAACAGTTGTGAACATTCTAAATAGAATAAAATGAAAGCTTTTTTTCCAATCTGCGCAAATATTTCTACAGTCCTTTGCCAAACAATTGCCTGAAAACCATCGAAAAATCCAGTTTTCCCATACACGAGTTTCGTTTCAAACGTTCACACTTCCAGTTCCATTCTAGCCAGCGACAGTTTGACATACTTTTCACTTGGAAAATCCCTCTCCAAATACGATATGTCCACTGGCAAACCCGCCCCGTCTCGTTCTAGGGTTAACTAACAGTCGGGCCGGCAGAAAGGAAAAACCATGAACGAGATAGGTTGGAAATCGTTTCATCGGGAACGCGATTTCGCAATCGTAGATAAAGAAAGAAGGCGAGAAAGAGAAATGGCAGGAAGAATGGAAAAGAGAAAGCGAGAAGAACGATGATGGCGGATCGAAGATACGAGGCGGAACGAGACGAGGTCCCGGCGATGAGGCACGTAGAAGAAAACGAACCCCGGCAAAGAAATAGTCGGTGGCTTTTTACTTTCTCCCGCGGGAACGGAGAGGGTAAAAGGCAAAGCTACGAAAAGCCGGGCTTTATTGCCTACGAGGGCAGGATCCTCGTGCACAGGATAGAAGATTGTTTAGATCCCTAGACCCCGTATCGTGGAGGAAGCTGCGGGGCCTATCTAGTATCGTATACCGCTCTCTCCCCACGGATTATGGTCGTGAAACGTTTCACGTCGTCCATTTTCCTGGCTCGTAACGCGACGCTTATTGTAAACTTGCACGGGATCCTACAAAGTCCTCCGACGGCGTTTTGTCGTACTTAGGGGGATCCTTCCTGAAATGATCTGTCCCGAGATTCCTTCGGCCGCGTTTTATCTCCTTTTATGCGGTTACTCCGTCGAATATTAGACGATGGCCGATTTTCTGGCCGCACACGCTTCCGGTTTTTCCCAGACGGAGAGACCAATGTACATAGGCAATCGTTCGGAGAGATCGATAGAGCAGTGAAACTCTAAATTCCGCTTATCGTTCGTGAACATAGGCTTTCTTCCTCATTTCTTCCTTTGTTCTTTATTCGAAGAATAAACACGAGTCATAAGAAACACGATAAAGTACGCTTCTTAGTTCGATGTCAGTGCAAGTGCAGGTGCTTGCTCGAGGGTCTTACAATTCCTGTAACGGCACTCGACAGCAAAATTTTCCAACGGTTTCTGTCCCGTGGCTTGCTACACAAATACTCTATCCTTGGCCGGACGGGGGCCAGACGACGGCAGCGCTGTGGTTAGGGTAATTGGTTACGAACGTTCCAGACCCAGGTTCGAATCCCGACACTCTCATAGTCCTGTTTTTCACGATGCCTAAATGAGAAGAAGGTAGCGATCCCGATGGTTGGAAGAAAATCTCCCGACCCGGATGAAGACAAAGATCTTATACACCAGCAGTAGCACTATCACGACCTATCTAGCTTATTCCTATTCTGTGTTCTGTTGTAAACAGTCAGAAATAGCGAAATAGTCAGGATAGCGGAACGGTAGAGTTGAACGGCGTAATTCCTCCCATATTCGATCCATCGATGAACAAATGGCCCTTTAAGCGTCGAACAGAACGTTCGACGAGACATCGGTCGAAGCATCGTCGTTTGTCATCGAGAACGCTCGCGTCAGCAGGATTTATCATCGAAATAGGATGCTTCGATCATCCCCCTCAACGGGGTTGTCATTAGAAACTCGAGAAATTCCCACCATTCTATCTACGTACTGCTCAAAATCCCGAATTCATCCATTTTCCAACAACGACGCCGGAGAATCTTCCTTTCGTTCCGGCAGAACGCGCGAAGAATTATCGCGCGTGAAGTAGAAGCAGACACGTAGCTGGGTCGGGACGAATGGACTTTTTTAATTTATCGCTCGTAGGAGCAGATTATCGCTGATTACGCTTGTGCGAGAAAGGAAGTTCGGGATGGAAACGACAGAGGGAAGGAAGAAAGTCACGAGGAAAGGGTGGCAGCAGGGATGAACGAGGAAGGAAGACGTTCGCGCGATTTATCAATTTCACGGGGACAAGGGAACTTTTTAAATTACATGGCGTTGATCGGCCTCGTCTTTCTCTCATTTCCCCAATCTATCTTCCCCGTCTGGCTACCCCTCGCCAGGACAGCTTCCTCGGCTTCACGGCCGGCCAATCTGTTCGTCGTCGCGATACTTATTGCGCATCGAGCGATAAGCAAGCCCTGACTGCACAGTGCACAGCCGCTTAATCCGATTTGTTTCTTTCGTTTCGACACCTTGGCGACGCGTATATATGTGTGCCGAGTTAAATAAACGTCGTGGAACAGCGTGCCAGCAGGCGAACGTTTCTTGAATTACAAAGATACATCGGTCTTGCCTTTCTTCTGTATCGACTGTTCCTCCAATACTATCGCTTACTTTCACTCTGCTAGGAATTATAGCGACGCAAGTCAGCCTACTATTACTACTACTTTGCATAAAAGTCCCTGCTAGTAGTCTAAACTTACTTCGTGTAATGTCCTGCGTCTATTTTTGTCGAGAAACTCGTTACATTTTTCAGGTTACCGTTTAATCAATTACGAAGTTAAAGGCGTGGACGATAGTTTTAACAGTCGAAGTTAGATTTCAATTCTCAAAATCTTGGCTTACACACATTCACGTTACATTGTCACACAAGTCGTCGAAGGTTCCTTTAAGAAAGAAAGACAGCAAACTGGTACAGCGGCGTTCGTCGATCGTCCGGTGACAACGTCGCGATGGGGCGTCGGGACGAGCGTAAAAGTTGCCGAAAAACGACTCGTTGCTGACACTTAGAACGCTTCAACGTAGACAATAAAATCCACGGTCGAGCTCTCGACGAGACGTTTGTGGGATTTCGCGCGAGTACGCTGCGGGTGGGTCATTTCGCGAGCGGATGGCGTCGTTTCGCCGCGAGTTCTCCGCGTCATCGTTCGAGGGATCCGTCGTAAAGAAGTTGCCGAACGGCTCGTGCTCGGGACGATGGTTGGCGAAAGCGCTTCCTCGTCGAGTATATACGCGCTACCATTTACCCTGAAAGCCTTTGTTCGATTTAAAGCACTCCTTTTCCGTGTCTGGGTTCGCGTAACATCACGTCGAGAGTCTTCTTGCCGCAACTTCGGCCGAGCATATACTTTGCGGCAAACGTTTCTTGAAAGTTCCATTTCTCAAATTCCCTGCGATTTCGAAACGGTGGTCAGAGTTTATATTCCTGAGCTCGCGCGCATGATGGCGGTTAGTTTAAAAATCGATAAGACGATAAGTCTGGAGTTATTTTTACAGGAATTTTTGTTATACGATATTTTTCGTCCTCTTCTACCTTATCCTTTTCTGGAAGAGCGATAAGGTGGCGACACGAAGCAGATTTAGCATCGAGCAAGAGTATGGTTAAACATGTACATTACATTGGATTGACAACTAAGTGATTGCGGATTTTGTCAATACCACCTAATGACAAAATCCGCAATCGCTTAATTGCCAATCCGATACGTTTACTTGTCACGATTTGGTCTGTGAGACGTTCGGATTCGATGACTAAATTTTCTATATCTTGTGTGCACAGTGGGGAGCGAGGCCAATTACTGCTGACTCGTGACGAAGTTACGGTATCTGTGGAAACGTGGAGGAACAGCAATACCAGGACTTTAGTATCTCTTCGCTCTCGTTGTGTTCTGCAGTGCGATAGAACCGTTCATAATACAAAACACGAACGTCTGACTGATTTCTATTGAGATATGTGTGATTTTGTGTGCTATGCTAGCTTAGCCGCGTAGTAGTGGCAAACATATATGAGTATGGCACAGCGTCTCGTAAAACAGAAGAATGCAACTGTTTCGTTGGTAGTCTGGTAAAGAAGAACGTGAAGACAAAGAGAGTGGCGAGACGCGTGCAAATATGCATCGACGAATATCTTGTAAATCGCATATTAAATAAATCTGAAACTACTTTCATATCAATTCTAAGTGTAATCTAAGTGTTCCTATGCATTTATTTCGGCGATTAACATTTTACCGATCGATAGCCGATTAATCGGCTTGTTGTCGCCGACAATCTTTCTCATTATTTGAGCAGTAATTCGTTATTTGGTACTAAGGTACCTTGCTCAGTTGCGTCAGTTGCGTTGCTCTGTAAGCTTCCACAGTTTTATACCAATTTGAAGAACGTATCGTTCGCGATGAACGAAAAGAATGGTATTGAAGAGTCTAAACCGAAACAGAGCCGGCGCCGGACGTCGGACGCGCGTATGCTGTTGAATCGCTAGCGATCGATAAGGTGTTAAGATGCACAATTCTGAGCGATTTCAAGCAATTTAAACAGTGGAAGATAACAAAATAAATATCGTGCACGTTTGAATTTCTCATAAATACTTAAAAAATCAGCGGTCTAATAATCACGTAGCAAAAGCTCGCGTTTCCCCTTTTCGATGATGTTTAACAGTTGGAGAAGTTTAAACGTTCCGATGAACGATGGGGTGAAAAGTAAGAGAATGTTGTGAAAAAAGCGCGATAAAAGTAGGAAATCTGGAGCGAACCCTTTACGAGGGTTGAGTTCGGTTTGGAGACAATCATTTCGAACTCGTTCCGTACACCTGTGCTTGGTACATCTCGGTGCGGACCAGTTTCTTCCCTTCGTATTTATACGGGATCGTAAAACGAAATGGTTTGAGAGAATTTAACGAATTCCGGAATTCTTATATTTCGTTTTATTACACCATTTAGCAGCACACTGGTAATGGTGTCTTTAGGGCTGGGTTAAAGTTATATCCCTGCGTTCTTCATAGCCTTCTGTCCCTTTATCGCCATTACTTGATAGACCGGATTAATTTGGGGATTGAACTACAACGTTCGCGTAAAAAACGGATAAAAATATACCTACAAGTTTTATTAGTCGACTATCTTCGCCGTTATAGACAGACGAGATTGTGAGAAAGTTTCGAATGGAAATAAAAGTAGGAAGAATTATATCGAAATAATTGTCAGATACATCGATGTAAAATGATACAACGCGGAACTCAGCTACACCTTCCGCAAATTCCTACTCTCGCGAGCCTCCGTATTTTTCGATATCGAAACGCGACGATTGTGTCACGTAAACTTGAGACTTTGATTATAAAAGAAAAGAAGGTTGAGCCGTAACTCAACTATTAACTTTCTTTTATCGAACTTTATTATAAATACAATGATTGCAATGATTTTACAGAGGTAGAATGATATTGAATCAGAGAAAGACTGAACAAGAACTGCTCGAGCTGGCTGAAGTCTCGGCTCATATGCGTTTTGGTTTGGGGATGTTGAGGGGCTCGGTGTTATAATGTGCGAAAGAGTTCTAAGGTCGGAGGTCGATGCCTTATCTCCGGTGTAGATTAAGATGTGGTTGATGTCACAATTGCATCGTTCGCTTCTCTTCGCACGTTGTAGATCGCGAGCTCGTCCGGAGGCCTGGTTTTTCTTTCGACTGCAACGTCTACGCCGATGAAAGACGTTTCCCTCTGCTCTCGTCGTGCCCGTCGTCGCAAAGTTTCGTCATTCGACAAAGTGCACCGCTACGTACCTCTACGTAACACACGTGCATCTTCGATGGAGTCGATGTAAAAGCGTGTTTCCATTTTTGGCATATCAGAAGCTATGAGCTTGAACGTAATCGAACCAGAGCAAGAGTTATGTTAGAAGAATTATTATATCGTCGTAGACGTAGAATGCTGAACGCAGAATGAAGCAGAGAACGCACAATAAGCACGATCGAAATTTGTATTTAAAATTGTATATAAAATTGAAATTTCTGTTCCAGACGCTATTCGCAGTTGAATTTAAATTCGCTCTGTTTTATCTCGTCGTGAGTTTTCCCTGCTGTATTTTGAGAAAATTGTTTCGTAGAAAAAGCAAGTAAGAAACGATTTTCTAACTCTGGTTACGACTTCATACTCGTTCAAACACTTCAAAAAGAAAAATACGGTTTTTAAGCTACACTGTTCGGTAAGTTTCGAACGTCCGTGCTTCTTACGTTTAACTTTTCGCCTTCTGACGAAATATCTACAGCTTGTGTCTTCTAAAACGATCGCCAAAGATCGTAGATCGTAGAACCATTGATTCAATGTTGATTCAACTTTCGGCAAACTGTACCGTTCGATAAATCGAACTGTCAGATACCCATGAAACGCGTGAACTATAAAACGAAGAGTTAGACAAAGCCTGGATATCCTATATCAACGAAAGATGATGGCGTTTAGGCGTGATCGACGTAGTCGTGGATTTCAAAGATTTCACTAGCAAATTGCAGGACTTCCGGCGAATTCGGCAAAGCATAATCGAGGCTGGCGGTTTCAGTGATCCTGGAAAGCAACGACTGGTCACGTTCCGCATCGGCGAATACACAAGCGTACTGGCCACGACAAATACAATGGATTATGGCAACTGATATTGAAATAAACATTTAGCCAGGCGATTTCCATCGTTCCATCTCGATCTAAGATTCTACTCGATATTGTTTTCTAGAAACGAAGCTGAAGAAACGTAACTCGAGTAATTTACGAGCAAAGCGCTAATTGAAACAAGGGACGATGTAAATCTCCATTTAAAAAGAAATAACGATAATTCTCGGCGACAAACTATGGAAGTCGTTCGCGTGGAACCAATGGAAAGTCCGAGTCAATTAGATAACACGGTGTAAGTAATTAATTTCGAAGAGGAAACTGGCCGGGATCTTTATCAAACTTCGCGGAAACGAATGGAAGAAGCTCGACGAGAATCGGGGACGGTTCGATGGAATCGGGGCGACCCGAGCTCGATTAAAATCTCTTCCGAGCAAAAATTCAACAACCATCAGCCGGCAAATTGTTTCGTGCTGCGACCGTGCAACGAATAAGGTTCCCCAAGGGAATATCAAAGAAATGCTTCTTTCAATCTAATTAACCGATGCTTTTGTTAATCAACAGCGTTGCAGCGCTTCTCTTCTGTTCGCTCGAAATATGCCACGACGTGATATATCGATCGCGCTTTAATAATTTTAATCGCATCAGCTTGGTCGCTGACAACCCGATACAATGCAATTTTCAATTTCGAGAAAAATTGACCTGATCGTCAGTTGCCTTGCTTCGTTTCATTTCCATGGATACATTAGGTTGTTCGAAAAGTTTCTTTCGTTTCATAAGGTGATAATGGATGAACAACAATTTCTGTTCTATATTATTTTATTCAGTTAGATATGATCTATTTCGTTATATTTTTATTATTACGTTCGTGCATAATTCAATGAACTAATATAAAAGAAAAAACATTGTGCGTCTATTATTTCCTTATAAAACAAAAGACACTTTTCGGACAACCTAATAGAACGGCATACGAGTTGCCACAGCTGTTGACATTGAATATTTACGTATAGCAATAGGTGAGATCGATCGAAGCGAGAGGAACCTGTGCACAGAATCAGAGATTTGGCATGAATTTTTTAAGCGGTTGATCGAGATTCGAACGATAGGCCTGAGAGCAAGAAGTGGGATTATAGTCTTTAAATCGACGTATGGCTGTCGGAGTAATCTACTACGTTTCGACTGAACGTGATCGGATATGTTCTGCACAATTCTCTTTCGAACGATTGCAAGAGCGAATCACATTCGACGAAATTATTAGACGTTGCCTGAATATTCAAAGAATTTTATCGCAGTTTCAGATATCGCGACAGCGTTGGATGATATCGGTCGAGCCTCGAAGAATACACAGCTAATCAAAATTCGAGGAAATTGATTAGGGTCACGTAAAAATTGACAAACAATACCCGAGAAACCCAGCTACAATTAAAACTGAAAAATCTAATTGACATCATCCAGGACGCAAGAGACACAGACAAGAACCGCTAGATCGTTCAAACTCCGAAAAAGATTGAAGCGAGTCAATTAAAAATTAGTGTCGCGTAGAACTAAAAAATTCTCTCCTAAAGTCATTTTATAGCTTTGCCTACTTTACCTAATTCGACTTGTCAACCGACTCGTCAACAAGGCTCGTCAACTTCGAGCTTTGAAAACGTATCGAACTTGCCTATGATTTCACGCGTTTTAATAAACATACAAATACATTCAAAGTGGCTTAGACACACACATACATTGTTTTACTTTTGCCAAGCAAAGGAACGTGGACACCTGTGTGAGAAGTGTCGTCGGTATTCTTTGTGGCGAATGGGGTGTTAAGTATGGAAAGATTAAAGGCAGAGCAGCAGCTGTTATGGCGCTCGAAGGGATGGGATTGGGTAGGCTGGAGAGGATCATGGAACGAGAGAAAAAAAGAGTACGCGAAGAAAAATTGGCTGCAGGTAACGGGATTAAGAGTGCTACTGTACACCCGTTGCGGGATCATCCCGCAAGAAACTTTGCACTTGGCAACTTTTAATGCCCCGCCGCAAAATCCTATCCCGGCCTGCTGCCCCTTCCTGTCTCTCTTTTAGCGTTTCGCCGCTGCTCGCTTTCTTTACGCATACTTGCTGGCCTGTACAGGGGCTTAGATAGAAACGATTCTGCCAGCAAACTTTACACGTCGAGAGCAACTTGATCCTCTACCTTGGCCAAGCGGAAGGAATATTTTTTGCACGTCGATGCGTCCTGCTCTTCCTATCGGCTTAACCGTTCGTGATTCTTCAAGTATCATACTTGGTAAATTCTTTTAGGATTTTACCAAGAGACGATCTATTTCTCAGACGTGGCTTCTTAATACGAAATACGCTTTCTGAAGACTATTGAAGATTACAGGGAAATATATTAGGTCGTCCGAAAAGTTTCTTTCGTTTTATAAGGAAATAATGAATGCACAATATTTTCCGTTTTATATTATTTTATCGAATTATTTTATCGTATGATCCATTTTCTTCTATCAAGATGGAGATCACAACGTTCCACAAATTAGGTTTCATGTTTGTATAAAGATGCGTCGTTGTAAAGGACGTGTCTGTAAAAGAAAGACACTTTCCGGACAACCTAATATATTTGGTAAGCATAATATAATTTTTAATTGATAAATAATTAGATTAAATAAATTAAATTAATAATTAAAATTAATAAATAAATAAATAATAAAAGGATTCCGCATTTTAAATAAGAAGGAAAATTCAACATTTTTGCTTAAAAATATAACTTTGTTCAATTAAGTATTGTCCGTTTTTGTCGATAATCTTTTGCCATCTTTCAGGCAGTGTCATAATTCCATGTTTATAAAACTTCTGATTTCTGCCAGCAAAAAACTGAATTAAATGTGATTTTACATCATCAGCGTCATTAAAAATTTTACCATTTAAGCAGTTCTGCATGGAACGAAATAAATGGTAATCTGAAAGTGCAAGGTCAGGACTACATTCCAACCTAGTTCCAATAATGTTTTTAGCAATTTTTTAGCATAAGAAATGTCTAAGTGTACGTTAAAAACACATAATTAAAAAACGTATTTATAAAAAATGTAGGTAACGAGAGCTTCGTTAATTTCATCGCGATTCGCGAAATTTTAATATGGTTCCCATCACGAAGTGCTTCTTTGTTTCGATTAAAAACGGTCGTGCAAGTTTGAATTTATTCGATGCTTTCTCGGTTGCGCTTGTAATATCGCAGTTCATAAAGAAGCCAGGATTCATGACGGTGATCAGACCACAAGCGGTTCAACACGATGTAGAGGCGAAAAAGACCCAGCCACTTGAACGCGGTGGAAACTTTACGCCACGCGTGTCCATAATCCATTTCACACAAACAAGTCGCCGGGAAGTGAGAAGTTCAACTTCCACGCGCGTTTATAATCCAAATGTATTTACGTTTTAGTATGTTTTTATCCAATAAAAAATAAGAAAACAAAATGGCACGTGTGCATAATAACATGAACCGCCTATTTAACTCCTTTAACGAAGCTGACCAATGCAACCGAATGATCAGATATCTTTGAACCACGATCGATTATTTCGCATGGCCTTTAATCTATCAGAAATCTGTATAAAATTCTATAGTAATAATTAAATTCCATAGAATTCAAACTACCCCGAAACCGATATATTTAATTTTGCTTTGGTTTACCGGTAACAATTTTATCGAATAGATTAGATCACGAAAGAAGAACGGTAATTCTCGATTTTCCAGGTAAAATTTGTGGTAGATTTGTTATTAATTGTTATTGCATATGATGTAGTATCTTTACTACAATTAGTTTATTTGCAATGAATGGATTAGACAGATGATTAAACAGAAAACGATGGTTGTTTAACGTGAACTAATCACGATAACGTATTATAATTAAGATAACTAGATAGTTAATTTGCAACTCTCGTCAGCACGGATCCAACGCTCTCTCGACAACGCTAACAACTCTCTCCGCAACGCAATTCGCACTCTCTGACTTCTCAACTCACAATGAATGTTAATTCGTTTATTAGCAACCCCTTGTCTTTTGTCTTAGCCCCACCACGCACGTGTCCCGCAACCGCTTGATTATAATTGAAACTCGATTTTCCATAATCAATCGTCTTATTAACCCCAAGCATTTACGTTATTACATATATATATATAGTATAAACTAAATTTCGTACGTTTAAACTTATAATATAGCATTATGTACTTAAACTAATATTTATCTAGTAATAGTATCTACGTTTATATACTAAAAATGATACAGACTGATGTTGCTTATCTAGTTGTAAACAATTTCTCTAAAAATTCTTCTCTCACATAACCGGGTACCAAGGAGATCAAACGCAATCTTCAAGACGAAATTTTCTAAGAAATTACGTCGGAACTGCAGACACGAAACCAAGCTATACCTGTACGGTTTTCCCGTCGGTGCATCTCGTAACTCGCATTAAAGCCGATATCATTATCGTCGTTATCGCGATCCCTGCCATCCAATCTTGCCGGAGTATCGTTTCCGTGGCGGTCGCCAGGCCACCCTCCGGTTCCCAGGGGACGATAACGCAAGGCCGCCACGATGTTCGTAAATTCCAACGTACAAATCCTCGGCAACAATCTCGTATTCGGAGTTTCTTGCCGCGGTATAACGCAGCGGCGTGGTATAAAATGTAAATGCCAGGAATGAAAGAGGCGGCGTCGCGCCACCAACCACCACCATCACAGCCGCCTCCGGCGTCCACCGCTGTATTAAACATTTATTCGCGTTTGTCCCGGCATTAGCGCGCCATACAGGCTGTCCCAGCGATCGCAGGACAATCAGCAACGGCATAACGCTGCGTTACAAGAATACGAGAAACAAGTCGAAGATATATTTCGAATAAACTCCTCTCGTACGATGTTTCGTTAACGAGAAAGTGGGATTTGTCAACGCGTCGAGTATACTTGAACCTGGCTGAAGATAAGTCGACCGTCGAGGAAGCGACAACTTTCGCGAAACGCAAAAAGAAAAGGAAAAGAACACGCAAACATGCAACGCGTAACACAATTGATCCTGAACAACGAAAAGCGCGACATCGATCGACGACCGTGTGAAACCTTAAAATCTAAAATACCTTCAAACTTCACATGTTTTCTTGAAAACGAAGCCATAAACGGTAATATACATTTTCGATCATTTTCCCATACAGAAACGGAGAACCATCTCCTGTCGATGGTTTACTCGTGGCCAGTACTCGTAATTAGTCAAGCTCGTATCAAACGAATTTTCAAATTCGATTTTCTCCAAAACGAAGTTCCGAGTTAAAGGAATGTTATTTTATATTTCCGATTTGCTTTTCCATGTAGAATCTCCACCTTCTCGATCGCATCGTAATTACCGTTCACGATCCACATTCAGCCAACGAAGATGCACCGTGGTTCGCGCGCAAAAGGAACATCGCGAAATAAATTCGCGACGATCGCGTACCCACCGGATATCGGCCGTATTTCATCCAGGTAGACCAACCTAATGCACGGTATAGAGCGTTCTCTCCGGATAAAGGAACCGCGAAAACGTTTCCTCGTGGGTATTAGCGTCATCCCTTTGCCGAAGATTGATGGAGCTATCCTGACAGGATTCTTCTTCCTTCGCCTGCCTCCCTTTCTCCGCGCCTCTAAGTACCACCATATCCCTCTCTAAGTATCGTTCCAAGTGAACTGAATAAAAAAGATCAGCCTTCCTGTCACGACCCTGTACGCCACACCTTTCCGCGTCTCGTAAATGGTTATAAGTCATGTCGATGTTTATCACGCGACCACCTAGCATCGAGAAGAAAAAGGAAACGGTGGTAGGAAGCAAGCTTCTGCTGTTTTTCTCATTTTTCTTCTTTCATGCACAGGTATTCAGAGAGGAACGGTTAAAGAAACAGTTTTTGAGGGATGCAGGAGGAGGTTGGTGAACTTGAATCCTAAGGATGTACAAGCAATTGGTCAATTACAGTTTCTTAACATTTCTTCTTAATTCTGATGACAGAGCACGTACTGACTAAACGTGTGATTTATCAGAAATTCAGAGATTAGTTTCGATGGAATGTTCTTCCTCTGTGACGTAGATTTCAAACTGATACAATTTCCATAGTTTCATATCACGAAAATATCCTGTTGGCGACTAAGTGATTACGGATTTTGTCATTAGATGGTATTGATAAAATCCGCAATCACTTAGTTGCCAACCGAATATTTTCGTGATATGAAACTATGGAAATTCTATCCCAATACATTGAGACAAATGGAACGGCAATCGCCAACGAACGTGAAGAATATTTGAACACCAGGTATTGTAAGAATCGCGAGGATTTTTAGAGTTCCGTAAGAGAATGTGTATTTTTAGTCGGATCTTTAGAAAGTAAATCCATTCGGCTATAATTTACTTTATACATAACAGCGACGAAGACTATCATTGGTTAGCACGTTGCACGTGCCTCGAATCGAGTTACTCGAACACTCGACTACGATGCGTTTCGAGTTTCGCAATTTCGCATGCACGGGAACGTCGAAAAAGAGAAACGAGAAGAGAGCGATAGCGTCGACGGTTGGTCTTTTAGCAAACATGCCAGGTTTCTCTGGTGCGTTTTTTTTCGGCCGCGCGCTTGACGACTTTATGAAAAATTGAATTTATGAAAGCGTTGCGTGGGCGTCCAACACCGCCAGAAAAATTTATAATTTGTTTGATCAAGTTCGCGCATCGCCCCAACCGTTTGCTGCAATGTTCCCTCCTGGGATGATATGTATTCCGTTTTCATGGAACCATCGCGAAATAACGTTGCTCGTTCGGCGTACAGTAACTCGCCAAAGTATTCCGTCACTTATCGTAGGAAACTTTTACGAATATATTACGTATGTTGCACGAAACCACCTGAAATTTCGCCAACACTGTAACGATACACGGCTAGCATAATTACAAAATTACAAAACATATCTGACATAAAAGATATTTAACGTAAATATACATTTCATAAATGGCACAAAAATATTTGCCAGTAACACGAATGAACTAAATAAATAAATAAATATATAAATTGAAGTCGAAAATAATGTAGATAGAACCTTGTTAAATATATGCAGGCTTATTAACATATTCGATACTGCACATTAACAAATTATAGTAACGATAATTGATAGGAAATATTTTTCTCGCAGTGATAAGAAAATTCAGCCTCAGCTAAACTTTGACTGCCACGATTTCTCCTGTGACGACACGGTGGTCATTGGTGACCGGAGCGCTTGAACTTTTTACAATTGTAAAAATTGAATGAAAACTGTCAGGGCGTTTTGAATATAACCGAAAAACAGAAGATACATTGCAATAAAAAGTACCCCATTGAACAATTCAACATTTTTATTAAAACATCGATAAAAAATAAAAATAAGAACAATTAATTTAACAGCACATTGGCGTTATGATGGAAAAAGTAGAATAAATATATCGTAACATCCGTTTACAATTTCGGTTTTGTTTCAAGCTTTTTCGATGTAATCGTTACGGTGCGTTAATGAAATTTCGGAATGTTTCGTATAACAAGTGTAATATATTCACAAAAATTTGGTATAGCGAACGTTCAAATACTTTCAACAGTCTCGTCTATACGCCAATGAACGTATTTATATGCGATAGCATTCGCGACTAGCTCGTTTCTATAAATATACGAAGATTTCCGCGAGTTCGCCGCGCGTATTTATGACGCGAACGTAGCTGGGATTCCGAGCGAATCGTCTCGAAAGCGGCAATACTTTCGCCAACCTTTCGCGACAACTCGTGGAAAGTAGATTCGCCGTCATGCGGGGCTTACTAAATTTTTCTCCCCATCTCTTACGTGCGATTCTTTTAAACCAAACGTGGAAGAAAAATATAGCTGCAATATATTACAACTTTGGACCACATGGTCCAGCTATATATTGGCAAATTTCGCGTGTGAAAAATTTCCGGTCAACCGTACGCTGATGTCGTATCAGTCGATTCAAAGTGCCTGTATTGGTTACAATGAAAGAGTAAAAATATCGTAGGAAAATAATAAGACGAGTGACGTATACGTAAGTTACAAATTATGGTTCGCAGTAGCGATATTAAAAAAGTAATAGAAAAATATAAATGCACCTCCTCCTTATAATTTTTTCAACTTTTTAGCTACTTTTAACCCTTAACACTTTGACTGCCACGTTGGTCATTGACCCGCCACAGATTCTCCTGTGACGCCACGGTGGTCGTTGGTGACCCGAACGCTTGAACTTATTACAATTGTAAAAATTGTATGAAAATTGGCAGTTAGGGGATTTTGAATATAACCGATAAATAGAAGATTGACCCGTTGAACAATTCAACATTTTTATTAGAACATCAGTAAAAAAAATGAGAAGAAATCTTGCATCTAACGGTGCACTGTGTTCGCATCCACATCTTTGAGGGGTAACCTACGAATATTATTATAAACACAGCTTGGAAAATAATCGTAAATGCTGCTTTATAATCGTATAATTGAAGTTAGAAGTGTGCACATACCTTGCTATTATACAGGGTGGTTGGTAACTGGTGGTACAAGCGGAAAGGGGGTGATTCTACGCGAAAAAAGAAGTCGAAAACATAGAATAAAAATTTTTCGTTCGAGGCTTTGTTTTCGAGAAAATCGACTTTGAATTTTCGTTCGGTACGCGTGCACTTTATCACGTCTTGTTATAACGGATCTCACGGTAGATCGTTGTCTCGATGGATATTATCGCAGTTTAAGTTTGTTTTTGCCGTAACGGAAGATTAGGAATACATAATGAAATAATATGAAGTAATCGTAAAGTTTATTATTACAAAAATTGCTGAAAATGTTGCCCATTCTTCCGAATACATAGTTCTGCTCTTCTAATTAAATTTCTATGAACACTTTCTAACGTATTCGATTGTTTTAAAGTATGAAAGGCTACAATAATCTTCTCTTTCAATTGTTCGCAACTTGCGACTTCTTCAGAATAGACAAATACTGTTAGTAAATAGAATGAGCAAATACTGTTTACTAATATCTTCTACACGTTTCAACAATATATTCTGCACGTTTTGCTTGCTCCAAAATTACGAATGCGAATGGTTTGTCAAAATAAACGAAACCTCGTTATAATATGTCGCCGGCTCTGTTTCGGTTTAAACTCTCCAATACCATTCTTTTCGCGATGAACGAAAAATTGGTATAAAACTGTGGAAGCTTACAAAGCAACGCAACTGACGCAACTGAGCAAGGAACCTTAGTTGGTGACAAAAAGCCGACTAATAGGCTATCCGGTCGGTAAAGTGTTAAGTATAGGATTCTACACAATCCCGTACGTCGTAAACACGAAGAAAATTGAATCGCCGGAAGTAACACACGGCTCAGAACGTAAGTGTCAGCGTAACTCTCGATAAGATTAAACCTTGAAATTACAACATAGAAATTCGGATTTAAGTATTTTTATTATAATCTGCTTGGAATCCGCCCATCGCGGAATTAAGTGTTGCAACACTTGCACATTACCGTGCCATTAAAGGGCTAATAAAGTTTCCCTGAAAACAGCATGCGAAATAAGAATTTTGATCAACCGTACATTACCATAGCTAAATTATATCATTATGCAAATTTTCAATTAAAATTCGATATTCCTAACTCCTCCATTACCGAAGGATCAACGGAAGACGGGAAGGAAAGCAGATATACGGTTGTACAAAGGAAACGGGACTGTCCAGGTCGGAACAGAAACCTACGTAATACTTTTGTTAACGTAATACCTCCTTCGATATTCCGTTGAAAAGACACTCTGCTCTGCTCTTGCTCGTGTTTCTCGTCGTCCTACAGGAATAACGCTCGTCATTCGGGGTTACACGAGATATAAAGGTACCCTCGACGAGAATGTTTAATTAGATCGGAGTAGTGTCTTCCCTCGAATGAAAGGGAATTTAATTCTCCAAGTGCGACGCCGAGTATCGATAAGCTAATCGGTGGATCTGGCTAACAGGTGCGTATCGATGACATAAACCACCCTCGAGCAATCGGAAGGCAAATGGGTTAATGAGCTTTCCTGGAAACGATGGTGGGACAACGGTGATGTTCACACTTCTGACTGTATCAAGCTCTACACTGGCTCACGAAGATACTTTAACACTTACCATGCAAAATTTTTACTTTTGTACATTGTCACCTTTCTATTATTGCATTTGCGCTTAGAAATTAACATGGAAATGTATGTAGAAGTCAGAGGATATTTATGATAGATATATATCTAGCAAAAGATTAGCATAAAGCATAAACAGTTTGCATAAACAGAATTGTTAATTAATACGATCGATTGCACGAACACTTTCGTCGTCTCTAGGAGATGTACGCTTGTACTGAGCATCTTGCAGTTTCTATGTAAGTTTGTTTCAAATTTGATTAACACGAGAATAGTGATAGTCGAGTCTCGTGATGGTATTATGAAAATTTCAAAACGTTTCGTATACACATACACATACACACAATGAGTAATACATTCGTAAAAGAGGCTGCAAGTGTAGGAATATTTTCGTGAGCCCATATATCACTTTGAAATCTGCCTTGACCACGATTCTATCCTACTCTGGGACGTTTTTATCCACTTGATCCTGTACCCGCGTTCGACTATGTGAATTTCGCGAGGCTGGATCTGCACGAGCTCTGTTTGCCCGGAACTTCCGGCTGGGACGAGGGGCTTCGTTTAACCTCGATTCGTCTATCGAGCTACCATCCTCGTCGATTAAACTCGTCGAGCAAACAGACAAAGAAGCTGCGCGAGCGGGATGGAAAACTTGGGAAAATCGGCTTATAGTTTGCGGCATAAAGAAACATGCTACTCTACTATTTTTTCAGAAAATGCTCTTTCATGCATAGTGCGGAAAGTATCTTGCGTGGAGAGTCCGTTTGTGTAAGAAAAATAATGTTAACAAATGTTAACAAACGAGAGTAGCTACGTAACGCGATATATAAACAGCGATCGGTGAATGAAAGTTAGTTCGGTTGGATAAGCCGGTCTCCCGCGATAATAAGATTCGAGATAAAGAAAGTGAGCGAAAACGGAGCAGAGAGAGAGAGAGAGGCAGAGCAGGCAATGGATCGATCGACACGCCGGATGCTTGAAATTTTTCCAGCCAGCGTGACGACGCGCGCGGCTAATCGAGGCGACAAAACAGAAGGAACACAGCCATCGACGAAGCAATCGAGCGAGTCGGCTTAACCACGGTAGAAACACAAAGTGGTTACCGAATGAAACGACTTTGGGTGTGTGCGTCGGTGGTTGAAGGAGCATCGGGACACGGAAGAAGGAAGTCGACGACGAGCAGCAGAGTAGAGGAAGCAGAGAAGGCCAGACGGGCCAGGAATTTATCATTTCGTAGCTAAAGTGCCGTAGTGGCGACAAGGCTGAAATTGTAGTATTTGGGAGTCGAGTGGAGGCTCCAGCGAAGAGGAATGGAGTGGAGGCTTGGAGAATCGCGAGGCAGCGACAGAAATACAAGAGTAAGGGAGCAATGGGATGCCTCTGCGAAGATCGTACCTGTCTGTGGCAAAGATGGAGAGAGAAAGATACAGAGGATCGGACGACAGTGGAGAACAAGAGGAGAACAAGAAGAGAAAGAGAAAGCAGACGGCGGTGCGGGGGCAAAGAGAACGTGCTCGGCTAGATGGCTGTGCCGAGTGAAACAGTCGCAGAGGACTACGGAATTCTATTAGAGGAACGAGGACAGGCCAGGAACAAGCTGCGATCCTAAGCGACGATTCCCCGGTCCCGCTAGCCACTCGTGTCGTCCCGCTTTCGTCTCTGCTCTTCGTATCCGCTTCCGATCTTTCTCTCTGTCACTCTTTGGACATTGCTGACAGTAGCCGGCCGAGCGAAGCGCGCCGGCCAGCCAGCCTGCCTAAACCTCTGCCTACATCACTACCGCACTGCGACAATTTGATAGCTCGATCGGAGGCCCTCCAGTATATCCCAGCCTCTCCTGTACCCCCCTTGTCTCTATGTTAGCCCTCTATACTTGCTACCCCTCTGCTCTCTATGCTACCCTACTCTGTGTTATCCTACTCTGTGTTACCCCGACGCGAGCCTCGAATCCCCAACCCCCGTAGTACACCGTCCCAATGAAATCGTTGCCCCTTGCGATCAACCACCGCGAACCCATTAGGGGTCCGTCTGTAGTTAGGGCATACATCGACGGGAAAATTTAGTTGCTCGGTATCCACCATAATTTTGCGATACACCGAAGGAGAAATATATAGCAGAGCTATAGGATGAATTGTTACGGCTGCACCGGCTATCTATGGTCGTTGCCTAGTACACGCTGTCTATACTCTACGCGTTCCTTGTTGTTGTCTACTCTGTTCCTTGTATTCGCGTTGCACTGTCAAACGTTCGTTACTTTGATCTTAATTTAAGATAGCGCCCATCCTCCAGGATCCATTGCTATCCGTTCTGTTAGAATCGTTCCAACAGGATAACTAGACCTTAGACTTTCCGTTCGATCGACGTTTGCCTCGAACCGATGTGGAGCGATTCGCGTGAAGTTACCACGTACCTCTGTGTCCTCGCATAAAAATGGGATAGGAGAAAGTTGCGGTGGAAAATACGGGGAAGCACGTAGGATATGGAATCCGTAACTGTACAGATCAAAGATATCCACGCATGAGAACCTTCCAATTACGGGTCGCACCCAAGAAGACAGCGACTTCTTTTCATGCAGCCTGGAGTCGGACTGGAGAAAGAGAGAGACCAAATGTACCTATATACCGGAAAGTGGAAGACGCGGAGGAGAAAGAAGAAGGAAAAGAAGGAAGAGGAAAAAGAGAAAGTGGAAGAGAGAGAGAGAGAGACAGAGAGACGGAGTAGCCGACGTGGAGGGCGTCAATAACGCTCGCTTCACAAAGGGTCGCGATGGGAGGATAAATCGTGGAAGAGGCGCGACGCCGCAGCCTTTGTCGAAGCAACCACCTCGAGGCAGTGTTCCTTCAGCCACGCCCCGGAAACCTTTGCCTGCCTCGTGTCAATGGAGACGAGGCCTTATTAGGATCGACGGTAATTTGTCGACGGGGAAGTTTGCTGATGAGGATTCCGACTACAAGCTGCAGAGCCTCAAGACCGCCGACAACGTCTTCGTGGAAGCGGATCTCAGCCGTGTGGCGAAGGGTGCAAGATAACCTGGATCTGCCTCCGACCGTCGCGGATTTCGAATGTGCCGCTGATTGGACAATTTCGGCTGTTCGATACAATTTCTCTGCTCGTCGCTTAATTTGTCGCTTGATTCGTCGCTATACATTCGAGCCAGCGAGTTGCCAGCCATCGTTCACCGGTGACAGGCTGATTGGCTACCCTTTCGAAAAATTTTTAGAAATTGCGAACGCGACGATCGGCGTACGAAGGTACATCGCACGACGCTGGTGAAATTAGGCGATTGAATTGAACGAACGTTCGTTGAATTTTCCCTACGTTTAGTGTTATAACGATGCAGAATGCAAACTGCATATATCGTGGAATAGGTGGAACGTGTCCTCCGAGAGTGTTGAATATTTTAGCTATGGAGCAAAGATGGTTTTGCGTGTTTCAGCATGATGTACCGTAATATCTGTATTTGTAAAATAACGTGTATTTGATGTTTTACGTAGTTGTAAAGTTAAAAGTTGCGTAAATGTCGGCAATGAAAAATGTCGATGCGAGCGAAAAATATTTTTAAAAACTAGCAAATGTTACTACAACTGTTCGGCAAACATCAAACGATTTAAACTTTTCGTCAGGATAATATTAACGCTGTCGAAGATTTTATCAATTAAACAAATAATCAAAATTAATTGCTTTGACCTAATTAGTTTAGGCAATTTCGAGGATCGTTACAAGTAAAAATTATAAATAAAACATTCGTTTCTTCCGTTATCATTCAAGCTTCTCGACAATACGCTTTACAACACGGTCGAAGAAATTAACAAATAGTCAGCGTGAAAAACCAGCGGAAAACCCAAAATAGAAGCTTCCAGTCGCAGAAATGATAAGAAATACTCTGAAGCATCAAAGAGGAGGTTCGATCTTCTTGTAACGGGAGTTACGGCCTTCCTCATATTTTAACGGAATGCGGTAACACGAGGAATGGAACGATGCTTCGGCAGCTCGTCGCGGCAAAACTACGTTCCCCGCGTTCAAACCGAAACTTCAGGCAAACTCTGATTGCCGTATGCGGCCCGTACACGCGTTCGTTCGCTCGCGTCTACTCGCATTCGCGGCGTTCCGTGGTAAATTCGTCTGCTCGCAAGGAAATCCTCGAACGAACTTCTGACACGGACAGCCGCAGCCCCGTTTGTCTATTCGCCGCATTTGCATGCATATCCCCGTGTTTTGGCACGGCAGCGACGCGATTCACTGTGGTTGTTAGGTAAACTTTGAATATGTTACAAATACGGCCCATTATACTTAAATTACGTTCCGCATTCTAATGACCGCATTTATACGCCACCGTCTGACGACTCGCCGTAGATAACGCCGACGACGACAGAAACATAGATAATATTTAATAAACAAACATGTCACACTTGCTCGTTAATTTGCATGGAAGAAAATAAAATACGACGGGAATAATGTGCAGACTAAGAAGTGCCTAGCCTCCTACCAACTGTAGCTAGAGCGACTTTCGACCAAGATAATTCTCACAAGTATCTCTTCTGCTACCTGTTTCAATCTTCCTGCCCTGTGTGTCTTCGTTGCTCCTATTATCGGCTTTAAAATTAAGCTCGATCGTCTATCCACGGGCAAGGAAAATCTCTTGTTGAAGTAATTGCTTCAAGAAAAACTCTACATCTTTATTTTTGTATATCCGTGACCTGGAGACCGCTGTTACCCAGAAAATAGAATTTAGTGAAACCAAAAGTATTCTAAATAAGGAGGGGTCCATATTATTGTGCCCTTGAATATAAATTATGTTTTGTGTTACAAAGGAGCTAATAAATAGATTCTTATTTATGTTTCTTGTAGCCTTTAGCTAGAGCTACAAGCTTAACTTTTTTGCTAATATCCTTTGCTACAAATATATGAACGTACTCCCTATCGATTCTATTGTATTGTAACACTATGAGAATGATAATCTGGATCAGTATAAACTTATACATTATACTTATACTTTTATTTATTTCAATATAATTTTCTATTACGAATTCATCCACTCGTTCCTCTATCGGTCAACCTCAACATCTCTAAAAGTCAAGCAGAGGACATCAAGCTTTGGATGGTTCTTATCCACTGAAATGTCTAAAACCGTCGTCTCTTGCGTTATTAAATCGATGATATAGACGTCACAATGGACACGAGCAGACTTGGAAATTGCGAACAGTGTTCGTAACATCGAAACGAGTGTATTCGGACACCTATCTAATCCCTCCTATCTGCTAACAAATTCTCTAACCATTAAGTTAGGCCAAGCTCGTTTCAGCCGACCTGGAGTTTCAATAAAAATCGTGTCAGGAAGATGAACGGCGAACACCTACTTCGCCTTCTAACGTCCCAAACGACGTCGATCCAATCGACCAAACTGGCCATTGTCACAGACGGTCGGAGACTTTCGAACGAGCCTATTAATTTCCAGCACCGCCTTCACGGTTTCCAGACAGAATGCTCAGGCTGCTACCCTGGCTCCCTCCGTTTCCCTCATTTTCTTCCCTTCTCGCACTCGATTCTCCATTATTATCGTCACTCCGTGGTCCGGCAAAGTGAAGTACACAGGAGATAGGCGTCCTAGAGCCCAGTGACAGGGTCCATTAGAAGCGGTTTACTTAGGTCCTTTAGGATTAATCTCCGCCTCTGCTCGCCGCTCCTTGTCTCTCTTTATCTTCCGCCCCCAGTAGCTGTCCTAGCTCGCTCTGCTATCGCGTTCTATAGCGATTCTATCATCTGATCCCGTCAGCCGGCAAGAAACACCGGGATACACAAAAGAAGCTTCAACGAACACATTGGAACCACATTGGAAGGTACCGGGCCGATATCTCGCGCTTCTTTCCACGAAAATGCTTTTGCCGGTGCTCCGTGCGCTGGACAAGCTTTGTAGATAAATCTTCCGATGCAACGGGGCTACTTCAATCTGAAGGACGACGCACGATTTCACGAGATTCACTACGACGATGCTTCTTCGTTTTTGGTTCTTGCGAATCACCTTGTCTTCATCACCTTAATTACTGCACTACTACAGTGTTATCGCGTTTAATAGCTCATCAGCGACACGATGAGCTTCTCCTTCGATGTTGGTTAATTACTCGAACCGTAGCTTCTACGTATCGATATCGGACTTGTGTTATTACCAGTAGAATATTTGCAATGATTTCCCCCATTCTACCATTATTCGGTCTTCCATTAAACGGATTTTCTCATTAATTAAATTAATAGAATTACGAATATCTGTGCCTAAAGATATTCCCAACGTAGGAGGATCCTTGTTTCCTACAAAATGTTGGATTCTGTGGAGACAAATAGACAGAGACTCCCAACTTTTGATCGTATACGTAAGTGTATAAAGCTTTGAGTTAAGTTGCACAGTCTGTTGCCCTGGATCCGAATTTATACGACTGCCTTTTACGTTCAAAGGTCAAACCCCATCTCAAAGGCTGTCATCTTAGAACCGCAGATCGTACGATTTCGAAAGCAGTTCCGCTTGAAGATTTCCTACGCGATTTTATATGTCGTGAACGACGTTTCCTGCGACACTCGACTCCTCGAACGAACTACTTTAAACATGAAAATAATGCAAATTTTTAATATTCCTATACGCTGATAAAAACATTCTCGCGAAACCGTGTCGAAAATCGTAGTGTCAGACGCTTTACAAGGAAATATGAGAAATTTCTCGCGCGAAGTTGATGAACGATAAATTGAGAACGATAAGACGCAACGAAGGGGAAAAGATAATTGATCGTGGTCGCCTTCTGGGTCAGAAAGTACGGGACGACGAAGCCATTCGATGACCGACGTGCCGGAAACGATCCCCAGCTCCGTAAACAAATTATGCATTCACCGTGGACGCAGCTGCGCGTTTTCCCTCGGTCAACGATGGCTCGGCCATTCTGGTCCATAGTCTGCTTCCGGTCGCGTTTGTTCCTATCGGTTTTGCAAGGCCGCCGTCTCGTTTGTATTCGCCGTTGCGAACTGGACTTTTTGAGCGTCTCACCGTCGATTTATGTCTGATTTATGCGCCGCCACGCTCGTCCCCCTGCTCGGCATCAGCGTTTAAAACCGCGTCGCAACGACTTCTGGCCCCTCTTTCTCTCGTTTCGTTCGCCGTTTCTCGTCGTATAATTCGCTCGCGACGACGCCGGAAAATCACGGCACAATTAACGTTCTGTTTCGCGTCCGTTTCCGGCCAACGAGCATTCCGCGTGTTTTTCCTCGCGTACCCGTTAAACGAACGTTAAATTAAAACTCTGGCGTTCCGCCTTGAATTTCGTCTCGCGGGTTCGACCGCAATTTCACCGTCTGTCCTCTTCTTGCCACTGGGAAAAATTAAGTAATGCACCGCAACGAACGCATTACCACTTATCTCGTAAATTTCGACTAAGCTCCGAGTAATTACGATCCCTTCTGAGAAGCCACTTCAACAGATAACTGACACTTGATTGCTATTCTCTCACCCTGGTGACTTCGCGTTCCATGAAGGCTATTCAGTTTCTCTTCGTCTAACCTTATAATTCACGGTCGTTTAGTTTGCATATTGTACAATTAGATCTACTATAACTACGAATATATTACTCTAATTGTACTGATTATACACAGGCTCTGTTATTCCGTTAACGAACCTCGTGTCGATTCGGTTCGATAAATTTCTACATTCGAGTAACTTGGATTCAAACGTATGCTCTAGCAAAGTGCACTTGTTTTTCCCCGCTTCAAATGTATTTACAAGTTTCTAGCGTCGGTTTTATCGAACAATCGAGTTCACTTTGACTTCTCTTTGAATTCAAATTCGAAATACTTTGTTAATGGAAACTTGTTATTTCGGTTGAAGTATCCTTTCGAACGTAGCTGCAGTTCTGCCAACGATTTCCTGACTTCAAAGGAACGAAAGTTATTACACGACGTGATACTATCCCTAGTTTCATTTTTACTGATATCGATTTGCCTAAATCGAGTCATCAAACGTGGTAATAATAAGTCAGGTTATTCAAATTCAAGCGACTTGAATTTCAGTAAGTTAACTAGGGATGAACGAGGCATTAAGTAATTTGACTAATTTAAGCAAAGTTTAAGAGAGGAATTTTATACGATGTCTCGAAGGAATGGTTTGTTTAAGACATTTACGTTACGATGTTCCTCGTGAAACGGGCTGAATTTCATCGCTGTTGCTACGACGTTCTAACGAAATGACCCATAACGTTTTATATGATGTATTTTTATGCAACAAAAGAGGCATTACCATATTAGATGTGCTATAAAAACCGTAACAATACTTTATCGTTTATCCAGCCACATTTTCCTAACAAGAATCCATACGACATTTCTGCTGCTGATATTCCTTGAGCAAACATCAAGCGCTCAAATGTACATAGCTAGCAGGGAGATAAAATTCTATGGATAAAAGAATTTTCGCATAATTAAAATAACAAATATTTAATTTTGTACACAGTATATAAGACTAATATTTGTTTGCATATGATTATCCATATTTGATTCCAAATAGCGCTCATCGCTACGTATCTTGCATAAATTTATACATTTCAAAATCACAAAATTGTTGGATTAATATCTCCACCTACGATGACTTCGCGATCTGTCAAAACGTGAAATCCAAGCTTTGTCAGTAATTTTAAAAAATCATATACGAGATAATTTGAAATTTTCGTCACACGTATAGGACAAGATGAAGCTAAACGTAATTGATAATCGGCGCAAGAACTCTAATTTCGCGTGTTCGATATTTTTCTGACAACAGTAAAAACATATTCGCGAGGTAAAATCCCAAAATTCCTTTGCTTTCTTTTTCTTCATATCCTTTTCTCCATAAACAATAACGCTGCATCGCAAGAAGAAAAAATAGAAAAACGGAAGATAAACGATACAGCGGAGGTCTTAAAAGCTTCCAGGGTTCTTCGCGTTCTTTCGTCGTTATCTATCGACACTGACAGCGGGCTAAGGTGGCAAGTCGGGTTAGCTAGGTAAATTGGCTTAAGGGATTTCACCGTGGACGAGCTTAATACTCGGCGCTGTACGATGTGCTCGTTATAGGTCCAATCTACGGTTCTGGACCAAGGGGAAATCTGATTCGTGCGTTCCATGCACGCGATCGCAAACTCCTTCGTTAGCGCTGGAAAACTTTGGATTACGCGTGGCATATATCGCGAGAGTGCGTCGGCCCTTTTTCCCCGAAGCAAGCGAATCGAAAACGCTGGCAATCCGATAAAAAGCAATTACCGCGGACAACGGTGACAGTGCTTAACTACGGCGACGTATTCCGTCCTGTCCTTTTTGTAATTCCCATCGACCGACCGTCTGGAAAGCTCGTGCGAAGTTGACGCGGCGACAGCTAGAAGGCTCGAAAAAGGAAACGAGAAAAACGAAGATCCCGACGTTAATAGACATTTCAGTCTGTAATATCTTGTTACCAGTGACCATGTACACCGGGTGCTCTAATATCCTCAGACTATCATTTTTTAACCTGGCCTGTATCGTATTGGGTGATTGCGGATTTTGTCATTAGATGGTATTGACAAAATCCGCAATCACTTAGTTGGCAACCCAATAGTTCGGGAAAGTTCAAGTTTCTCGATATAACGAGGCAACGATTTTCTAGATGAAAAAGTATAGAAGTCGTTTGGAGATTTATTAAACACGAAATATAAAAGGAACGATGCTGCGACACAGGCTCGATTTTATGCCATTGTGTATTAGAAACCTGGAAGAAGAAAGAAGATATTGAAGAAGAATTAATTTACGTGGCGGATTAGCACGAAGAATCGGTGATTCATTGAGACGAAATTCAATTTTTCATCACTGTCGATCTTGTATTTACCGACAAGAATGATAGATGCTTTGAAGTATTAATTATATAGCATTAATTATATCGATCGACGTTTTATTCCCGTCTTGTATCGGAACCTCCAATGAACTTCATCGTTCTCTTCTTTTCGTATTTTTCTTCAAACTTTTCGACGAAGCTTCGGACCATTTATATTTTCTTACTTGTATAATACATAATACTACGATAATAATGATAAGAAGAAGAACAGTATGCGTGTAAGATTAAGTGGAAAAAGTTGGAACACCCTGTAAACTTGGCGACCGAAAGGATAGGTTTTAGCTGAAAGGCGATGAGTTCATGCTGGAATTTCGTAACGTTGTCTCAAGACGCGATAACAAACGTTTTCTTTGCTTTCTCAGCAAACACCTGGCATGGAGCTCATTACTATACAGTTGTCAAACAATGGCAAACAACGACGCTTCACTGTACGAGCTGTGTGCGCAGCTGGCTCGCGTTAGACACGTGGAAATTAGAAGTTTTCGCGCTTAACGAACCACTAAGGATCCACGCGGCCGTGTACTTTCAAAACAGCCGCGAATTAACGATGCCGAACACGACGGGGGAATTTGTCGAGAGGACATCGTCGAGTCGAAGAGTCTGTCAAAGTTTGAACATGATGTACGGGATCGAACGGAGCGCGAATAATACCTGGCAAATTCACCTGGATTTACCGCATTTGAGAGATCGTCTTGAATTACTTACAGGACTTACAACTGTCTATTACTTACAGACCAATCTCTATAATTCGTGTCTGCTCTGGAGAAAACAATACATTTGATACAAAACTAAGTCTCTTGCAATTTCACAATTTTGTTACGTAAGCACGCGATTAACGTTCGATTCTCGAGCAACGAGTTACTTAGCTTCTTGAGTTCATTTGTGAGAGATAACGCGAATAATAGTAAATTCTAAGATGAATTAAAAACATAGTGTTTGTAACGTGAACACCTTTACCGTTTCTCAATTTGTGCACTCGCGCAATAAACAATTTTTAAAGTATAAATTATACGTACCATCGTTGAAAGCTGCGGATCAGCTGCATTTCCAAGAAAAATTTACGTTACGTTGCGATAGGATGCTTCGTTTTCATAATCCATCTGCAACCAATTCAAAAGGATTATTTTACCACATACAATAATAATGCAATGTCACGATCCTTCCATAAATAAATTCATCAAATATCTCGTCGTAATGTTTTCCAAATTTGTTTCAAACTTTACATAACCACGCTAGTCGTGTTTCATAATAATCAGATTTCAGCGTATCGCAAAACACGCATAACGCCGTAAAAGTGCACGAACGTTTCCTTAAAACATACTCGTGAACTATATAAGAAACGCGAATCGGATGACAATATCAATGGAGACGACACTGGAAATTATCTCGAGGCAAGTGATACGCGTAGATTGAATAATTAAATTAATCCTCGGAGAGGAAGCGGCTTCAATCGAGCCGAATTAACACGCAACGAAATCCTATTACGCGTCCAATCTCTGATCCGAGCAGCGTGTAGACAAAGCTTATTACAATGACTTAACCGTGAATTACCGCCTAGCTAAACGAAGGCCCTCTCCTCGTGATCGCCTGCCTCTCTTCTCTCTTACGCAATCCACAAGCGGCACGAACAAACGGCCGAACGTTTATCCAGTTCCCTTCGTCCCGTCCCGATTTCCCTTGCTATCCATAAACCAGCGGCGAAATTCCAACGCACCACGAACGCCGAGCGTACGCAGGCTTATAGCCGGCCGTCCGCAAAACCGTAAACAGCCCTTAAACGCGCCCTTAATCCTCATCCCCGCCGTGGCTTCCTCTTTGCGTATGTATATTTCTGTGTACGTATATGTTTATGGATATATATGTACATATATATATATATAAACAACGAGTAGCAGCTACGCGAATATAACTTGCGAGGTGAACGTAATAAGGGAAAATAGGTAAACAAGAATTTCCGCGGCCAGGTAATTGCACATCGAGGACGCTGTTTAATTGGTCCGCTGATTAATTGCGAAACGAGGAGAATAACTCGTTTCTAGGTACTTTCATTGCTATTAAAGTTAAAGCGGATAATTTGCAATTTTTCAGAGACGCTATTATTTTACAGCATTTTCTGCGATTTTATGGCAAGTATTGTTTTAAGTTATAAATATATTAATGCTCATCGATCGAACGTTAACATCAATACTGTAGAATTGTAAAGGATTGTGGTTGGTCGTGTGGTTTAAATGTCGAGATAACTCGATGTTGAAACCGTCAAATATATTTTAAAATAATTAATAAATACAGAGAATGTTCGCTAGGACGCTCGGTACTAACCGATTCGCTAAAGACTGTGTATTGATCGCTAATAAAATCGCTCGAGACTGAAACTGGAAAACTTGTCACCTTACGATCGCGTACGTCTATTTATACTAGTCGGGGGAGCTTAAAATTTAAATTTGACTTTGTTTGACGGTTGCACGTAGCGGCGACATTGTTTTGCCCGGAGTTTATTTATTATTACATTGTGTATGTCTTATGTCGATGTTGATACTCCGAGGCAAAACAACAACATGATTCGAATTGTCCTTTAGCTCATGTGCCGCTACAAGATCTTTACCACGATTAGTTTATTTACAATAAATGGATTAAACAAATGTTGGTTAAACAGGAAACGATGATTATTCAACATGAACTAATCACAATAACACATTATAATTAAGACAACTAGATAGTTAATTTGCAACTCTCGTCACCACGGATCCAACGCTCTGTCTCACGCGGACCACACTCTCTCGACAACGCTAGTGGTACACGCTCAAGAAGACCATCCGCTCAGAAACAGTAATAGGATAGTCTAGACATCCTGCATACCACAGCCATCGAAACAATAATCAAATAGTGACGGAATAGGCGCCTCTGAGATACACCAAACGACAACCCCTGCAGAGGGACTAAAACCACAGTATAAAAACCCTCCAAAATAAGCGCTCGAATTAGTCTGTTAAAATATTTTGACTCAGTCTCTTGTAACACTTTGAACCATCACTCTATTGGATTTGCATAATAAATTCTATTATCATTTTTTTTTTTATTTGTTTGGTAGACTATTTACAATCAATTCTCTCTGAGAATTATAAATAAATTATTTTGGCGTGGTACTGTAACTCGGATTATAAGAGTTTATAGTATGTTTGATTCTGGTTGAATCTAAAGCTTCAATCTAAAGAGTATTGTCCTTTTAGTCTGCGGATCCGATCCGTCGTGTCAAGTAATTGACACGAGTTAACTCTTATATTATATCTGTTTCTCAACTTGGATATTTCTTCTTTAACTGTGGATATCCTAAGGTCGCGATGTATTGTTTCGTTGCTAACATACCAAGGTGCATCTATTAAGGATCTTAGAGTTTTTGATTGGAATCGTCAGAGAATTTCTATGTTGATTCTATTATCATGTACAAAGTTCAATTTCTTCATCTCATTCGTGAAACGTTCGAACTGCGACGCGAGGAGATCACCGGCGATCTATCGGTTTCGTGATTTCTTGTGTCCGCGACGTGACACTAGCAACACTATGTCGGCAACGCAATTCGCACTCTCTGACTTCTCAACTCACAATGACCGTTAATTCGTTTTTCTCCCTTAGCAACCCCTTGTTTTTTGTCTTAGCCCCAGCACGCACGTGTTTCACGACCGCTTGTTTAGAATTCGCCTGACACCCCCCAGGCCCCTCGTTCACGATACTACAACACTAACATCCTAATGGGGTAATTCATTGTTGAGGAAATTACAAAACTCGTAAGTTTCATTTTCTCATGATTTCTCTCCCTTCCAGGCTAAATTTCAATGTATTAGGTTGTCCGAAAAGTTTCTTTCGTTTTATGAGGAAATAATAGACGCTTTTTGTTTTATATTATTTTGTCCATTCTGTTCTGTTGAGATAAACACCGCGACATTTCACAGACTTGGTTTATGAAGGTGCAGTGTTGTAAAAAACACATTTGCGAAAGAAAGACACTTTTCGGGCAACCTAATATTCTCAAAGTTCTCCTTCATTAATATTTTGCAGCGGCGACACGTATATGAAAGCGATTATGTAAACGTGTTGCTCCGGTTCGATTTTATGATACAGCTCGTACAAATACATACGCGTTCATCGTTCCCTTGCGTCCACCGGGATCGCCTTCATAAATATCTCAATCTTCGGAGCGACGCGCGGCTGCCAGACTGATCGATGGGAAAGAGCCATTTGCGAATCGATTGCTTCCGGGTATAACGAGTTCTTGCGCAATTTTTCCTGCGGACGTTGAGAAGCGCCGCCTTGCAGATCTTTCCAGCGATTTTTCTCGCGTCTGCAGAGGAATTACAAAAGCGCCAGCCTGTTCGACGTAACTGACAAAGCAGATCCGGCTTCGATTTGGAGAATCTGTAGGATCCAAGATCGGCTGAAAATCGTACGTATCTTTTCTTGGATGCGATAACTCGAGTTTGCATCACTCTGCGAGCTAATTAAAAAATGATTGGAGATGGAAGAAAATGTTTACAAATCGAATGCCTTTTAACACGTCCGAAGAAAATGCTAGAGACGACGAAGGATTTTCCAAAATGTACAAGGAAGCTGCGTCGACCACGTTCTTTTGCGAACGTACAGCGACTGTGTGCATTCTTCAAGCCTATAAAGTTTCATCAAAATCTTTCTAAGGATCATTTGTTACTATCGACGCGCGTCTACTCTTTCCGCCGGAAGAGGAAGAACGCGAAACATCGAAACCATCAAAGAGTACGAAGATAGAAAAAAGAAGAAATCTATGTACAAGTGGTATTAACCGGTTGAAATAAATTCAAAGGTGGTTCAGAGATATTCGGGTAAATTTTTTGATAGAAAGACATCGCTTTGTGAACGTCGTCGCTCGGCATCTGAATATCGCGAACGATACGAGCCATGTTCCCCTTTCGATTTGACGATCTCTTCTCTATGAAAAGAAGACGAAACGAGGAGGAACAGACTTTTCCAGCACCGAAATTATGCTCGCAGTGAGCTTCATCTTCTAGAAAGCACAATATCGAGGATTCAACTGAAGATTCTTTGAAAGCAAAGTACACAGCGTATATCATGATTTTTTCTAACCATACAGAAAATTGGCCCGTCTTCGTACAACTGAAAATACTTGTTGAAATCATTCACGGGAATATCTCGCGCGTTTACGAAATATTTAACGGAAGAACGAATTTATTATATTTTTATTATATTTTTGCTTTTGAATTTAGCCATAACAATGACAATAATAGTCGCGTGTATCTCACTCACGCGCTAATGAGATTTCAAAATGTCGTAGGTAAGAGGAAAAAATTGCAAAATGTTTTACGTAACAGACGTAACGCATAGATAAGAGTTTTGCATGATAAGTTTCTTCGGCCATGGTATACGTTCTCGACGAGAGGAAACGAATCGAGGATACTTGTCTTAAAAGATAAGAACCGAGGAGAGCAAACGAGGTTGAA
The DNA here is from genome assembly GCF_014825855.1 of Bombus pyrosoma. NCBI lineage: Eukaryota > Metazoa > Arthropoda > Insecta > Hymenoptera > Apidae > Bombus > Bombus pyrosoma. The sequence continues at coordinate 7,166,468 of NC_057776.1, forward strand.
AAATCACAGCTGTCTTCCAGTCGAAATCGAATCGAACAAATTAATAGGATAATAACCCGTGCAGAATGGATAGAATTTTCTTGGATATCGATTTCCAATTATATCCGCCGTCGTCGTTAAATCCACGTGGACGAACGAAATTCCGCAGGGATATCTACCCGATAACGATCGGCTGGCCCATTTTTACTTAATATCGCAATTCGTTTGGAACTCGTTGCCATCGATAATCGCCATCCATATCCCGATGCCGAAAACTTCCCGATTACTTCGAGCAATTTTCGCCTCCTCGACGCCTCGAATAATTGGAAGCCAAGTCTATCTAGCGTAGAAGACAGATGAAGCAAAACTATTCCAACAGAGACATTCGTCGAATTTTGTTGGTTCGCGATTTAGATTAGGAGGCGAGTGACGTGACGAATATTACAATTTTGTTGCGTGTGCTTCTACTTTGGAAAAATAAAACTGTAAAATTATAGCCGCTGCAACTACACCACGTCACACCGTTTGTCCATATTGGACCTCACCGATCGTGCTTTTCTATTGATGAATAATCGATAAAATTCGATCGATGGGTGAACGATTCTTTCGGTACAAGTACGAACGTGAATGTTCGATTAAAAATACACTCGTTCGTCAGAATATTAACGAAGACCGATACTCTTTACGCGTCCAATATCGCCATCACAAAATTCATGTGCATCGCATCGTTAAAAATATGAATCTTCCTGTCACACGGAATCGCTATTGACAGATAACAATGACACGGCATTATTGGTCTGCAGCGAAGAAAAATCGCGCGTTTGGAAACGCGTACATGCGAACGAAAGACACGTGGCGATCTCGTTTCGATCCAGCAATGGAGCATCGAACGGATTGAAACGAAATAGAACAGCGTAAGAGAGGAAGAGAGCGGATAGAGCAGAAGGCAGAGCAGCAGGGAGAGAGCAGAAGGGGAGTAGAGGCGTCGCGACGCCGAGTAACACAACCACACCCTTCGAAGGACCTGCCGGATCGATAGGCACACTACGCTCTGCTTTAACAGAGAAAGAGAAAAGTGGCGAGCGTTGGACAGAGACGGGACAGAGAAAGAAGATAAGACAAATTGCCAGAGATCTCGCGGCGCGCTGCTTCAGCCGCTTTCTTCTTTCCCTCTGCTCCTCCACTCTGCACCCATCTTTTTCCTCTTTTTCTTTTAGCTTCTGTTATATACCTGCCATGGACAATCGACGCGTGTCGCGACCAACTTCTTCAACGAGGAAGAAACTAACGCGTCTAAGATCGTGCTTTCGGTGGTTATGCGTTCTGGTGAACACGAATGTGTCAGAGCAACGAAGGACGAAGACCGCAGATGACAAACACGATATTTATATTTTCAAAGTCAATAAGGATTTTTATATGGAAACTATGATGGCAGAATTTCGACGCGAATTATCGGGAAATATGCAGGATTTTCTAGCCGCATCATTACGTGCAATATCATCGTATAATATTCTTAAGCCGATAATATTTCTCCGGCGAAAACGTGTTGTAGCTTCGTCACGACTTTTTTTGCTTATATCGGCAAGCACTTGAACGTTTCTCTGTGACACAGCCTGTAGATTATTACGAGTACACGCATTTCCATCTCGGTGCGTTTCATTTTTCCTTCGAGTTTCGTTCGACAAGTTTTACCGAACGACAGTTTACCAGAGCGCGTGTTCGCTGTAATCGGACAACATGCCAGTGCTCGTATTGTCAGATGCTGTGTACGCGCGCTTTTTCCACGCGAATTTTCAATCTCGACCCGCGCCGTCGCGTCGCAGTAACCAGGTTACCGGGGCAAATTCACGGTGACGTCGTAATCGAGTGAGCCAGATAGGCAAAGGCATACAGGTGCGCCTAATCGAATCCCCAGAGAAAGGTGGTGACGATAAAGCTTCGTAGCGATCGTACGCGCACAGACAGACAGAACGTCCCTAACTTTCTGACCAAATTGATTTCGATCAAAAAGGGAAAAATAAAAAAAAAGAGGGAAAGAACAGCTACGAATAACGTTTGGGGACGTGTAATGACGACGAACGAGCGACAGTAGAGCGAGTCCGATTCGTTTGCGAGCGTAGTTGGTACTTTATTTTTGCCACGATTGCTCCAACTCCGCGGTACCACCGTTTTGTAGAAACTCGTCGACGACCCTCTCGACCGCCGATTCTCTCCCCTCTCCCAATTAGAGCCGCTAATCCTTCGAGGAGTTTGTTGCAAATTAAAGCGAGGCGGCTTCAATTACCGGTGTGTTTCGCGAAAAACAAGGTCCATACAAGCGACGCTCATTTGCTTCGATCAATGAACAGCCTGGTTGAGCGACACTCCGGCTTCGGTTCGTATCGCGATGCGATTAAAGTTCCCTCTCGTTAACGAGAAACGCGACACAATTCGCGCACATTTTTCAATTCGACGGAAAGTTGTCGGCCACCTCGCGACAGAGCTCCGCGTCCTTTTCTCCCATGCGCTTGAACGTCGCGTTCTTCGAAGCTCGCCACTAGTCTTTGTCGATCCATTGTCGAACAGGCACGTAGCATGTAAGGCTCTCGTGTACACGTGTGGAAAACCGTGGAAAACTCTGTTCCGCTATGAGACGTAAATGAGAAGTTGTTGAACCGCAGGGACAATGATACGAAGAAGGGATGAAAGATTGGAGAACACGGGCAAGAAAAGCTTTTGTTGCCGCGAAAAGATTTTACCAACCGTGAACCGACCGTGGAAACAGAACGTAACGACCTTAACGAACCCACCTCCGCACGATTGCCACCCTAACGCTATTTCTAGTGAAATGGACTCTTATCGGAGCGATGTGAAGATGAAAGAGGATGACATAATGGAGTTTTTGAAACAGGAAGGAGATGTTTCTTGTGGGGGAAAAATAGCGCCTCTTGTGGGTATACGAAAGTGATAGTGGTAAATGAGATTTAGATTTTGAAATTCTGATTGAACGACAATCTTTTCAAATATAATATCCGTATCTCTTTTAAAAAGCCATGAACGATGTAAAATCACGCTATTTTCAAGGTGTTTTATACAACCTACAATCTGCATAATATGTAAGAATTTTCTACGATAAGCGTTTAAATACTTTGCTCAGCTACTTCATCTTATTTCTTATTACGAGCACATTTGAATTTCCCATAAATCTACCTAACCTGACAATAAGAGAATCAATCGCCACGATTATAGAGCGCATCGCGTTGTCGCAACTTTTGTCATTCTGGTCTCGATTCCAGCAAACAAATTGATGCAGCAGTAAACCAGCGGAGAATCTCGATTTAAAGCGATACAGATTTTACACGAGAGCTTGCGTCGCATCCGTGAATTCTATTGGCCCCAGGAGCGGCGTAAGTTCGCGAATACATCCCCGGGGATGAATCTGGCCAAGCATGTGCGCTCTGACCTCCGCTCCCAACGTAACAGCGTATCTATTTTCCTGTATTGCCGCCGCGCAGCCATCGTCCCTGGGAATAGCATAGCAACGCTATCTCAAAAATGAGAATATCGCGGTGTCGCCGTTTAATCATCGCATACTCTGCATACCGACGATCAACGTTTTGTCTTTTCTGATTGCAGAAGTGGCGTGTGGCTTTTGCGAGATGTTAGCAGTTAGAAGGAGAGAGCCGTTCAAGTTTCCGGTAAGTTTAATCTCTTCCGTAAACTTGCCTCGAATCTCCCCGTCACTTAATCCAGAAAAGTTATACACGTCGGTTTGCGAATCGTTTCATCCGACATCTGCACCTTCATTTCCGCGGGATTATCATTTCGATCGGGCTGGCCAGTTTCTGACGAGTTTGATCTCGCTTGGCTACTTGCTCGACAACGAAGCTCTTCGTATCGCCAAGCGCCAAATAACTAAAGCCGGTCAATTATTAGTAGACTGAGAACTCTTACGCATTTTTATATTTTGACGAATACGACCGAGGAAATGGAAATTAAATAGAAATCTGTTACATCTACTCAGATATTAAGTCTAATGGATACTCTAGTTCTTGCGCTGCTGTTAGGACAAACAACCGGGGAGAATACGATAGAGCTGCGGATGATACGCGACTGAAATTTTCTTTTGAATCGTTTAAACTTCGGCCCAATACTGACCCACTCACAGCGAAGGTCGCAGAAGAATCATGTAGAGATATGTATAACTTTGTGTGCTAGACTAGATTAGCCGCATAGTAGTGACACATATAGTATGTGAATATGAGTGTATGGAAGTATATGCGTGCACAGCGTCTCGAAAAACAGATGAATGTAACTGTTTCATTGGTAGTCTGGCAAAGAGGATGGTGAAGACAAAGAGAGTACTGAGACGCGTGCAAATGTGTATCGACGAAGATCCTGGAAATCGTTTATTAAATAAATCTAAGACTATTTTAATATGAATTCTAGGTGTAACCTTGGTGTTCCTTTACTTTTATTTCGGCGATTAAGATCCACAATTGGCAGAATATTGGTGAGGAATGAAAAGCAAAGTAGAACGAAGGGCAGGAGCGTGTGTGCTGTGTATCGTATGGGAGTACAGTGTGACCGAAAAGTTCTGTATGAAACTTCATCGAAAGGTAGAAAATGATAGCGAAAGAATCTCGACGTAACGCTGATATACAAGGTGACATCCTAATCACAACGAAAGACAGAAAATATATCGAACAGATATAGAATTGTTTATTCTATTCTTGGAGCGTGCAAATCGTCGGTTCCTCGAGTCTCCGATAAATCATAAAAAGCCAAGAAGAAAGTGTCCGAGGAGAATTACTGTAGTTCCAAATCTACTTTCGTCGGTCGTGGCATATTGACAGCATGATATTCCAATCACGACCACAAAAAAGAACACCTGCGGGGAATATAAAACGACCTATCTCGTTTATAGCAAATCCCTTGGACACGAGATATCGATGCTTCTTCCTGGCAATTTATAAAAACAATCTTCGCGAAACGAACTGTGACACTTTCTGAAGATATTAGAGCGCGAGAAGACAAGAGCAAGAAACACGGAAAAAAGTGGCAAACCAGAAACGGCGGGACGAAGGTTAGGAAAAATGGAAGAAACGAAGGGTCAAATGCCCGCGTGATGGATAACCCGACAGGAGAAGTTCGAGCGTATAAAATTGATCAGCGAACCAGAATCATTCGATTGTACTTGCTGCTCGTTGTCTGGTCTCTTTCTATCATGGCCGGGCTCCTTCCATTCATTTTCCTTCCGCGTCGTACGAGGTCGATAACTCTGATTCTTCTCCTCGTGGCCACCCCACATCGTCTTGTCGATACTTTATTTTCACCGTCCTGTTCAATGACCACGGTCCACGGCCGATTGCGGATGGAAATACTTCCGTGGAATTCATGTACCGAGCAAGAAAAATTGCTGGCGTCTCTCGTGTCCCTGAGATACGAGAGCAACCACGGTCTCCAGCAATTTTGTGCCCGATGTATCGATACACACAAGTAATAGCCGTCTCTATGCAGGGAATTTTGAATTTATCGATGAAATAATCAAAATAGTTTCCCTTCAGCTATGGCTGTTTTCCTTTCTCTATAGCTTTTTATTATAGGAATAAACGACGAATTTTACGACATAGAAATTGTTCTTCTCTCGAGGCGACGAAATTGTCCAGCCATTTTCTTCTACGCTTTGAGATCTTTTTCAGGGCGAGAAGCCAACGAAAGATAGAAAATTAAGACTCACCGTTTTGCTTCAAACAAATTCTTCGTAAGAACGCGCGAAATCAGGAAATTTCCGAATTAGAAGAATCCCACCTTTTGAAGATATCGCGTATATCATTGGTGTAACATTAACGATCTTTCTACGAAACTCTGGAACGTGTAAACTTTCGCTCAGACACTTCGAAAGATGCAGTGTAGGGTCATAGAGAAGATAACTTGAAGTTTGTCCGAGGGCCAGGAAAATGGACAGAGCTGAGTGGCTCGTATGGAGAAACTTGCGACGTTATTGGAATTGTTGCACGGTTTCTCGATCGGTCGGATGAAACTAGAATCTATCGATGATCATTTTCCCGCGAACAGAAGACAATTTCACGTCGCAGGACGTGGCTTTCCATTCCGGGCAAGTTTACGCGGATGCGCGACACGACTGCGGAAACAGGGACACCGGATATACGCTGCCAGCCATAAGTCAGTCCATATTAGGACACCTTTGCACGTTAACAGTAGAAATTATTGCTAACTTCAGTTGCTTTATTATATTTATTTGTCAAGTTGGTTAACTTGGAAAGTAGAGAATCGATGGAATTATACGTACCAATGGGAAGTAAAGTTTCAAAAAGTTTTTCTTTTATTTGGAAGTAGTTTGCAATCCATTTTCATTGAGAATTATAAGTAAATTATTCTGGCGTGGTACTGTGACGTGAATAATAAATTATTATCGTATGTTTGGTTCCAACTGAATCTAATGTTTAACACTAGAAGGACTACCACACAAGTCAATTCGACTGGTTTTACAATTTTATTTTAAAATTCCTACTTCAAGTTAAATTTTTTTCCACAATGATGCAATGACTTTCGCAACGATAACTAAAGGAATAATCTAATGAATTTTATTTTCTTTTTTATGTATTCAAACTGAAAATAATTTTGTATCAAGGCTGCTTATACCAAAGTGTAAAAGAGTCCTGCAATCTGTTTATCGAACCCCAATTAACCAGTTTCCTCGTTTTGTACAACTTGCCACACGTTATTTAAATTTTTACCGCGTATCATTCGATATGACGATATCAATTATCAGGAAAATTCCGGATCGATCGCTAGATCGCTAGATGCCAACGCTAGAAATGCCACACCAGTCAAAATAACTGGTTCTACAATTTTATAAATGTGTCAACCCTCGTTATTATGTTCCCAAATGGATTAATAATACCAAAAGCGTACTACATAACATGGAATTGCTTCTGTAAGAAAGTAATAAATCAATAAATAAAGGAATATTCCATTATTACGTATTTTTTAAAGACCAGTCATTTTGACTGGCTTCGATAGAAATGGTTTCGTGTTAACTATCGGTAGTTCTAGTGTTAAATTTAGAGGGTAATGTGTTTTTAGCCTGCGGATCTGGTCCATCGTGTCAAGTAATTGGGTAGCTAATTAGTTTTGGTGGTTGTTAACTCTTATATTATATTTGTTACTGAATTTGAATATTTCTTCTTTAACTGTAGGTATCTTAAGGTCGCGATGTATTGTCTCGTTGCTAACATACCAAGGTGCATCTATTAAGGATCTTAGAGTTTTTGATTGGAATCGTTGAAGGATTTCTATGTTGAAATTACTCGCTGTTCTCCATAGTTGGATCCCATAGATGCAAACAGGTTTTAATATGCCTTTATATAGCATTATTTTACTCTGCACGTTTAAGTTGGAACGTCTGCCAATGAACCAGTAGAATTTCCTTAATTTTAACTCAAGCTGCTTGTTCTCTTTGTCATTGTACATTCTTCTGCTCGGAATCATCTGCCCAGATATCTGACTGAATCTTTGTTTGGAATTGGAATATTATTTATGGTCACCTGTGGGCAGGATTGTTTTCGCGTTTCAAAAAGTGAAAAACACTTTGGCCCGTATATGCCTTATAACGCAAAATACGAAATAAAGTAAAATTTATTAAAATCTTCTGATACATATGTACAACAAATAAGTATCGCAATATTTATGAGCAGCAGCATAGAACGAAGTGATAACGGGTATATAGACGTTCCTGAATGTAAAGTTAGTACGGTCTCACCGGCTGACAACGACAAAGAGATCCTTGTGCTGTGGTGTGCCGGACGAGAGAGCAAGACAAAATGAGAGAAAGAAATGGACAACGTAGAAATGAAGATAGAACGAGACTTTACGTGTGCACGAGGGTGGTCGGGAAAAGAAGAAGCGTCGTTGAACAGAGTCCCGGGGCAGTAAATACTTATCAGTGCCGTACAGAATTCCGACGTGCTGGCTTTCTTTCAGCGAGAGAAGTCCATAAAATAAAAATCGATTCTGAAAAGCTATCCACCGGCAACTTCGCTGAATTCTTCGTCTTTTGTTCCCAGCATCTTTTAAACTATCGTATTATTATCGTCTTAATTCTTTATACGGTTTTACGATTGTACGACTTTAACGCGGATTGCAGTCCCGCTCAAAAGTTTACAGCTTTAAGTTAACGGATTTTAAAAGATACCATTTGTGATATTAATTTGGATTGATAATTATGACAATAATTGAGACATTGCGCTTGTAATTATAGTATTCTCGTTTCTTGGTAAAGGACAGGGCAAAGGTCGTGTCATCTAAAAACGAAAGGGTGGCAGAAACGTTCGAGCGGCAGTGGTTATCGCACGACCTATTTATTTCGACGTGTAAAATTCGCTGAAAACTACGACATCACGTTTTTCTTGATTTCTTATCGTCTTGTGTTTCTTTCACTGAACAAACAAATGAGTCATAAACTGGAAAATAACGCGGCTTATGAAAAGATGCTCGAGCAAGCGAAACCGGGGGTTCATGAAGTGGCGCAACAACGAGGAAACATTAAGGGAGAAGCTTCCGTGAGATCCCACGAAATATGTCGTTATAGGAAGGACGAGGAAGAGTAGGAAGAGCGCACGCTTTGCATAAAGCATCGTAATGCATTCAGCGTCAGTTCGCGAAGCGTTTCTTCTTAAACCACGTTTAAAAAACGAAAAGAAAGGGAATGGAGAGGCAGCAGAGGGGCAGGAACAAGACGAAGATAAAGAGCGAAAGAGGGCGAGAGAGAGAACGGGGAGGGGGAAATAACGCAGGAAGCTTTGAAAGTTTCGCTGGAAAAGTTGGCGGAAGTGCGGCGCTGCCACTAAACGACTTTCGTCGTACGTACAGCTTCGAATTTCATTTTGGAACGTTGAATCTTATTAAGAAGTAAAGTCGTTCTGAAAGTTCTCGAATATCGCGGACGGGCTTTCCCTTATAAATCCGTAGCTCAACACGCTACTTCACGTCGGCTGAAAGCTGCACCTAGAAAAATCCAATTTGGGGAGGGGGGCGGGGGATGCAGGCGATTACAAACCTTTCGTCAACGAGGAGAAATTTTCTGGATTTCGTTGACTCGATCGTGGTACGCTTTCCGGACGAAGACGTAAGTACGTTAGCCTGTACAAATATTTCCACGTTTTCCAATCATTGCAAATACATAAAATATACTTCCAATGGAACCCTTTAGTTTAATGTTCATCTTTGATCTTACGTTACGTTTTGGTCTTACGTAATAAAATCAACGATTCCATTACAATTTTAAAGATACAACAAAGATACCGATCCTTTGGCCGAATTGCGTTCAGTGTTCAAATATTTATGAACATGGTAGTAGTGTACACGCCGATGACTTTCGATTAAAAGAACCAACGTTGCTCGATCGTAACTTTCGCATTTATTCACGAAAGTAGTAGCAGGCTAAGCGATAAAAATTTCATTACGCTGATCGAAGGAATCCTATTATTCGAGAAAAATCGAAAAGAAACGGTAACGAGATCTCGCAAAATGGAGAAAGTGAAAAGAAAAAACGAGTAAGGGGAAGGGAGAGAGTAAAAAAAAAACAGATTTTTATTAACAATAATTCCTTCTTAACAACCATCGATAAAAGCTTACCTTTACCGGCAACTCGATATCGAATCGATCTTAACGAGTTCCTCGGACACTCAGCCGCGTAAAAACAGCGCCAGCGTTTAATGAAGGTAATTTAAAGCCATTGAGCAAAGAGATCAGATTTTACCGCGAGCCGAATAATCGAATCCGAAACTCGGGATTCGTCAAACTGGGACACGCAACGTCGATGAAAAAGGTTAGAGGGTGGAACAGAATAAAGGAAAATGAAAAAGCAGAGAAAAGAAGAAGTAAGAGAAACGGTGTGAAAGACAAAGAAGAAGAAGAACGCGTGGGGTGAGAAAACGTGGAAAAAGTGGGGTAAAATGAGAAAACAAAGGGGAGATATTCGTGACCCTTCCTATTGTTTGCGTTTCGCGTCATCTGTTTAATCCGACCTGCGGTCTCCCCTAATCTCGCGCCGCAACCCCCTTCGGAATGGCCATCTTTAATTACGGCTACTTAAAGTCACCGTGAAGACACGAGCATCGTCGCACGCGGTTTCACCAGCAACTTCGCAAACAGAGAACACCAGAGTGGCGTAGCTCTGCCCCTGACGAGAAGATTAAAGGAGTGACAGGCTAATGCCTAATCAGTCGTAGTTCCGCACGAATCGAAGTTCTCCTGCAACGAAATCGGATCCTGTCGCTGCGATTATCTATGCTTCGTGTTATCGCATTAACCGCTTCGCGTTCTCGTGATTACTCGGTGATCGAGCGAATGAATCTTTGTTCGAGTCGATGGCGCTGAAAATGTTGAAATCGCCGATGTAATTCCGTGTAATGGAATAGAGAAAATCCAATAGGTAGATGTTTATCTATGGTGGATCTTCGTGGATCAGCCAATTGGTCGCCAACGTTCTACAAGTTCGATTAAACGATGTACTTAGGGAAGCGAGCACTTGCCGAGTACAAACGAGCGAGGTGCGAGTTCGTCCTTGAGTCCTAACCAGGCTAAAAAAGAGCCGTCGATTACGGCCAGCCATTATTTTCCACGGCGCCCCGCCAACCCTTCTCGGGTTCTGCCGACAAGTGGGAGAACCCTAGAAGCAAGGAAGAGCAGGGAAAAGTGGAGGAAAAAAGAAAAGAAAGACAAGGCTTCTTCGTATTTTTAACCAACCCTTAACGAGCGGCTGGCTTACTTATTATTGGCTCTCGAGGCTCCTTCTCGCGTATATATATATATATATATTATACGTTGGGACGAGAAGCAGCAAGACACAAGTCTTATCTCTTTCCACCATCTTTTTATCTTTTTCCGCGCGCACTGTTCCTTTCTATCTTTCTCCATGAAAAGTATACGCGCTGCTATCTGGCCATGGTTCTCCTCGCCATGGCTTCCCACCCCCCGACCACGCCCCCCTATCCCGTTCGATGATGGAAATTCAAGCGTAATTTATTTGCAATTTTATCGCAGCCGCGCTCTTCGCGACTCGAGTTCAATTTTCTGTGCGTTATCCGCTACCGGAACGATGAATCTTTCGTGGAAAACTCGTTAGTCCGCGCTCGGCCCTAGCATAGAGAACATTACGAGAACGCCTTTTAATATCGAGCAATGTCCGTTGGAAGGGATCGCGATCTATTATATACATCCATACGCGTGCAACAAAGCGAGAAGAAAGAAAAGAAAAGACATCGAGCTACGTCGTAAAATTGTAACGTTTTCATGGCGCGTGTGCCAGTGTGCCAGTTCGCGTACGATCAAACTCGAGATAGCTGTATCAGTTTCGCTAATTCTATTTCGTTCGTTTTCTTTCCCATCCTCGTCCTCGCTTTCCCTCTTCTTTCTTTTCTAAACATTCGTATCTTTTCTTTTCTTTCCTAGCCTTCCCTCTTTTTCTTTTTGTCGGCTAACGAGCAAAGCTAGCGAAAATAATGAAACTACGTAATGGTTCTACGGTAATTTCCGTGGCTGAAGCGGCGAGAAATATTTTTCCACGTACAAACCGGAGCTGTGGAAAGGGTGAGCGGCGTTTATGGGGTTGGCTATAGCAGTAAAGCGCACGATTTGATGGGAGCCAATACATTTGAGCTTATCACCTTATCGCCAATGGGTATACCCAGCTAGTAGCATCCCACTGCAGGGGGTTGGCCGCCATAAAATATAGAATGAACCCCCTGTCAGGTCGGGTTCTACCCCTACCACCCCTGCACGCAGACAACCAACCCTGGACATCTCCCTCCGTACCTCGACTCTCGTCCCATTCCCGTCACCCGCACGTCTGACACACATACACAACCCCTATAGCCTGCCGGAACACGCGCAAATACCAGCGGCCACGCTCGTCAATCGATCTCGATGATACGCCCACGCATCTACATTTATGTACAAATAGTTTTTCATGCATAAATTTAAACGCGCAACGACTCGACGCGACGTGCTCGCGTAATCAGACTAAATTTAAAAGCGCGCGCAATGGCCCGCTGTCGTTTACTAAGCGAACAAACTGTCGTATTCGCGGAAATATTCGAAGACATACACGTTTAGGCAGCCTGTTCAGCCGACACGAAGAACGGCTTCGTCGTGTTTTATGTTTTAATCGAATCAATTTTCATTCGGATGGTCGCAGTCGTGTCGTTTCATACGTGTCGTCTTGTTACGCGTTCGTACGCTTAAACGTTTTTAACTTTTGATCGTTGCTTCCACCACGGACGATCTAAATTCCAACTTCGCTAAGCTTTCATCAACTTTTATCAAGGTCATTTGCCCTTCGCTTTATTTAATTCCTATCTGCCTTTCATTTGTCTCTTTCGATCTTCGCTCACCTCGCAGGTATCTTTATCCGATTGCCCTTCGTTGTTCTGTCATTTCTCTTCGCCTGACTTTCTTTAACCTTCGTTTACACCTCATTCGATTTATCCTTCATCAGGCCTATTAACCGAGCAAAAGAACGATATTTGTAAAATTACAACGGTGATTCTACAAAGAACGACGCGAGGTACAATTTCAAACATCGGTTTTGCGTACTGTACATGTACACAGCCTCGCGTCTACGTACATGTACAGCATCCCTGTCGAACCCCATTCAGTCACATGTACACATTGACCCCATAGATAGACGGGTGTGACGAGGCATTTAACACGCAGTCCAGCAGATGGCCAGAGGTGTAGAGGGTGGGCACCCCGTGGCAATTCGCAATCGGCCACAAATATAAATATTTAACGTGGTTATACAGGGCGCGAATAAAATTCGCTTAATTTATTACTTGACGGCTGGCAAATTGTAAAACGCTGATTGCTCGCCTCTCCCTTTCGCGTCGCCGCTTTCTCTGTTCGTTCTCTCTTCTTCTGACCAGTCGACGGAGAGAAAAAGGGAGAAGGGTGAGCCGAGAGAAAGCTCGTAATCTCGAGGGGCAAGTTTCGTCGAGTACTCGCTAGGAACGGGTAAAAAGACGCCTTTAGCCCAGAAGAATGAAGAATTGCATTAGCCTGGATTAAATCAAGAAAAAACGTTGAGTTGCGAGAGGCTCGGCAAAGGGTGGGTTATCGCGAGCCGCAAAAAAACTCCTCCTTAGCGCAAACGCCCTTTTTCCTAAAACGACCATGGGGGAAAGCAGCTCGACAAGAAAACGCTGGCAACCTTCCTCTCGCCAAATCCGTCAGCAAGCTTTTACGCTGTCGCGTGAATTTCGCTGAAACCGTTTCGCGGAGCCGCGTGGCCGCAAAACAGAAACACGTTGGATTTCACAGTGCACGCGCGCCAATTTCCACGAGTCCATCTGCAATTCAAAATATCCGAGCGCTGATACGTCGCCGGAAAAATGGGAGTGGGTGCCTACGACAAACGGTCGTGTGACATACCCAAATCCACGTCATTCCACGCTACCTGACAATAAAGCTTTAGACTTAGACCCAACACCAAATTTTCCCCATTACATAGGCCACTCAGGATCCTCTCCTTGCCCCTCAACTCCTATAAACTGAACATAGAAAAACTGCGAGCATTCAACCACGATACTAGTCTTCGGTATAGTCTTGGCCGCGATTTGAACAACTACTTTAATACTTCGTGACTTCGCTACTTCATTGTAATATTGTACTTAGCACATAAAAATATAAAAGGACAGTCGAGTTAAGATATTGCTCAGCTCTTCCTTTTTTATCGCGAATTTTACGTGACAATCGCATCGGGGCCAAACATTTCATTTTTGTCGGCTACTCTCGATACACCCATCGATCGTATCGCGGATAGCGAGATACCAACGTTTCTGAAACTAACTGCGAGTATGTTCAATTCGAGTATGTTCTTTCTCGAGAGCGATGCATTGCGGATTGTTTCAAAGTCGACAACGTCAACGAACGATCCCCTTAAACCTTTCGTTTTTAACCCTTTTCTTGCGCGTCAACCGAATATTCGTGGCAATCTTCGCGCGGATAATGCAGAAAGGGTTACCATGTGATAAAAGGGACAAAGTCGATAAAAACTAACTCCTCGTTGGACCTTGCAACTCGAAGATTTCAGCACGAATCCTAATCCTCGAAGCTTTCAGCGGCGCCAAAACGCGCAACGCGCCAGTGTTTGCGCCTCTCTCGCGTTTCTCTCAAGCTTTTCCGGTTTGCCTCGAATTCGAGAACGTGGGCAAACGAGACAGTCCATTGTTCGTGAAATTCGAACCTGACATTCAAGATAGGCAGTCAAGGCTTTTCTCGATGACTGTATACGAAACTATACATAAAAGAAAGCAAGCAAAGAAAGGGAAGAGAAGCAGGTTAGAAGCTGAAAGTGGTCGATTGACAAGGCGTCGAGTCGCTCCGGTGTTTACATGCCCCTGGGGCTAGGCAAGGTATCATGGCCTGAAAGCCACCCCCCGCCCCAGTAACGTTGCCCATCCCATAGGCTGCATATTGGAAAAAATAACACACCCTCTGCCGTGCTTTTTTCCTGCCTCCGATATCCAGTTTCGCGACAAGTCTGCAAGATATTGTTTTAAAGCGGAAATCTGTCCCTAGCGGGCTGTAAATCGAGACAAGCTCGTTCGTGGACCGTTCAACCCACTGATTCCACCTTCTCCTTCGTTCTCGGTAACCTAAGAAAAAGTGAAAAAAAATCATGATACCGAGTTTATGGTAAGTGGCGGGTTGAACTTTTCCAACGTCCGTGGAAATTTATTTTAAAAAGTTAAAGATAACGTGTCAGGAAGGAGAATGTGAAGCAATACTATTGGCTTGGCAACTAAGTGATTGCGGATTTTATCAATACAACCTATTGACCCACGATCATTGATTTATCGATTGATTTATAAGTTCGCGCAGTTTCCAAGAACTTCACAATTATTTAGCCTGGCTTAATCTACTGTCTATCCTTCGTCGTTATTTACGAGTTCTTCTCAACGCTATGGCCCTCGATAGTACAGCTTTCGAGTTCTTGCTGTTTTTAGGGTGAACCGATCTTCGTGATATTTTCGAAATTGCGATAAAAAGAGACAGATATGTATGTTAACAGAGATAGTTCAGGATTTGGAGCGGCTCCGTTACTCGACAGTGCAACTAACTAAACTTGCTAGTGATTCTCTTCGTGTATACTAAAAAGTGCAAATAAATAAACTAAACATGCTACTACTCGGAATCTTTAATTTACCTCTACCTTGAGCATTAATCTCGTTTAAGGTTCGCGATATCAACCGATCAGTTGCAACTTGACCGATCTATTACATTTGCACTAAGAAAACGAAAACCACCAAATATCCAATTGAATAGCACGCTCATAGGACAAACGAGGCAAGTTAAATATCTAGGACTGCACTTAGACACATAACTTACGTGGAAGCAACATACTAAATCAATTGTAGACAAAATACGGATAAAAAGAAGACAGATGTACTGGCTAACTAGTCGAAATTCTAAACTAATTTGCACGTACGGAATACCACTATGGGCGACAGCAGCAATGAGCCACATAAATAAACTAGAGTCGCTACAATCGAAGATACTGAGAAGAATAGTGAACGCCTCATGGTATGTCAGAAACGAGGATATACGCAAAGACTTAAAAATACCAACGGTCAAAGAAGAAATCGGCAAGTACGCAGAAAAATACAAGGAAAGAACAGCAACACATCCAAACCAGCCGGCTGCTGAAGCGAGCAAAACTCTTATAAAAAGAAGACTAAAGAGAAACCACCCCATTGACCTCACTAAAGGAATAAAATAGTCAAACTCGAAGTTGGTATCCCGCTGGGGGTAGCCATCCACATGTTACTTAACAATTAAGTTAGAAAAATTTACCAAATATCCAGCTAGACAAATTGTAAAGTACAAATTAAATAATGAAAAAAAAGAAACTCGACCGATCGACTTAAAGAAAATGTACTCGACGAAATTTCAATATCGATCTATTTAGAAACAAAGCTTCATGTGAGACAATGTTGTCCTACATTTTGAATTTATTTTGTCACGTAGATATACCTCGTCTCGAGTTGCTTCAGCCACCACCGTCCACCACAGTTCGTAAACGCCCTGTTTATTCTACGATATAACGTGCAAGTATCCAAATATTTATGAACGATACTATACGTTCGATATAAAATGAAAAGGGCTACAGGAATTGTTGAACCGATGGAATAAGAAACACGGAGATAAAATCCCATATGGGCTAGGAGCCCATTGTTCCAAAATCGGTATAACCATTTTCATAATCTGCATCCGCACACGATATACGAGAATTCTACCACAAAATTAATTTGGTTCGGTGTCCAGGGCGAATCGCCACTCGATTCATTTTACTTTAATCTACTGATGCATGGTTTTAATGCATCCGGCTGTTCCCAAACGTGCCGTGGAAGCTCGTTCGCGTATATTGTTGCTCGTTGTTCCCTGAACGTTGCGGCTTTTGTCAAAATGACCGGCGCCGGATCCCATCTTGGCCAGTACGCGCACAGACATCGTCGCGTTTCAATCCGCCTGGGAATCCCCCCAGTTGCCTTGTGAACTCGCATTTACGCCGGTGTCGGCGTGCCACGTACGTCAAACGTCTCTCGTATTCCTGAAAACCTGGGGGAAATCTTCCGCGTCGCAGGACATGCGAGTCCCATTTATCTTTCCGCGAACTCGTTCCTATCCGCCGACGATTATTTCGTAGGTAAATCGACCTGGTTCCGGCCACCGTCATCGACCACGTCCATTTCAAAGCGACGATCCTTTAAACCAACTATAGTTACTCGTGAAAATGTTGCAACGTTTCTCAAAACTTTGTACGAATGTACAGTGGCGAATGAAAGAAAGTTTAAAAACGCTACGCTAGGAATCTTAGCAATTTTTCTACTGAAAACGTTTTACCTTATTGATAACGTTCGTGTATATTTATTGCGCTTGTTAAATATAAATCCATTTGATGAAATATATTGTCTTTTTACTCGTCTTGTTTTAGAAACTCTCTCGCGTTCGTCACTGCATTGCGTGTATCGTAGGAAACATTTTGAAAGATGAGACCGATTATCGTGATTACATTGAGCCAAGTTTAAAACGAATTGCATTGATAAGCCTCGATGCTTGGTATAAATTCTAGAATTTCATGAAATTTAAAGAAACAGAAGTATTTACAACAGTGCGATAGATCATGTTTTGTTTCATTGTAACATTTTCTTGTCGTCCATTTGTGTAGCAAGTTTGACAAAAAAAAACGCATAAGGCACCTCATTTACGTTTTTCAATAATGCCATTGTCTCGTCGTTTAATCGAATTAAAATAAGAAACTAAAGTTCGTTAAATCCATAGAATAATATTAAAAACAGTAGCAGAGAAGGGAAAAAGCACGAGATCTACTGTGTGCCTCGCCTACTTTTAATTTCAATAAACCTAAGAATCATCTCGAGAAGATTTTAACTATGAAAAAATATTCTTGCACAGTAAGAAGCCGCGTTCCCCTCGACGAGAGAAACAGCCAGCCGAGAGAAGGGAAAGCCGATATTCGAGTCTACCTTCTCGACGAATTGCTCTTTTATTTCGCCATAATAGAGAATCAAGGAGCTCGTCGATTATCCATTATTCTCAGGGGAGCCCGACCTTTGTCCCGCGAGGAACAAAGTGACTTTAAAAACTTCCGTGTCTCATTCGCGACTTCGTAATGTCTCCCCGGGAAGAGAATCTTCATAGAAGAAGCGGAGAAGACGGCGAGAATGGAGTGGATGCAATTCTTTACGCTTCATTTTTACGGGAAGAGAATTTAAAAAATTCCCTCGTTAATCCCAGGCGGCTCTCCAGGCAACGGTAATTTCTACCGTTCAATTAACAATCTTAATAATCTTTCCTCTGCGAGGAAAAGAAGTACCTGCACGCGAGTACACCGTTTCCTTTGGTGATGCAAATCGTGAAACAATTTTCCATACGAAGTCGAAGGCGAAAAAGAAGAAGACAAAAAAGAAAGGAGGGGAGAAAAAATAAGAAAAGAAAGCAGAATCTGGAGGAGACGTTGGCATCGTTTCGAGGTTTTTTTCACAGGCTGCTGCGAAAAGTTATTGGGCTAGGACCGTAAAGAACTCTCCATTTATTATTATTGCGTATAGAAACGGGGAACGAGGCTGCAACTCTGTGTACACGTGGAGAAGTCAGGGAGAGAGAAAAGAGGAAAGACCGTACCGGAGGGGAAAAAAAAGGGAAGTAAAAGATGGCAGGTATTTCTCGAGGTTTATAACGAAGCTTTGTTTTGCGAGCGCCTTTAATGGCTCGCCTAGCCCACTGAAAAGTCACGCTGCCGCTCGTGACTCCGCATCTTTCCATCTTTTCCTTCCTCCGACAGCTTCTCCCCTTCTCCTTGCCTCTATGTTCCTTGTTTTCGCTGCTAGAACGCGCACGCGTGCCTTTCCACCAGCCTCGCATTATTTTCCATTTCCTTTCATCCCTCTGATCGTTCGTTCGCTAGGGTGAAAGACGATAGAAAAGGAGATGACTAGCCGCGTGATTTCTCTCCTTTTCTTTCCTCCTTTCTCCATTGCTTTCGTTTGCATGGCATGTTCCAAGTCCGACCTCTGGATTTCCCTGCTGCCGCGCATTTTCCGCTGTCTGTCGAGGAAAAATAAGGGCACCGAGATAGGGCTGCGGCCGAATCGAATTCACCAGACCTGACGAACCGTGAACCTCGGCTCCCTTGCAACGAGGATCGAACACACACCGCACGAGATAGTCCTGAGATAATTGAAATTCTAGAGACTACCTGTCGGCGCCGGAATTTCGACGTCTAACTATGGAAAAGCCTATTCATCGTGAAAATGAACGAGAATATACGTATTTTGTGCTTCGAAGAACCAACGTGTGATCAAATTTTACCGATACTCTTGCTCACACTCTTTTACACGCAGTTTCTTTTTCACCAAACTTTCGATTATTCTGTTTTCCTATTCGCCCAGTTTATAATCTATTTACAGTTTGGTGTATAGTTTAAAAGTACAGTCATCGGTGATAAAATTTGTATTATTTCTGATACACGTTCAGAACACTTTACGTATTGTGCTTTGTACGACCTATGAGAAAAATCTGTTTCAGAATTTCGTGAACGTATTCTTTTGCAGCTGTACGTCGTACTAGACTCAAGTTTCTATTTTGTATCGCGTAATATAAATTCCATTTTCTTTCACTATAGGAAATATCTCTCTGTGATAAGAATTTAGTCTGGCGAAGAAGGTTCGTTTAAAAAATATCTCGTCGAACATGAGTCAATTAGGAGCGTGTCTGGCGATAACTAGAAACGATATAACTAGCGATTGATCGACAACAAACCTTTGATCCTTGCTAACTCATTAAATCATTCTCACGTCCAAAATCGTCCAAACTTTCCCCGTATACTTCACCCTCGACCACCTTACCATCAACATCTCGAGACACCCCATAATAGCCTCACCACGCTCCTTTCAATTAAGACAAACTTGCAACCATCATAATCGCCGAAATCTCTGCTCGTCGCTTTTAATTCTGTCAAACGAACGCGTCACCCTAAGCTCATCCCTATTTGAGCCCACTCTTCGCCCCAAGGATTAAGGCACCAAGGGAACTCGTAAATTCAGTGGAAATCAAATCCACGACATCGTGACGAGCACCGAAACGAAATGACCCCTAAAAAAGTTTCAGGAGTAAAAAACATCCTGGCTAGAAGTTCCAGCCAGTCCGATCACGTACGCTCATCTTGCTCGTAAAACAAGTCCCTGTTACCGCCTTCGGCTTCCTACAAGCCAAGCAAACGTAGATATAGCTGCCTGCCCGGTGCCATAACGACCAAACGTATACGTAAAAGTGACATACACTTGGCAACTTTAAGCGACAGGATACTTTGATCGAGCTTCCTTAACGATATGTGAACTTTTCCAAAGCGAATGGAAGATTAATAGCAAATTAATAATTAGGATACGTAATTAATACGTTTCCTATATACAGCTATCGGTCTATAGATCGAAGGTGCATATACTTATTAAAAAACGTGCGATAATTTATTATTGTATCTTTACGATTTATTATATTTATTATTTATTATTAAATTATTTATTATTATATTTATTATTAAACTGTAGATGCTTGTGCATCTGTGGTAAATTTAAAGGTATAAAAATAGGTATGAAGACGCACAAAATAAAAATATATGTAACATACGCAAAATACAGTACTTTCGAGTAGTTACAACAAAGTACGTACATTTCGTTCCTTTAGTCGTATTCATAAAATTATTAGAAATTTATTATTATCTATTTATTATTGAAATTCATATGCATTAGGTTGTCCGAAAAGTGTCTTTCTTTCGCAAACGTGTTCTTTACAACAGTGCACCTTCATACAAACATGAAACCAAGTCTGTGAAATGTCGCGGTGTTTATCTCAACAGAACAAAATGGATCATTCGACAAAATAATATAAAAGAAATAACGTTATGCGTCTACTATTTCCACAAAACGAAAGAAACTTATCGAACAACCTAATATTTAAATTAGTATAAATTCACTATCATTCTATTCGTTGGCATTCTAGTTAAAAAAAGAAATCGTTTGAAATGGTGCAGCGAAAAATTAGAATATGAATAGCAAAAGTTCTTACTAGCCAGACACGAGGACATTCGTGGTTGCGCTCTGAAGTCCACGTGGCCAAAGTCTTCTCTTCCGTCTTTTACTCTACAATCTCAAATTGCAATCTCGAAAGGCCGAACAAAAGCTTGCCAACTCAAAATTAGAAGAAAGAAACACGACGTTTTACGACTTTGGAGCAGACAAACCAGGTTCACCTCACGCAACCTGCTTCCTTTGAGGAAAGGCTAACAGGAGAAAGAAGGGATGGAACGAACAACGAAGCAATATTTCTCGCATTCTGTACACCGAGGCTGACTTTATTACGAGCTGACGCGCGACAAAGTGTGCCCTCCCTTTCTGCCAGTCGTTCATTTCTGCTCGTAATGTGTCTAATGTAGCTATGGTCCGAGGTGTTTCTGGTTGGGAGGCTTTTGTTCCCTATTCACGTGCCCGCAGGCAGTGCATTATGACACCAGTCTACGCTCTCGTATTCGTGATAATCACCGACCAAACGCAAACATTCGTTCACACGCGACGAAAAGTATTTTTCTTCATGACGAACCATCATTCTTAACACGTTCGCAATAGTTTTAATCCGACTTTATGACGTGGGTGTGATTCTCTCGCTATATTCGAGTCTTCAATTTTATTTATAACCAAGGAAGCCTTTAATTTTCGAAAATTAACTGAGGATTCAGAGTTTCTTCCTGCATCTCAGTGGCAACTGGCGCACCGTAAACTTGCGAACTCTCGATCCCGACGATTATCATCCTTAACTCGGATGAGGTGTACGTCTCTCCAATACATCGAAGACGATAGTCATTCGTAGATATCGTCGATGTCTAAAGAATTCAACAAATTGTCCATTATTCGACGCACAACCACCGATCGGAAATGGTTCTCGTGATAAAGGAAAATAAAATGTGGGCGCAAATTGCAGACTCTTCGTGTAACGTGACGGAATAAACATCCAACCGTCGTAGTAGCTTCGTATAGTCTCGTAGTCGCCGATCATTGCAATCGAGTAAACTTTTAGCAATCGTGTGGTCGACGTTCCTGTTTTTAAAGTCGCGAACAGCAAGATACTTATTCGCGAGGGAACAATCGTCCCATGTATATTTCATTGCAAATAATAAACTATCGTTCACCAAGTCGAGATCGTAAAGCGGAAGCACCGAACGACAGCGATTATTTTTCCGAGCAAGCCATTTTGTCGTATAATTTTGAAAAGATACGATAGAAGACTGGAGAAAGAAATGACGGCTGTATAGAAACAAATTTCGAGCTGAGGCGAACGTATCGAAATCGCGACGCGACGCGACGCTCATAACTTTTCACGGCGCATAAAGCCGAAACGTAAACCTAAACTCCGCGAGAATTTAATCAACGTCGCTCGTATGAAATATCACCGTAGACGGGGTTATTACTATTAGTCGAAGAGAACGAGCTGTCCCACCTACGGATTAATGTATTTACGAACGATGCACGAAACGATAAAACCACCTTGTCGGCTTGAGAACCATGAAATACTGTGAGATACGTTGCAGGTTCATACAGAGAGCGTCGAGGAATTTCGACACGAAGTATCAGTAAAAACATAGGAAAAAGGAACGCGCGTCGTATTAATACATTTCGAGCTGCATCACGCCATCTCCATAAAAATCTGACTTTTGAGTTGAGATCGTGATATTTGGAAAATTGTTGTAAATCACGAAACAGTCGAGATATTTTCCTGCTGAACTAAAAAGCTGAAAACATTGCACAATATATCGTAATAAGTAGAGAAAATAAAGATAATGATCTGCGACTGAACCATGCGAGTATTTATGCAAATTTATATTACGAACGTAAGTAAAGAACTACAGGACTTAGATAAAATATATTAAAGTTATCTGATGTATATCGAAAAGTAGATCGAATTTTGTAAATTTTCCTTGTGAATGTTACGATAGATACTTTACTTTCAGACTTGTACATCTTATTCGACACATTTCTACGAATTTAGATAGCAAATTGCACATAAACATGCGCAGTCTATTAATAACGAAAGGATATATTTTTACGTAACCCACGCAAAATGTATCAAGCCACGCTATTTCATTTTTCTCATTTGCATTGTGAACTCTGTTTCGTCTAGCCCGTTTTTAACGTTGCAAGACAAATTATTTTTAAATAAACAATTAAGTGGGACATTCATCGCAGTGCCGCATACGAGCATCGTCAGAGATGAAAAGGGAAACGCAATATTTCATATGGCTGCCTGGAGAAAGCACCAAGGTCTCCGCTTTATGCGACCACGTACGATAAAACGGAACTTTAATAAGCTCGGTAAACGCAAGAAGAATTTCGAGGAAGAATGGCAAACAGTCGGGAGTTGGTGCATCTTATCTAGAGAAGGTTTCAAGGGAGAAGCGAAATTAAGGTTCCTTAAACAAGGCGTACTGCGAACAATTCTGTTGGATAAAATATTAAACCAACCAGAGGTGAGATTCTCTTTCGTTCCTTAAGCTACGCTACTGTGTAAAAGACTTAAGCCATTTACGATAGCGATCTTACGGTCTCAACTAATTGTATTTTTAGGAAACTTTATTGCCTGAATGTTTCCTTCGCGGTGCCACTTGCTCGTGTTACAATTCGCGAAATACGAGTTTCGTAGAAGTTCGATAAACAGTACGCTGAATTGAAACGATTCGAAATGAATCGCGAGAAGAGGAGAAGTTGAAAATATAAATAAATTATTTGCGCGCGATACGAAACGAGTTTATTTGAAAATTCTTTAACGACACACCCGCAGTATCTTTTGCTACTGATAGAATAAAAGACAGTCTAAAAGAAAGATATTAAATATCTTTATAAGTACTCATTGATAAAACCAAAACATATCCTGTCGCTAGTTTCTCCGAGACTCGTACAAGAAGCAAAAGAACAAGGAAACGGAGGGGAGGGAGAGAAGTAAGGTATAAAGTGCAATCTATAGAGGATTCAACCTTATCTAGGTCCCTGAAATATAATCAAGGCAGGATTAGAAGCAGCGTTAGGGAAGAAAAATGACCAAAGGCCAGAAACCGGGTGGCGTGACGTTGGGCCGAGTTATCTAAGCGTCCGAGGAGAAAGAGGGCAGGGGACGAAATATGGGTCTCGCGGCCATGGGGGTAGAAAGATGGTGGTAAGAGGGTGGTATAACGAGAAACACTGTGGCGCAACGTTGCTGCATAAATTCCAGTCCCTGGGTTCTCCTAGACAAGAGCAGCGAAACTCTCTCGGTAAGACAGGCCCAGGGACGGTATTAAAGGGAGTTCTATAAGCCGCGAGGCACAGATACTTTGGTATTTAAATGTTAGGACGTCCCTCTCGCTGGCTGCCAGCGTAAATGAAGTCGAAAGAGAAAAGGAGACAGATTTGGCCAGCGCAATGGAACCAAAGAGGAGGGAAGGACAAAAGGGGCGGCAGAGTAGTAGGTGTGCGGTATAGTCGGCTGGCCGATGGAAGAGGGTTGAATTCGGGGGAAGAAGAGAAGCTCTCAGTGGCGGCAGTGGTGATTTAGGCGAAACAACGGAACTCGTGGAGACAATGGCTGGAAGAGACGAGGGAGGCCTTCCACCCAATTCCCAGTCCTTCCACAGACCCATCCCTTCTGTCCCGACGCGCCACCACCAACCCATCCTCTCTCAACCCCCTGTCCCAAAGCTTGTCACTGTACGAGAGTACCCGACCGCTTAACTCCAAGACGAATGGCAGTACGAACAGGCTTCTGTACGCCACACACGCCGCGCCGAGCCCTTTCTCGCCGCCTTATTTGCAAGCCGATTTCACGTGCAACGCTGCAGAGGGTAGAAATTATATCGCGAGTATACATCAACCCCCGTGCACCTCCGTAGCCGGCTACCGTCCGAAACGCTGATGAATTGGCTTCGATTGTTTTTCGGTTTCTTGACCCTGCTGAATCTCACGTATGAATCGATCGGTCGGGCCAATTTAATCAATCAACGATTTATCTTCGTTCGATTCTGCTCAGGTTTAATACACGAAACACGTGCGTTAATTTATTTTATATCAGCGATACAAGTATATCTCGTATGATACATCGCACGAAGGAATACGCGTTATCGTTATCGTAGAAGTATAGCAAAAGGAATGTAGTCAAATTTATCATATTCGGCGTTTAGGAAGCTCACTAAACGCAAGCCAAGCGGAACCTACGTTAAACGGCTAAAATTCTGCTTCTTCGATCTGTTAAATCGTTAACAACGTATGCTCCGAGAATAAACGCGTGTTAAGTTGACTATCAACGCGCGCACGCTTGATGAATCGAGTTCTCGACGTGTTGTCACGCTAGATGCGTGCAATAGCCGCAGATTGAAAGCAAACAGGTATCAGAGAACACGCTGGATGCACGATGTTTATGGAGGCTCGCGTTGCATATGCAAGCCCCAAACTCTCCTCAACCTCTTTTCCTCTGTTTTCTCTCTGCCCCTTTTTTTTCCCCACCACACGTTGAAAGTTTCCAAGCGAACCACGATCGAACCGGTTCAATTTGTCCAATCAGTAGCCGCATGCGTTCCGTTCCTTCGACGAATGAGCACCGGTTATAAGTGCGAGTATTCATCGGACTCGCATAAATAATCACGCGTGCAAACAATTGTTCGTTGCGACGACGTCGGTTCATGGCGGTAACCAAGCCGAGGCTACGTGAATTGTGGCCTGATTCGACGCTCGATAATGTCGTTGGAACTATAAAATTCCAGCTCGAGCCTCCGCTCTCGTTCTATTTCGGAGTTACCGTAATGAATATTAAAACGACGAGGCATTGTCACGCGTCGGTGACACCTTTAAAAGGTGGATTTCATTACGCGTTATTTTCCACGGCGCTATCCGTCTTTCCCGATAGCGATGCACACGGTGTGTAGAGCCGTATGGGCCGCTTTTAACGGTTCGTTCATCGAGCCGCGCTTGAATTTCTCGCCCATTACACGGGCAGCGCGCGCCAACACGCAGCTTCGCTTCAATTTCTCGCTGAATAAATCATTAAAAACTGCACCGCGTAAAATTTAACTCCGTGGCAAATTGGACGCGCGCGAAACCGTTTGTACGAACGCAACGATCGAAGGACTGAGAACGAGGCAAACGCTATTCCTATGAATTATGTGATCCTCTATCGTCTGTCTTCTGTCTCGTTCAAGTCTTTTCGAATTCGTTTGCTTCTTTCGAACGAAGAATATATTTTTTAGGGCTATACATATCTTTTAAATTTCACTTTTACCAGAAACATTAACAGTATCCGTAGAGTTGCTTCAAATTTGTTAATTGGTAACACGAAAGCAGCCAACTGCCAGAGTAGCTACAACAGATAGCAAAAGCATTTATACGCTATTCTTTTAATTTTAACGTTTGCATACTGAATACCCAATATCGAGTATCAAAATTATTTATACATTGTTCTGGAAATTTTGAAATTTGGATACTGATTAGCTCTATTTAACACTAGAACTACCACACCAGTCAAATTGACTGGTTTTACGATTTTATTTTAATATTCATGTTATATTTTTTTCGCAATGATGTAATGACTTTCGCAACGATAACTAAAGGAATGATTTAATGAATTTTATTTTCTTTTTTATGTATTCAAACTGAAAATAATTTTGTATCAAGGCTGCTTATACCAATACCAGTCAAAATGACTGGTACTTGTCAAAGTGTAAAAGAGTCCTGCAATTTGTTTATCGAGCCCCAATTAACCAGTTTCCTCGTTTTGTACAACTTGCCACACGTTTTTTAAATTTTTACCGCGTATCATTCGATATGACGATATCAGTTATCAGAAAAAACTCGAATCGATCGCTAGATCGCTAGATGCCAACACTAGAAATACCACAGCAGTCAAAATAACTGGTTCTACAATTTTATAAATGTGTCAACCCTCGTTATTATGTTCCCAAATGGATTAATAATACCAAAACTGTACTACATAACGTGGAATTGCTTCTGTAAGAAAGTAACAAATCAATAAATATAAAAATATTCTATCATTACGTATTATTTAAAGACCAGTCATTTTGACTGGTTTTGGTAGAAATAGCTTCGTGTCAACTATCGATAATTCTAGCGTTAACTTACCTGTTAGCTTATTCCTAACTTATAGATTCAAAAGTACGAGTAACATGAAGAAGACAAACTTGATTAACAAAACACTGTTTTACTTTAAAACGCTTACAAACGTATACACACAGAGCATCTTACAAATGTAGAGCGTCTGGTACAAATCTAAATGTAGCTACCCATTCGTCTTAAACTTACACAGCAGCATTTAATACCTGCATCGTGCAATTTCTCTTACAATTAGTTAACCCGATGTCACTACGCCTGATGAAGAACCTTTTGTCGGATAGTAAGGCTAACTTATCTAATGTATAACTTGCAACGTGATCCTATTACCTTGCCACGTCGCGTACCTCGCGAACGCGATGTTCGCGTAGATACGGCTCGGCAATTGGCCCGGTATTCGCAGCACGTGCTATTGACGGTACTTTGCCCGAGTAACTACAACAATAAACGAATTACGCGAGTTACGCTTAAAATACCTGTCCGATTAACTCTTTCCAACTGGATTCCATTTGGAATCGTTAATCTACGCAGCGTTTATAACTATGGTTATTTATGTAAATTTACCATCTACTAACGCAACCAACGAAGTGAAATCTAAATAGAAATTGATTTCACTGCGACTAACGCGTACTTTCCATATTTTCTATATTTTGTATACACGTCATGTACGTTCTATGCATTTTTACATAATTAAATTTACAATTAAACGTATGAATATTCACTTGTACATCGCATCTATGCATTTGGCAAATAGACAATGGCCTGTGCAGCAGCAGTAGACGTTTTAACTATTTTTAGTAATCTCTGGTTATTCTGTTGCTACTGCAATAAAAACTTTATCCTACAGATAACACTTGCCATGTGAGATAATAAAAATATTCTTTCACGAGTTTTAATTACGCAAGAAAATTCGACAAAAATGGCCCAAACGCACAGATGTTATTGGATTGGCAACTATGTGATTGCGGATTTTGTCATTAAACGGTATTGATAAAATCCGCAATCACTTAATTGCCAACCTAATAGTACCGAAGTATATCTGAGAATGCATCACGCTCACTATCGAAATAGTTGGTCTTATTACAGGTGGACATTTTTCGGCTCGTTTCCCTCTAATAGCAATTCCGCTTGCCTCGCAGAATTTCGCTCGATACAACCCCTATTCCACTTGATTCCATTCCTTAGATTCTCGTACCTTTCAACCAAACGAAAGGGTCGTCGAGAGGGTGAAAGGGAAGAACGGAAGTACGTTAAAGATACAGAGTACACGAGGAGCGAAATAAATAGTGCACGTGTATTCTATTGCACGTATGGTTCTAGACATACACCTGCATCGTAAATTGCAAGGATATTAGAAGCAGTGAGCTCGGGGTGTATTTAATTTATCCACTTCCCTCCACATCCTTGTTTTTCACAAACGCCACCAATGCAGCTGTTATTATAATTTTCAATTCTTCGTGTTTACCACGTTGACTGAAAATCTCTGGAATTCCCATCGTCATTCGTAACAGTATGGAAGTTGAATTTGCTTTATACGATTTAACCCTTTGCACTGCGAATTTCATTTCAATTTCGTTGCCAGCAGCTGCCAACGCTTTTAAATGTTTTATTTGAAATGTACTTTAACTGAAAAATAAGACAATTTAAATAAATAAAGGAAGAAACAAATTCACTTAAATACCAGCTTTATTCACACTATTGTTGTATTTTGTCATTTTTAAGTGTATGATATATCTTGAAAGAATTTCCAGGATGCAATCCTGCTTTTCTTTCGCACGTATCACAGAACAATGCAAAGGGTTAAAGACTCTTTAGCTCCGTGTAGCGTTGTTTGGCGAATTGTAAAGTTCAAACGGTAAAGCCCGTACATATGTAAATTACTTTTTACTGGAAAAGAATGGAAATTCTATTCTGAATATAGCGATAAACGATGACGGTACTAGAATAATTTGATTAGGTTTCAGGTAGGCTAAGACCATGGACATCCTCTTTATTTCTCATACTCGAAGCATTTACCATTTCAATCTCTCAATGACAAAAATTTCCATTTCTTCTCTTCCACCCTTCGTACAGCGACAGCGTTCGTTTTAATACCCAGCGAAAATACACAGAGAAGATTGTGAAATTCTCGGCTAACTCACGGAACCCTACGGTGTATTATTATTAAATCAATTCAATAACCGTCCTCCACGCAAAGCGATTATCCAAATCTCGAAAGTAACGCGTGATCACAGTCGGATCCGCGTAAGAATCGAGGCTGTGACTTTATTAAATTCTTTGCCTCCGTGCTGCTGGTGAATTAAGGTCAACGGATTTGCCAGTAAATTCAGCGTCGGTTACCGGTGAGATCCAATCTGTTAGATTTCAGGGTATAGTCTCGAATTTCTATAGTCTATGTTCCAAGCTGAACGCTGCATTCGATTCGTAAGATACATCGAACTACGTTGATTTCCAAGTTCCAACCGACTTTGCTATCAGTTTCTGACATTAAACGAGCCCGAGTTGGAGAATACGTGGCAGTACGGTTAATCGAAAACTTCGTACCGTAAACCCATCGCGTAATCCACGAGTAACTAAACAATAGTAACGATGCCAAAGTACTAGTCACGCACGCGTCACTTAATTAGCGTGAAACACGAGAACCTTTGAAGAGTCAATCGTATAGTGAGGATGCTCAGTCTTAAATGTACAGTCTTGCTATTTGACAACGTCCAATGAAGTGTAAATTTCATATCCGTTATGAAAAGACTGCCTCACTTGAACTAAAATCCTACAAAATTTCACTGCAATGTCGATACGTTCTGTGACCAAATGTAACTTCAAGGATCGTTCGTTTCACTCGTTAAATCCACATTATGGGACATGCAAAAAATAGGTTTGTGTTACGAACTGCCTATTCTACCTGTAGTGCAATTTTCTAACTTTCATTCTAACAGTTGTCCTTATTGTTCTTTTATTTTGTTAAGAAATATGTAAATATATTATCATAGAACGTTGAATCATTTTTGTAATCTTAGTCTTACTATCTTTACAAGCTGAAGCTATTGTCTTCTTCTATATTTATTACTACACTGATATATTCTAGAACTTGTGCCATATGTATAAACGGTATAATAACTAATTATTGCATTTTCCACACCCCGCGTATTCTTCTCGCAAAAAGTAGATTCTAAAAATTATTTCTTTACAATCTTGTGACACACGAATTGGCAATTTCATAGTATTTATTTCATTATATCGTGTTGGTTAAAAGCCACGGTTGAGACATTATATGTAATAATAAAATGTCGAGTAAAATAGGGTTTGGACATTGTTACGAGCTCACGTTTTCATAGGGAAATGTAATTTTCGAACTGATTTAATTTTAGGGAGAACAGCAAAGCTTCCGTGCTTTACCCTCGACGTCCTGCGATTTTATTCAAACCGAAAGATAAACGTTTAAACGGTGTTTCCGTTATAAAAATTTCAGCAAGTCAAACATCCAAAGTTCACCGAACACACACGTCAGGTAATCAATTAAAATTCAAAGAGATGGCAGAACGGACGAATAGAAATTCGATAAACATCTCCTTTTATGCATCAGCACGTCCAAATCCATGTGCACGAATGCTACGAAAAATAAAGAAATAAACGTGCAGGAACGACATAGAAGAACAGAGATATTAAAGTACTATTATTTATAACGTTCACCGTATATGTGCCGATTATAAATACCAGAACACCTATCGATATTTGCCATAAACTAGATCCTCTTCACTGATTTTAGTTTCTAACTGTTTTATTAGGAATCTGTTATTTCACTCGCATCGCGCGAACTTTATGGGCACAAAATGCTGATCATACCAATAATTAATTGCAACGTAAGATGAAATAAAATTTGTTAGAATTTTCCAATAAATACAACCAGTAGATATCCTGATATTTACGGCCAGGGATATTCGTCAATGTTAAAAGAAATGTCCCGATTATTATCAGAAATCTATGAATATGGCTTTCTCGTAAATCCACGTAATACTCTTGTCAACAGCGTGAAATACCTGAGCACATACCTTTTCATCCACCACACTCTTTTCTCGTTTCTCCACCTTTGAACCAGAATGCTAAACGTAACCAAATCCCCGTAAAAAACGAATCGAGTGATTGATTGATCGGTAACGATCTCGTAGAGTGGAATACTCTAACGATTATCGAATTACTCTTGGAGACGACATCTCCTGTAAAGAAAAAGATAACTGTGATCGGTAGACGATGAAACGAAAATTTAGTCGAACGCAGCTGTCGTCGCATTAAGATCTTATTGGGTCGGCAACTAAGTGATTGAGGATTTTGTCATTAGCTGGTAATGACAAAATCCCCAATCACTTAGTTGTCAACCCAATAATTAAATTTGAGATGCGGAAATTGTTTACTGGAAGGTGGAAAAATACACGTTTGGCCGGCAGATCAAACGAAGGAACGCTTTTCATTAACATACGATTAATTCATAAAAACTCGGTGTTTTGTAAAATAATGAAAAATGCCACGTTTGTTAATGTTCTTCTTTTAAGTTTGACGTAAACGATTTATGAAAATTTACCTGCACTTAAAGAGTTAAAGTGCGGGTCGATCGTCGAGGAGATTGAGATGTTAAACACCGTAATCGTGACGAGTGTACAAAGACAGAATTCCCAACTTCCGTCATCGTTGCGTATAGTCGTCGAAATAAGGTCAGCCCCGAAGTATAAAAGGGGCGTTGAGAATAGACAAACGTTCCATTTGCGATTCATTAGCACTCTGGTTCGATCACGATTCGCTTCGCTGAACGTATTCACCGATTTGCTTCCTAACTATTCTATCGGCATTAACAATCTCTACCGACTATTATCAGTATTCAGCTTTACTCTGTTTTTATTAGCTATTTATTCTAGTGGATTTAAGAAATTGATCGATTCGTTCAGAAGTTGAGGATAGAAAATAATTCCTGTTCTTAGCTTCACGGTCTATAGCTATCATTTCAATCGACATATGTTCTTTCGAGTGTTTATAGCATATTTCATCTTTACATACGTGCACATACATATGTATGCGTTTAGTTTATTTTTACCTCGAGCATGATTTAAAAAGAAGCAACCACTACACGTAGACGTTTCAAAATACTTTCCGATCAAATACATACGTATTATGTATATTGAAATATATCTTCTTCTGGTCTGAATAAATCTAAGATATTAATAATCCTGTGAAGTGAAAATGTAACATTTGTTACTTTATCTTCCACGTAACTGAAAGAATGGTCCGGCATACCACAACGTTTAATAAAATCCTCGTATACTTAACACTGCATTCTATTCACGTTTCAATCCAACAAAAGCCGTGCTGAAGTAGACAAAACGATTCCACTCTTACCATACAAAAAAGTAATATGAGAAATTGCGCAAGGAAAATTTCAAGCCGAAAACCGAGCACGCCGCAGCGGCGGTAAAAAGTTGGAATCGCACGAACAGCAGGTATCGTCGAACAAAAACTGGATGAAAATTGATATGAATAGAGGGTAGGTACCCCGACAATTAAAGTACCTGCAGTTTTTCAAGCCCTCTCCTAAAAAGTCCGTTTTTTTTTCGTTCTCCAAAGCACGAAATCCTTTTTTACACCTAATAAATTCATCAGGAGAGAATTTTCCTTCTGTCGATTGTTTGCCGATGAAAATCCCGATCGATTCGCAGCCCGTTCGTGGGATTATCGAAACGGTGGCGTAATTTCGTGGGAAAAATCGGCTCGCGACGGCTTTAACGTGGCGGCGGAAAATAAATTAACCGCGCACAGGTCGCAGAATGGCAGTGTCCCGTGCGCTAATGTGAATTTGTGGCATTACGAGCATGAAACATAGCCAGGCCGTGGCTGATTCCGGCAGGTTCGCATGCAGAACTCACCGAGCTGCCAGCAGGGACACACGGCTTTAACGAGAATCGCATCGGGTGCATCAGACGCGGCTCGGTGCCGTAAACACATTGCCCCTATCGATCGAATCTCCCCCTGGAGACCAAAGAGCGGTGTGAGAAATTACAGGTGATTGCATTCCTGGCCGAGAACCCCTCCCGATAATGCAGTCGACGTTCGAACTATCAGGAAAAATCATTCGGTTTAGGTAGAATGGCCGGAAGAGCGGTGAATTCGCCGACGCCATATTCCATTGCGGGCCTCCAAAAGAAAAATAATCGCGGCTGTTTGCTGTGCAAGCACTTTCAGCTCTAGGAATATCCTTCGATTCGAGAACCGATGAAAACTGCCATTCCTTCTTAAGGCAGTAAGAAGGCCTTCGATCGGTTAGCATAAAAATTAATATCGTCGTTTCGTTACCGATTGCAAAGTTTGACAATTTATGCGTGATGAATCGTGATAATGGTAATGAAAGACGCGATGAAAAATATAATAAGTGAAGGAAGAGGAATTTTTAAGTTCGATACGTTATCGACCAATTTTACATGGAAAACACGTTTGCATTTGCTTTTGGAATTTTCTTGTATTCCTACAAATGTTTCGATATCTTTGGATCTGACCGCTTCTTTTCTTCCTCTCGACTATATTAAAAGTAGACTTGCTACGTTCGTACAATATGTCCATTACTTTTACGAAAGATTCGTACGAAGGAGGCGAAAACGTCACTAAATATCAGATTTCTACCGTCTCTTATAAATAATGCCCGGAAACTTTTTAATCGAACGCTATATGTACTCTGGAATCTGTGATATAGCCGAAATTCCCTGCAGACGCGACGGTGCAGCTGTTTGTCGACACTTCCATCAAGTATACATCAAAGCGCCATTGACAAACCGAGGCAGCTTCACACACAGCGGAATTCGAATATCCAAGTTCCATTTCGGTTTGCGTTCAGTTATTTAAGTTTCTCAATTAACCCCGTGGTAATTCAGTCGAAATTAAATCGACGGGGCGAGTTCGCGCAAGATAGATCGCAACTTAAACATCGGCTCTGCGGATCCAATCGCGGTGATGGAAAGAGAAAGCCGCGAAGAAAAGGCGACACAAACCGTACGACCGCCCTTGTCGTCGTAAATTAACCCATTGAGTGACACCACGTTGGCCATCGATCACGCGCGTAACAAAATTCTGTTGCATAATTAAAATAAGATAGACTTCGAGAACAAGAAAATTTTCGACGATGTAAATCGTTTGGATAACACCAATTATTATGAAATAGCGTATTTCGACATCGCAACTCCCAGGGCAAAATACGTTCATAAAGTTTGAGTGTGTAGTGAACGTGTTAAGAAGAAACGGGCGTTGAAGAAATTCGAGAAAACGAATAATGTTTAGCCGACTGTGCGTCGCGTACAAGCAATAATTGCTTATTGTCGAGCAGCGGTAGCAGCAACGTTTCCAGGCTTGTAAGATTTCTGGTTGAAACACGGAAGTCCGTCAGTAACGGGTCTCCCAAAGACCCTCGTGTCGACTCTGTCACGAGGGTCTGCACGCAGAGGGTTCGCCTTCTCTTTTCCCTCTCGATTTCCTTTTTCTCGTCCGCTAGACCGATCCGTGCCTCCAACATTTTGCAAATTGTCTCATTTCCCGCAAACAGAAGCCAACTTAATTGATACCTGACTGTTTTACAGCTCGCGTTCTCTTGCATTGTCTGCACCAGTGTGAAAGCTTATTGCGGAAATGTGTAACCGAGACAAACGGAGTTATCGAAGACAGACTGATTGAAGAGAAGAACGAAATCGTAACTAGCGGTTGCGATTTTCAGGTGAAATACCTTTATCTTTCTCTTTTTCTCCTTTTTGTTTCAAGGTTATCGAGATGTGCTCGTGGCCCTTAATTTTCCATTGAACATATATACGTCGAATTATCATTAGAATTTTGGGTGCGTATCGATTTACCATTGTTTAACTCAACTAAATTATATTACACTAAATTATATAACACGTATAGATATGACTTTTACAAGGTTTAACAATAAATAAAAATAACATAAGAGAAACAATAAATAAATAAGCTTTTAACAATGTTCTTGGGTTCAAACGAATCCACGGTCAACGGGAAACTCTTTGTACAATAGATTATATTTTCTCTGAATCGCAAATAACGTTAGCTGTGTCGCTCGGTAACTTTTAGACTGACTCCCCGATATCAGTCAACTCTCCAAGGAGATCATAATAAAAGACTGCCTGGATCCCATTTGTCAATTACATATTGATTAGGAATATCAACAAAATTCCAGGCGCCCTTGCTAGGCTGTCCTGCATAGAGTCGGCATTGCTTCTGGCCGGGACTTGTCCGTTAATACAGCGTGTCCCTCAATATCGGTACTTCTTCTGTCAGGTTAAAACGTTCATCCCGTGACCGTGGCTACGTTCAGCGACCAGTTGTGTCACCTGGAGCCCCAGTAATCCAAAAGAAAGGTCCGATGCTCCTACATCTCCGACATATATATGTCGGATTCGCATTATGATTAGGGTTGGGGTTAAAGGGCGTGAAACGAATCTTCGTTATGGTTAGACTTTGTCGTTATGCAATAGAGAAGATATTGACTAATGGAAACACGATTGTTACAGATATCGACAAGTAACCGTGGTAATTAGATACTCGAGACGCTAGTGACAATGATTCTAGGTTCGATAACGAATCCACGGTCAACAGGATAACTCTTTATTAAACGTAAAATACTTTAACACGCAAACACGTTTACTGGGACGCTCTGTATATACTTCTCGATGTGTAACTCTTCAAGGCGATCGCACGAATAACAGACTGATAGAAATTTTCCTGCCTTGACGATTGCGTTCGTTTGTTATATACTGGTCCGAAGCTTCGAGAAGGTTCCAATCGCCGTTGCTAGGCAATCTCTGCTTGGAGTTTGATTATTAATACAACGTGTGTCCCATTATATTGACATCTCCGAGGAAAAATGTCCATCCCGTGACCGCGGCTACGTTCGGCGACCAGTTGTGTCATCTCAAACCCAATCCCACTATCCCAAGTCTCGAACAAATACAATCGGATTGAGTGACAATTGTTTAATTATGACTATAGTAGAATCTAGATTAAAATATTACGGGATTTTCCCATAGTTCCAAAGGGGAGGCTCCAGTGTCCTTCCATCCCCGACATATATATGTACACTCTAGTAATAAGTGTGTAGTATCTTGCATTAGAAATTTTTTATCAGTCTGCTAGCTTTTCAAAAACTGCCAATAAATATTGGATAAATATAATTGGATAGCTTCATTTTCAAATATGGAAGGAATATTTAACGTCGGATTATTAAATGAAATTATAGATACTTCTCATGAATACTTGCTATATATTACAATAAGTATACACTCTTTTTCCAATTTCTTCAAACGTTAAAAAATATCAATTATATCTGTTGAGAATTTTGGATCTTAATTGCCGAAATAATGGTATAGGAACACTAAATTTACACTTAGCATTTATATTAGAATAGTTATATATTTATTTGATAAACGATTTCAAAGATATTCTCACCTTCTTCCATACCAGACTGTTAACTGAACAGTTTGTTTTCGAGACGCCGCGCACACACATACTTCCATACACTCCATATGTATTCACACACATGTATCACTACTACACGGTCAATCTAGTCTAGCACATAAAATTATACATATCTCGATACTATCAAAATCGAAGAAAATATAAAAGAATTCTTATCGGTATTCATAATTTCTCATTTCAATGTTATGTCAAACAACTACTTAAAATAACGCGCAATTGCTCGTTTATTAAAATGAAGGCACGATTGAAATACAGGAATTCACTTCACTGTTCAACTGATTTTCGTCAGCCTGTGAATTTAAATGGGCCTGCTATGGCTGATAGCGTGTACTCGAACTGGCCTATTTGTATGACGGATCGGGGCCAGCTAGATGGCGAATATGGTCGATGGCTATATTTCCTTTCCTGTGTACCAACTGTTTCCCTATAACGGTCAACCATCCGTGCATATACATATATTGTGTGCATATCCGTGCATATAGCTGTTACGTATGTATATACATATATTGATGCGCGTGTACGTTGTATACAGCAGCGCGTATCCATGGAACCAACATAGCACCACGTAACATAGGCTTGGCTGTTACGGTTTGTCGTGAAAGCAAGTTGAACAAAAGCTTGGGAACTTAGAAATTCGAGTCCGCCGGGAACACCGGGTTACGTTTCGATGAAATTTTCAGGCGACGCCGTCCTTCTACTGGCAACAGGTTGAAACAGTTGCAAATACGATAAGATCCGCACGGTGTTCGTACTTGGCAACTGTCGCGAAGAAAACGAACGAACGTTGATCGCTTCACTTTTCCTCCGATATCTTGCAGATGTCTTTTTCTATTCTTTCTCGTTCTATTCCATAAACGTGTTATCGAAAGTAAAGTTGTTTATAGTCTACGTGTTTGGGAGAATAGGAGATGGATGTTTTAAACTTCTCGCTTGCGATCTCTTTGCTAATTACTCGGCTGAATGAATTCATCGCTGCGATGAAACATTATTTGTACTTGTTAATCTTCAGTCTGCATTCGAATAGAAGTTGCAGTTCAAGCTAAACTCTCACACAAATGTAATTTGCCTTAATGCGTCTCTTGTAAGTCAGATAGCTTTTTTCAGTAAATTTTCATACATATTTCTAACCCTGTTATGCGTCCATAAATAAATAAACTTGTTGTTAGTAATTGTTACTAGTTCATGGAACGAATGACGCAAGTCAATGTTTTCAGCTGCTATTTCATAACATTTCGTTACTTAAAATGTCTTACGTAACACACACGATATGAAGACATAAAAGTTCTCTATGATAAACGTTCGAATACTTTAATGGATCAGTATATGTATGTCATATAGATTGTACAATCAAGGTCTTTGCCCTCGGTGCACGCGACAAGCGCGTCTACATACAAACGAGTATTTAATAAATGGGCGTTCAGCGTCAAAGAATATTCGTCGACGCGTTAATCATCGTTTACACGGATAACGGTACACGTGTACGGGTAACGTAATTGATAATGTGTAACAACGTGATATATAGGTGGGATTTTAACGGGAAAGTGAGAGACGACCGAAGCGATTCAACGACATTAACTATTCCCGTTGGTATCGGCAATGGGAGCGGTAATAAAGTCTTGACGATATTTATGCAGAAAATTAACAGCGGCGTCGCTCTGTTGGCACAATAACTAAATGCTCGATTTTATTAAGCACCGTTGCAGGCGTAATTTTAGCGTTTCAATGAGCAATCCAGTTCCACAGCCGATACAAAATAACCGTACGCGCGCAGATTACAATAATAAACCCCTTATACGCGCTACGATAATAATCGCACACTGAAATCTCTAATTTTCATAATTATTCGCGCCTGTTATTTATTTGAGCATCGTAATACGCGAGTCCTCGAAGAGGGAATCGATGGAGCTTCGGCGAAAATTATCCAAGTAATAGAATTCGCGTGGGTGACGAGTTATTAACGAGTTATTAAATATTCAGCAAGTGAATATTTATGCTGGAGTATCGATTATGGCGGATATGGAGTGATTCCAAGAACG
Source organism: Bombus pyrosoma (assembly GCF_014825855.1). Taxonomy (NCBI): domain Eukaryota; kingdom Metazoa; phylum Arthropoda; class Insecta; order Hymenoptera; family Apidae; genus Bombus; species Bombus pyrosoma. The sequence goes on from NC_057776.1 coordinate 7,204,716, forward strand.
CACACTGGGATTTGAAATACGTGGTGGCACGAAGGACACGTATTTTGCGTGCGAGATTTTTAACAATAATAGATTACAGGCTTTACACGTGTGCTATAAATACTACTTTCGCGTAATATGTTTACGTTCGGCCGCATACAGCTAACCAGAATATTTGATGTATGAGTTTAGTTTGGTCGTGTAGATAATTACACGTTGTCGCTTTCATTTCTAAAGACGAAACGAATTTGACGACTTGTCCGTAACCTAACGATATTTCTACGCAATAAAACCCTAGCGACACGCGACTCACCGAAAACATTTGCGTTTGAGAAAACGCTATCAGGACGACGACGGCGATACCCTTGAACGGTTGTAATACAAAACAAATTGATTGCCACTTGCGCGTAACGTTACGTTGCTGAAGCTCAGCAGACAGAATGCGTTTCACGTACACTGCGCAATTTTTATCACCCGGCTGTATTAGAAGTCTATACCCTGGTCTTCTCTTTCTTGCTCGCCAATTTTCATTCTTCTTCCCCTTTTTTTAACCCTGGTTCTAAAGGGCTGTTCGATCCTCCGGATCCATAAAAGCAATAACGCGCAATTTACGGGGCCAACAGTTTGGCTGCGCATAAGGTAAGCCCCAGCCAAGCTGGCACGAGCTGCGCCTACAGTTTTTCAATTTCAACAGTCGAAAACACCGTTTGCCGAACGACCCATTCAAATTCCGTCGTAAAAATCCTTTCCTTCATTTCCTCGGACGTTTCTCGCTTGCCTATACCATGCGCGATTTGTTTCTTCTTGCCAGCGTTTTCTCCAAAGGTTATCGTTCGGATGATTTTCTACAGATTTTATTAGTCGTCGTGCTGGCTCGCGGAAAGAAAGTCAGCTCTTTGTACGCTTGAAACTCGTCCACTTTTTCTTAATGCGATTGCAAGAAACTGCAGGATCGAATAGCAAAGGTTTCACTGGAGAGAACATGATTGAGTCAGGTACAAAGAACCACGATGAATCGAGATTTAATGACAATAAGAAACAAAAGTGGAAGATGCGAATGCTTGGTAGGTCGAAAAGTGATCGTGCTTGGGCGGGTCACGAACGCGAGGATCCATAGAATTAGGTCGGAAAACGAGGAAAGGTACAGTATTGTGCGAAATTCACTTCGTTTTTATTACTAAGACGAGCCATATGGTTTTGTAATATTTAATCGAAGTATTTCTAAAAAGAAATTGTGGAAAGAAACTAGGGACGAAGTTAACGCAATAAAGGAACATCCTAAGATTCGTTTCTATATAGTGAATCGTGGAAATATTTCCAAAAAATATAATTTCTGTCGCTACGCAAGATCAGTATCTGAAATAGCCTACGACTTTTACAGAATGATACGCATTAAACGTCTTTCAAAAGCGCAGTTTCGTCTTCGAACACGAAAACTATATATCAGAATTACACACGCGAGTCCAACAGGGCGAAAAATTTTCGCCAGAAACCTACGTACAACGTTATTCCATATCTAGGACAGAGGAAAGTACGGAGTACGGGTGCAGAGGCGTGTAACAGAAAATTTCACGAGACGCGGTGAAAGTTTCAGAGGCGAAACGGCGTGTTTTCGGATGCGAACGAAATGAAATACTCGGTGGCGCGCGCGGCTGCCTGCAAAACCTCGACATGCCTTTAATAAATTCGTTTATCCGGCGCAGCCCGGTTCCAACCGTCCGGGACTCGGCTCGTCGGCGGCCTCTTACCTTTCCACGATGGCGCACAGCATAAAGAGAGAAACGTTTCCATTTAAGCGAAGCTTTTCAATTATAAAGTGTTTCCCCTCGCCCCCGAAGAGCACCAGCCGCAAGCCCCACGCTTCAATTCTCTCGTCCTCCTTCTTCTTCGTTTTCCAACTGGTGGAACCTGGCCGCAGAGAAAACCCACTTCCCTATCCGACTGTCACCCCTTTCTTCTCGCCTCTCTACGCCACCTCCGCCTTTCTTACGCCCCCAACCTACCACCAACGTACAGTGGCGCAGCGGAGTCACCGCAACCTCTTTGCTTCCGGTTACACGACACCTCACAGAGGCCAACAGAGCTCAGGCTCTTCCTGAAAAATCGACCAGAAACGTTCCGACCGAGCACGAGCGCTTTTTTCTTCGCGATCCAACATCTCCGCTGCCCCGCCCCTTGGTTCCCTTTGTTCCATGCACAAGGCCTGCTTCAACCCCCTTTTTTCGCGGCACGTTTCTTTTCCGCCAGTTCCTTTTATATCCCGAAGATGTCTCTCCCTCGTTACCGAGAATGTCGCCAACGAGTTCAAGCGGAATTCTCGAAGAGGGCCGCAAACGACGTCACTTCCACCCGAGATACTCGACGATATCGGACATAGAGAATCATCGTGATGGATCAAGGAATCGTCTATGGCTTGGAAACGCAACCCTCTCAGACCTCTATCGTGCCCCGTATATTTCGTACGTCTGTCGGTTCACGGGATTAGGTAAGAAACGATCCGATTATCGTGAGAAAACAGCGATCATGCGTCCAGACATTCGATATTCTCGTTCCGGTTCTCGCGACGTTTGCTTCGCGAAAAATTGATTTCGATGATGGCAGAAATACACGGCGTGGTGAAAAATTCAGCCGCCCTCTTCGAACAATCGATTCTGAACACCGAAACAAATACAAAGCTTGATACGGGAGAACGTCAGTTAAAGCTCTTTTATAAAAACAATTCCATTTGTTTTGCCGAAACAATCGGCAGAAAGTTTTTCCAAAAGATCGATGATACGACGACGGCTAATTATCAAGTAAATTAATGACAAAGGTAGAAAAAGTGACGACAATATAAACTTTTGTTCACGATTATTTATACGACCTTTTTCCAACAAATGAGCTTATAGAAGTGTTTCCTTTCTTTTGAGAAATTGAATAGCAATTATGTGTCTAATTTAAACGAAATTGAAAAATTCAGAAAAATGGAGTTAATCAACTTGGCTCTTAAGAGGCTGATATAACTATCGGATACTGTCACATTCTATGTAGTTGCTGAAACTCGAGGGCATCTATCGGGTGCTGGAGAGACCAGAGCAAGAATACCGTGGCGGTGGCGTGGTCGATCAATGCCACGACAGTCTTCCCACCCCCTCTCTCATTCCTTCACCATCGTCATCTTCGCTCACCCTCTCGATGTCGCAAAAGTTCAGCTCTCTCTTGCGTTCCTCTACTTCTCCTCCGTACTATCCGAGCCCTGCCTTTTCACATCGTGCCCGATCGCCCTTTTCTCCCTCCTTTTTCCAAAGCGGAATAAGAGATCCATCCCCTGCCCTTCTCCGATCGACACACATCTCTCGATGGAAACCATTGAAAATCTGCCTGTGAATTATTGAAAGCGAATCACGTCCGGGCCCATTTATATATCTCGAAATATTCCGCGGGATCTTTCAATTCAGATTGAAACCGTTCGCACAATAGACGAGATACAGCTGGCAGAAGGAACTGTGGCGTGCGTGGTTACACGCGGGAATATTCCGAGTGGAACACGAAGGGAAAGATCTTTGCAATCCTCACACCACTAACGTTTGACCAGTGTACAGAGTGATGGAACGTTTGATTCGCAGACTCGTCGCTCATTTTGCGCGAGCAAGGATTCTTATTTTAATTCTAATTTAATTATTAAAAATTATTCTAATTTTAATTTAGTTTTTAATCCATAACGAGGAAATTACTTTTTCAAATATACTGTTATCAATATTAAGTGTTATTTATACATAGTAGGACTGTAGAGTACGCTGCGCGTTCCTGTACTATCTCGAAACGCCTCAAATTATTTGTTTCGGCTCTGGAGACATATACATTTTGTGGCCCATATCACGTATTCCTCTTGTATACCACCCAACAGTCTAGACAGACATCCGATTCTATTTCTGATTCTCCGAGAGATTCTCTCGGAGTACGTTTTATGCGTGTGTCCCTACGCTTCAAAGTAAACCTACCTTCGCTGACAAAGTTGCACGATCGCAAAATTCGCGCTACTCCAGTGCGTTCCATCGTCAAGCCTTTGCCATCGTCGTTAATTCATTACTGTGGATGAAGCGTTACGTTGTTGCTTAACAATGACCGGCATTCGCGCCCTTTAATCTCGCAATCATAAAACCGTGATCTCTTCTCCGACAAAATTGAACCACAAAAGGTGGAAACCACGCTTAGGCTCGACGGTCGTAAAGAGACACCGAGATCCACGGTTAAGAACCCCGGTTATTCGCGTCGAAAGGATTTACCAGGATCCGGTGATCCAAATTGACGCTCGTCAAGCTACCAGAGAGAGGCTATTTATCATCCGTATCGTTGCTCCGCGAGAGAAACCGTTCCCGTGAGATCCCATTTCTCTCGGAAACTATCGGCAGTATTCACGATCGCCTGGTTCCTCCTCATCGTTGGCGTCTTGATCGAGAAACAGCGGGAACGATCAAGCGAAATTGATTGAACGGGTATCTGCAGGCAGCCTACAGCGTCGTCTTTGATCGGGATAAAGTGCTATCGGGGTGCTGGATATGCAGACTAGAAGGATGTAAGGTGGGTGGTAGAGGGATGGGAAGGAGTTAGGGTAGCTCGGTTTTGTCTGTTCATTTGGCGAGTAACGAAGTTATATCCGAAGCGGCTAACCTAATCATTCGACCACACCACTCGCGTATCGACCCTTTCTGTTCATCTATCTACTTAATACTTACCCAACTGCTCGCCTCCTCGCTGTCTTCTTCGACCATCTTCATCTCCACTCTTCTCGAGTTCCGTATCCATTCGTTGCGTATATTCGTTGTGCGCATCATCCAGCGATAAGACATCGTGCAACGATATACAATTTTGTCCACCATGTGCGTATTGAAAGGGAAAGAGAAGATCTGACGTGAAGGACACGCCCGTAGAAACGAAAAAATGATAGGCTCCAAATTGATTCTGAATTGGGATATTTGAGTTAAGCTAAACAATTTGCCTGATAGAGTGATCAAATTTAGTTATGAAGCGTTTTTGGGCGATGCAGATTGTTTGACTCGTCGTAGAGCTAACTCTGCCATAGAGTTACTTGAGTTATTTTCTCGTGTTGAACCTAAAGTACTCGCAAGGTTCTTTCCCATTCTTTCGTTATTATATTAAGAACTAACTTACTTAAAATATAACAAACTGAATTATTTGAAGTTGAATTTTAAGATGAAGCTTGGCTGACTGAAATAACTCCATCTTAGCCTATCGCTCCTTTGATGTGACGACGAAAAATGATGTTTGTATCGCGACGTTTATATCGCAAGTGTGCAACACTTGCCCTACACCGATACGCAACAAATGGATATCGTCCTTCACGGTTGCATCCGCTTACTCGTCGTCGATCAATTGTCTCGGAAGCAGTTTCCCTCGTGCTCTTCTCTCGTAGATGTCCTCGTGACTCGCGTCGTTGGCTTTCTCGTTGTGTCGTCTATGAATACAAAAGAGGGTCATTACGGGAAAAACAAAACGGCCAACGGAAATGATCTCGAGAACGCTGCCTCGTTACGCTATCAAATTTTTTATGGAAAATTAAACCAAGAGAGAAACGTGATTTCCAGTGTCCTGAATTTTCGCCGAATTTCCACGAGCGTTGACAAATCGACTGTGTAATTTCGTACCACGGCCAATTAGGGTAACATTGTTTCGCATTACCGATCCCTGGAGACACGCCACGGAGCGCGTAATAACCGTACAGAATGCGTGTATGATTGAACGCCACTCGACGTTATTGAGATGCGAAGTGGAAAGGGGGATGGGGCGGCGGTGGAAGGGCGAGGGGAAAAAAAGGGGAAAAGAGCGAAGAAGAAGGCAATGGAAGCGATAGGTCCTTTGACGCAGCCTTTCCTCCTACTACTCCCCTTAATTTGCTCTGAATAGCAGTTGATTGATCAAGATTGAGTAAGACGAAGTAATGTAATTACGTATACCGGTGATCCAAATAGTCGCACGTACACATACCCGCGATTTACCAGAGTTTTTAACTCAGAGTTTCTTGTTGACCTCGGTGGTCGCCGATCAATGAGAATCGACGATTTAATTCTGCGAAATAACGTTTAACCAAAGTGTTACAGCAATTAGTCAACGTATGAGATTTGATTTTTTCAAGCACGAATCTTCAATTATTCTGGATTTGTAAGAATTAGTCTTAGACTAAGAAATTCTTGGCATAAAGTTGACGTAGTTTCTTTGAAAATAATTTTATAATTAAATAATTGTGTAACAGCGATTGAGAAAAAATCGAGTCGATCAGTTTGGCGTTTGAACGATCCAATGGACGATAAGACGCAGTTTAAATAAAATATAAGATTTGCATTAGCCCGCTAAATTCAAACTGTGCACTGTCACGTCCCGCGACCCGCACGATCGCGCGAAAGTAAAATTGATAATTTCTTTCAAATGAAGGTAATTAAAACGTTTATTTGAAACCGTGTTTACAGTATTTGAAGTGAAAGGCAGTTAAAACCGATAAAAGCTATATCTTGCAAAAACTTATGTAACCATGTTTTTATATTTACCTAATTATTTTTCTATAACGATATTAAGACAATTTAAATTGTAAACAAAGACGGCAGTTGAACAAACGTTCGGGTTCTTCCAAAACATTTTCAAAAGAAAGACCCCGACGATTTTCATCTCCGACGGATATAAATAGCGACTCAGAGAAGTCAGTAAGAAGAATATTTACCGTTTGTTTATCGAGTAAGAAGAATAATTACCGTTCGTTTGTCGAATAAGAAGAACAATAATTACCGTTCGTCTATCAAGTAATAATAATTTTTATCATTCGTCTATCGAGTATAGTAATTACCGTTCGAAGAGTTAGTTATCATTTTGTGAACCGATGAATTTTATATCCGTCAGTCTGTCAGTCAATTGTCAACATAGAAATCAAGTAAGATTTGAATAAGTCATTACATATTGTAAATTTACTTTCGAACAACTTTAATCCTCTCCGGTGCCAGTATTACACATAGCAGGTTGGCCGAAAGTGGAGCTTATTGCCAGTTGCATTAAACCTCAGTTAACGCTACCTTCTCGTCGGCAACTAAATAGAACGTAACAATCCAATGGACGATAAGACGCAGCTTAAATAAAATATAAGATATGCGTCTGCATTAGCCGGGCAAATTCAAACTGTGGGCAAATGGTAAATTTTATGCGAAACGCTTAACAGCGTAGAAATAAAAAAAGGACAAACGGCGATGTAAGCCAATTACGTCTCCGTGGTAATTTTTATCGTACCTCTACATATCATGCAGGAGATGGTCTAATTTCTAGGAAACTTTAAATGCATGGCGTGCATGCCTGCGCAGATTTTTTCCGAATAACGTGGCGAACAAGAGGACGTGAAACGGCGACAAAGTGGGCTAAGTACTCGCTGGAGAAGAAAACTAGGTCAACGACGACTAATCTAAAATAAATATATATAATGCTCTCTTCCTTCTCTTTTTTTTTTTTCAGCCGCGATCCTTCAACGTAGGGTGCGGCACGCTAGGATTGCCACGGGGAAAATCACGTCGAAGAAATCTCTCTCGTCCCTGAACGCTACGCGGAATATCCCAACGGAATTGAATGTCTCAGGCTATGATTGTCCAAACGCAATTCTTGTCTAAACAATACGAAATCAAGAATTGTGTGGGGACATCAGCGCTCGAGGCGCGACTCAACTAAAACACATTTTGGTCTTTGAACGAAACAGCAAATGGAAAGTACGTACGTATATACACGCTATTTGAGATTAGTTTGTAGGAAACAATTGTCAGAAGATTAAAAATGACCTTCAACGATTAAAGTACACGTCGTCAAGGATTACGTGTTTGAAATTAATAAATGATAATAATGAAATTAATAATGCGTATCTACATTGTTGGTGATCATTCGACTAAGCACTTGAACAGTAACGGAAGTTATGTTAAAAAGAGACTCTGAAAATGTTACTTCTTAGAGATTTTTGTTATAGTTTCCACTTTGAACAATTTTTAAGTAGATATAAGCAGAATAGAAATGGCAGTAAAAATTAGGAATAAACCTAATTCAGGATATAAATGATTAAACGATCTCTCTTTTCTTTTTGTTCTGAAGAAAGAAAGAAGAGAAGGGAGCCATAACACGTTCGCCTGTACCGCTTTTTTACGTTTGCTCGGTTTCGCTTCTATTGCTTCGGCGTTGCGACAGTAATAAGGATAACGATAACAATAACGCGTTTGCATTCGAAACGCAAGATTCGAGCGGAAGAAACTTCCCAGGGGGAAAGTAGTTCTCCTTCGAATGCGCGTGTAACATTCAGCAGTGTTAGTATCGAGTGAAATGTTTCCCCGTGGTTCGCTGCTTCCGAATTGTACAAGCACATTGCTATGGTATAACGATGTTTTGTGCTCGATGACAACCTCGCAGTTAAAAAACAATCGTGGCCGCGTATAACATTTGCTAGGGTGGTACGAGCTCTCGATAAAAATGAAACGTCTATCCGCAGGGAAACAAACAGTTAACTCATAACTGCCGTTTGTAGCTTAACGCCACTGCTATAAATACAACGAGCAATAAAAAAAGATGCGATTACTAATTTTATAGCGAGAGACTCGTTCGAGAATTATCTGCCTATATTTTCGTTGCAGGGAAAAATGACGATCGATTAAAATTAATTAGTGTTCTAATAAGGATACTTGAATATGTAGCTTCCAAGTTAAGGCGTTAAAATACTTTGCCATAGAAATATCATTTATCGATGCACATATGACTTTCGATTCCAGAAATTGTAATTTCGAGTTATTTTTTAATGTAAAATAATCTCTTGTCCGGATGTACGGCACGTTCTATCGCATTCTGTATATCTGGATATATGACAAACAAAATAACCATATCCGCAATACGTCCGCTTTGAATATTAATTTATTCAAAAACTCGCGACGCGAATTTTACGTTGCGAGCGTGTACACGATCCAATCGAGTGAAAACGCGAGAAGAGGATTCGATGGAGAAATTATTCGAATTGATCGTGAAAAGGGATAAACAGGGAATCATTATTCACCACGTGATATCCTGTAAACACATCCTACACACGTTTGAATTTGTACGTGGAAATTGTGCGTACATATCGGTAGTTACGGGGGGGGGGCTGACAAATTATGGCGTCGTCAGCACCTCCGTTTCCAGCAGGAACAGAATTAGAACCCATTCTTCGGTCCGTCCATTCTCTTTCCTTTTCACGTGTGCACGAGAGCACACGCGTGTGTAGAGGGTTGTGTAATGTTCCAGTGGGTAAAAAAGCGGGCGAAAAAAATCCACCGGGGATTCAATAGTCTAACCATACGAGCTTTCGGCTATAACAATAGCAGAGAAATTCTGTTGACCCGACCATAATTTTCCGACGAGAACGAAAAGGATAAAAAGAAGAGAAGGAAAAAGGGAAAGAAAGAGAAGAAACAATACCTGACGTCGTCTAACAATTGTCCTCGGTGTTAACGTTTTTCCCGATTTGCTCTGGTCATTTTGGAACTACACCGGTGCATGCTTTCTTTTTATCAGAGAAAAGCGCTTTGCCTGCTTAATACTTGCGAACGTCGATCGGACTTTTCATCCAACTAACGATACTAAGAAAAATTTATCGTGCGGTATATGTACACATTTTCAATTCGTGATACGAATGAAGTCAGATTTTATGAGGCAAAATAAGATGAGAATAACGAAATTACACTGGAATCCTCGTTTTCGAGAAGATCAAGTTCGAAAGCTTATCAAGTGCATGTACATTTGACTAACTTCCGACGGAATGAACAGGGGGAAGGACGACCGTTAGCAGGTTATTGAACGTGCGAAAGTAAGTGAAACATGGAGAATAAAATTTTGGAGAAGATAAAACTCGAATACGTTGGTGGAGAATTAAACCGACATAGTCTACCAATAGACAAATTTTCAAATTCGATTTCCTTGAAAATCAGACTTCGGATTACCTTTGTACATTACTCTTGTACATAGAACACTGTAATTAGGCAAATTCAGATAATTATATCTGAGTGCTCAAAGTTGGTCTTCCGTGGGAAATGAGATCTCCGACATAATCTTGTTATTCTTCATCTTCATCTTACTTTTTATCGTAGAATCTGTCTAACTTCGGCTGTACCGCGAGCGTAACAGCACGATGTATACCCATGAGTAGGAAAATCTGTTCCTGGCCAGAAATTTTCACGGTTATTTTTCTTTCGAAGCACGCACCAAGGTTGGTAAAGCTATCCTTCATGGAGTTCTTTATATTCCTGCGTCCTGGTTATCGTAATAAACAGTAAATCCTACGAGGAAATAGGAGAGCATTGCTACGGGGATCCTTCTACACGCCGGATAAAAGGGCCATATATTATTTCAACATCATATTTTATGTACGACGTATTTTCGAAAGCCGGATAATCCGCCGCCGCGAGACGAAAAGGGGAGGACAACGAGAAAGAGGAGCAGGACAACGCTTTCGCGAAAATAAGACGAGCTAAGACTTGATAAAAGTCCAGCTATGTATTATATTCGAGGAGAGGGGAACTGGAGATGCGTTTCTCCGTCACCAGGCCTGCGTATACACGCGTATCGCAAATATATGCAAACTTACGCCGACAGTGGCAATGTGCGAACACGCAGCCTCAACTTAACGTGCTAGTGGCTGACACAGATACCTACACCGGATACATTATGCATCCCGGATTTTACGCGGGATAATGCACTTGTTACCTATGCATATAACCGGGAACACGGGCTAAGATCTCGAGAGTCGAAACAGCAACCCTCTGACAACCAGCGATTTCAACAGCAATTCGCGCGACTCTTCCCATCGCCTGGTGTAATCGCTTCGTTCAATCTTGTTCCGCGTTCAACGATCTACAGATCAACGATGTATAGACAGTTTGGAATTGGTTTCGAGCAAAGGAAATTAATTCAGTTAGCGGGCGACAGAAAACTTCCGAAAGGTAGCGTTGATAGAGTTTGATGATTTTCTTCTGCTATGAAAATTTTTGTGCGTAACGCTGAATTACTCGAGGGGGATATTTGATTATGCAAATATCTATGGTTCAACTTGAATTTTTGTAGCGCGGTATATACAGGGTGTCTTGGTTTATTCGTGATACAATGTAATCTAATTACGAAATTAAAGGATTTGTAACGAGAATCTTATTCCTTGTGATCATTGTAGCTCGTGATCATACCAAAGCTATCGTGCAATATCAAAATTAACCTTTATGATCATCAGATCGTATGAAACTGGTTTGCTGTTTTACGTCTATCTTCAGGGTGTTTCATTTCCGAACTGTGAATTAAACAAAGGAGTTTTTCTAACTAATAGTGAGACTATGCCAATATCTAAAATACCTAAAATCAATAAATACCTGATCGTATTAATCAATACCAGTATCGACCAGTCGCATACGTGATTCTACCAATACTACAGAAATTTTACAATAATAATTTAAATTTACAATGTATTCATTCTATTAAAAGTTAACAAGCAGTGTGCTTCCAGTCAGTAATTTCCTATTAATTGTGCACAATCCAGTAGAATTAATATTCTGTTATAACAAATTGATCTAGCAATTAACAATAGTATAAACGGTCTAAACGCGATGTTATTAACAATTACGTGGACCGATCGTCATCTAGCGAGTATTGTTTGAAATTGAGGCGAATTAATTAATATCGGCGAAAAATATATCACAATAGTCGTAATCAAAACTCCGGGTCCAGATGGCTTGCTTTAAACACACTTTAACGTATCATCGTATTTTCGAATTACCGAGAACGTAATGATTAATGAAGTCTGCAATATTGAAAGCTTAGCGGCGCACAATTAACAGAGATCATTAACGTGGTATGCTTTAAACCCGATGGGGACACGTATTATTGTTAACTATAGAGACCTTTACACGTTTGATTAATACACAGACACGAAACCAGTCGAGATACACAGAGCTGCCAGTATTAAACCGCGTGCAATATTCATCGCAAAATACGCAACTACGTACATATTAATTTCATAATCCGTGTACAGAGAAATGCTGAAACTGTCTAAACAACCTACTCCATTCTGAGAAACTTATTAACTAATGAAATTGCATTAAACGAGATATGTTTCTACTATCGTGTTTGTTACTTGTATCGTAATTCATCTGTAAATATGAAATTAATTATAAACATCACAGACAATTTAATCTTATCAAATTATTACATGTTACGCGCTACATATTCGTTTTCTTATTTGATTTCAAAGCTTTTAAATTCAAATGACACGGTCTCAAATTCTAATAGAAAACAGATACCTCAAATATCCAGTTTACATCGGCGAGCATAGAACTAGAAGTTAAAGATGAAACTCAACTGCTCCTCAAACTTGAAAGGATATTTTAATTCGAGCAAAGAGACTAGTTCACGTTAGTAGAATCGTTCCAAGCTACTCGAGTACGATCAATTTGAAGTGAAGCGACTTGACTAATGACAACGAAGCCAGCAAGGATACTTCAAGTCAAGTAGGCAACATACACTGGCAAAAAAGCTTCGAATCACTTGAATCCAAATAAACCGATAAACTCGAACAAGGCTCTACACGTCAAATTGCGATCGTCGCTTTTCTTACTTGGCTGTAGTCAAACTTGGATGTGTGAACACGCGTGAAAGATGGAAATTCAAAGGTTTCGCGAGGATCCCCGGTGATATAATAGCGTTTCCGGAAGGGCGACCGTAAGGTCGGAGATCGGGTTTTCCGGTTCAACACGTACGTCACGGAGAAAGGGACGCTGGCTCTTCTCCGTGGAATTTTAATCAGCGTCAATTACTTGCAGGAGTGGCACGTCCTCCTTACGCCGCACTTTCCTCGAGACGCAGCGGCAAAATTCAATTTTCCCGCCCTTTCTACTCTGCCACCCCCTGAACTTGTACGACAACCCGGCTTCGTGTACTTACGTTATTGCTACAAGAAGACGGTTTAATAGATAAGCAGCCGGCGCTGAAAGAAGACAAACGCTTCTCACCTCGTTTTTGCCCCCTTTCCGCCATCTTCCTCCTTTTTGTCTCATTCGCGCGACAAGAGCAGATTTTTGAACGGTTTCTTCGACAGCTGAACGCGTATAGCAATTACCCCCCTTCTGGTATAATCTACTAATTGGACCACTCGAATTAGCGAAATTTTAAATTAATCTAATTAGCCGTTCAATTACCGCCCCGCGATGTGATTACGCTAATGGAATTACGCCGGCCGGTATAATTAGTGTGCACCAATCGGGCCGCGTGCTAGGAGCGACGTGCCGAACGACCAATGTACCCTCTAATCCGCCGGCCCTTATCTATCGAGCCCAATTTCCCATCCATGAGGACCTAATATCGATCCAAGCTAAATAACAAATACATTAAAGAGAAACAATACCGGAGAGACCACACCGAAGATCGATCCCAATTACCGTAAAGCCCTTTCTTGGCTTCCGCGGGCTAAGACAATTACGTCCGGCCCGATATGATCCAAAGGCAAACGTGCCAACAGGCGAATTGATTCCAGACGCTTTAATTAAATCCGAAAGCCCGAGAATCCTTCCAGAAAGTGTGATGATACTCGACGCATCAAAGTAGCAGAAACGTACAAAATGACGATCTGAAATTACCTGCAGCAATTTTAGAGGAAAATAACGAATTTACGACTGTATATTGGTGTTTGTACAATATTTTGATCCGAGTACGAAATTGAGAAAATTTCAGACGAATTAAACAGCCGAAAGTCGAAACATAAGGCTTGTGAAATATATATAGAGAGCAACAGAAAAAATAATTTCTTTTGTTCGTCAAGTTTTGTCAAGTTGATTTTAGTTCTTATAAATGTCCTGATATTTATGAAGATATACTTTCGTACATGCGTTTGTACGTGAAAGCGTATGTACGTCTACAAGCGGGCAGGTGAGCGTATCGTTGCATCGAACACCGAAGGTCAAGAAACGAGAAGGTACGACACCGCAGAGGCTCTTTCAATCCTCAGCGAGAGCAATGTAAGAAGAAGAAGAAGAAGAAGGTAAAGGTGTGTGGAGTTCTAGGACGAAGGATGAGCCGTGGTGAAGTTGGTGCACGATAAAGCCAGGATGAATCCAGCATAAAAGGACCGAGGCACGAAGGTCGATTCGAGGCACTTAGAGCTGCCCGATTCTCGTTGAACACGATGATGATGTATGGCTCTCAACGATAGAGAACGTTATGGCGCATGGACTCGTGGTGCTACGACCTCGTTTTCTCGTGGAAGCCTCGAGGCTTCTCCTGGACGGCTGTAAGAAAAGAAGGAAGGAAACGAGAAAGGAAGGAAGGATACCTCTAGCTAAAGATGGCCGTCGTCTCATAACTCCTCCAGGCTCCTTCCTTCCCCTGGCTAAAGATACCAAAGTATATACGAAAGAGAAGAGAGAATCTTTGGCGCGGGTGTATTGGAAGGAACCAGGCACCAGGTTTCGTCCGTGTACAGGTTCTCCGTGTGTTAGGCGAAGGAAACAGCGTATGCCTGGAAGAACGCTATCGTGAATACGTACACATAGGAAGCTAGGATAAAGTATATACGGCGTGTGTCCGTAATCCGTAGATATCAGCTTGTTGTCGCTGCCTTCGTGCTTTTGCAAGAGGTTTATCGGATCTCCGCTTCTTCGCTGCTTCCACCCGTATACCAGGGTATATCGAGTGCAGACGAAACGGGGTAGAGACCGGTATCGAGCTAACCGACCATTTCCACCGTATGAAACTTTGTTTGCCTATATATCGAAGGGAAAATGCTCGGGGATTGGCTCGCCTCGACGTTAAAAAACGGTCGCCTAACCGTACAGTGATACAGCGAGAGTAAGGTACCTATACGTATGTTTTTTAGTGAAAGTAGGAAAGTACTTGAGATAGACTAAAAGCTTCGATAGAAATAACATTAACAGAGTGCAGAGTTCTTGCTGGCTAAAGGTATCGAAGTAAATGTACGGTCGGGGACGATATTAATGGCTATCCCGTACGTCATAGAGAAAAGGTTGGTATGTGTAGGAAAGCAGAGAAAACTATGTTTTCATAGGTCCACGAAGGAAGTGCTCTTATCGTTCGTGCTCGCCCATCGTATTTCATCCCTCTTTTCGTTTCTCCCCTTAAATTGCCCCTCTTTTCCACTCTGCCACCGTCTCACATACAGAGGAGCGAAGTAAGGCTGAAGTAAGACAATCGAATCTCGACGGTGGACAGTCGTCCTTTTGCCCGAAATTTTTCAGGCAACGATAAAACAGTTACCCGGCGAATAATATTTTTCCAGCGGCAACGAGGGAACTTGCATTACCGTTATTCGATCGTCGTGCCTATATTCTACAAATCTTAGCGAGCATTGCGCGTATACCCTACGTTCACCTCGTTTCTCTTTCCTCGTTTGCGAGCGAAACGTTCGCAACGAAATCCCGCGAGACGAAAACAACAGTTTCCTCGAACGAATAAAATCTTGCCGTAGTTTTCTATGACATGTGAAAATTCTAAAAAATGTACCACAGTTTATAGGCGATCAGAACATTTCTCTAAAGTCGAAGATTCTAAAGTCCCAAGGGGCAGGCAGAGAAACAGGATTCTGAGAATTTATATACGGGAAGCTTATATATTAGCTTAAGTCCGAAAAGTTTCTTTCGTTTTATAAGGAAATAATAGACGTACAATGTTTTTTGTTTTATATTAGTTTATCGAATTATGCACGAACGTAATAATAGAAATACAACGAAATGGATCATACCTAATTCGATAAAATAATATAAAACAGAAATTGTTGTTCACCTATTATCACCTTATGAAAGGAAAGAAACTTTTCGGACTACCTAATATATTATATGAATACGTGTGAGCTTCTCGGAGAGTTGATTTTAGATATCGAAACAGGAACGTTTGAGATGACTTACTCGTATCATCTTAAGCGCACAATTTACTGCATCGAAATTTTAACGCGATGATTAATCGAAGGTACGTATATCGTTATACAAAAGGGAAATTTCCAGTGCACCTTATTATACAAGATCACATGCACACGATTTACTCGATAATACTAAACATCACTCGTCGTTCAGTCAACTGCATACTAACTGAACCTTAAGTCACGTACTTGCATGCAAGCGTTTCCATTATCAAAAGTAATTATTCAGAAGGTGAGAAATAAACTGGACGAAAAATTGTTATGCATCGCCACTTTTCATTCTTCCAATATTTAAAATCGCTTGCACCCTATGTAAGATCCACCGTTGATACCCAGTGATAAGACCCAGGATTCTAAATCGAGCAATTTACGATAGAATCTAGACACGCCGGTTCCTTGTCCCTGATTCTATCCGTGCTTTATACCAGCCGTGGAACACGTACAAATTCTCACATTCTTATAGAAAAGGTAGGAAAGGATTTCCCGTATTTCCCTGGTATTCCTGCGGCATGTGTATTCGGTTGAAGGCAGCTTGCGCCGTTGTTCTTCCAATTTCGTGTTTCGTGACTCAAAAAAACACGCACCGTTGGCGAACGGATTGTAAATTTGACCGGCTTTCGACGTGTACGGACGACGAAATAAGCGAATAACACGCGGCACATACGAAAAGAACGAAATTATATGGGTACACACGGGCCAGTAGCGTATCCCCTGGTTGGTCTACGTGCATGCAAGTATAAAATAAGAACGGGACCGAGGGTGGATCGTGAGCGATTGTTCGAAAATGGCAGCGCCATCCGATCGTGAATGGAACTATGGTTCCAGCAGGTTCGAGGGGGTCGAAAACGCTGGGCACGTTGCCAAATAAACTGAACCGAAAGCGAGTATATATGTATAATGTCGCGCACACACCATTCCACGAATGACACGCTCGTATATCAGCTGGATCGCGCTAGGTGCGAGCATTAAAATTAAATATTGCCTGGCTTTTTGGATCAAGCACGCGTCGCTGCCCTGCTGATCCTTAACATGAAGATTGGAATATCGGTCGAGATTTAATTAAACGCTGAAATTAATGCCGCCGTTTTACCCTCCGCTCTATCAAATTTTACATATTTCTCTTTTTTATTATCTCTTCATTTCGGTTCCTTTCATTTCTTCTGTCCTTTTTGGCTTGCTTTATCGGTACAATTTTATCGTAGACCGATAAATTATTTAAAATAAACAGGACCAATGTCTGTACAGTGTCCCGATTTGTCATGTTCGTTAAACTATGTGCGACAAAAGCGAAATAATACGCGGAATTTACGACTAATGGTATTGTACCGTGTTTGATGATTATTAGAAGAGGAAAACCAAATCACGAAATGAAATTTCGAAATGTTTCATATAGCGCAAGTAATACACTTATAAAAAGGTTTTACGAGTGTTCCAACGTCACTGTGTTATCATGTTCGTGCCTGTTTAACGTAATATCGCAGACAGTCTAATCATAATTTAATCACGTCGCCTGATTATCTTTCGTTTCCGAATTCCCCATCTTCTAAACGTCGCCTTTAAAAGCATCCTCTCCAGCGAAATATACAACATTAGCGAATCTCGCGCTAATTACAAATTAATTGGCTCGCATAGAAACGCGCAAAGAATCTACTAAAATGCAGCTACACTCGACGCCTGCGTTTCCTCTTTTAAGAGGCCGGAAAGAGCGCTCAAGGAACGGCGATTCTTGCCTTTCCTCGTGCAACTTTAGCTACACCAGCCTGTGCCGTCTATAATTTCACAGAAATAAGATTTCGTTGGAAACCCTTCCGCTGGAAAAACGAAAACCGTAGACGTAAACGAAAACGTAGGAAGGAAAACATCTCAGCGACATATTATATATACATTTACAACATAAGCGTAACTTTCGGCCGAATAAATATCACGGCAACTGTGACACAGTTACGATGAATTTTCTAGAAGTAAATTTCGTTTCAAAGCCGCAATTAATTTTTTAAACTATATTAAAACCGAGGTTTGAGCCTTTTACTTCTACATTCCACATATTTATATAAATTCATGTTTTTTAGACTTAAATAGAAATTACATCTCGTAAATATTATAAGGAATCCACGATACAGATTTCTCGACAAGTAAATTTTATTTCAAACCGGAATTCGTTTTAAAGATTATATTAGAGCCAAAATTTAGATTACGCGTTCTATCATACATAACTGTAACATAATGGAGAATGAAAGATCCTTCCAAGTAATTTTCTAATGTACCTTATAAAACTTTAAAAAGATATGCCTGCAAAGTACGAGATTTATAAAGACAAAAATGTTCATCGAAGGAACGGAAGCTTTAGAAAACTAATATCATGTTACAAGCTTTAACATATCTAGCCAATGGAAGAAAATAATTATACACAAAATACCAATTAAACCGATCAAAGTTTAATAAACTACATTAGGTAATCATGTACCTCTGGCAGCAAAAGAATTAACCGATAATTCGGCGTGCTATAGAATGAAGACTATGAGAAAATTACTTAAAACTGAAGTCAAAGTGATATCCGTCTGTCCATGCATAATCGATATAAGATCATTGAGGTTCTTTCATGTCCGTTGATCAACTGTGGCGACAAATCCTTCACAGAACTCTTCTTACCATCATATCTTCCCACGTGTGACCCATAATTCGACGATTCGTTATGGTCAGTCCATTTTGGTGAGTATCCTCCTCGTCGTGCAGATTTATGACACACGATGGCTATCGGGGATTGTACTCTTTCCTTTCGTGACCATTAGGCAGGTTCAGACGGTGTTTCACGTTGGAAATCACGGATGCCAACGGCACTCGACGAAGTTCGCGAATGGTGATCCATCTGAGCGGTAACCACGTTTAATGCAGATTAATTTCGGTAATCGGGCGAAAATTGGTCGTTTCTACGCGACAAAATGGACCGGGAAGCGACTCTTAGCCACTCCGGTTGCCATAAATCTGATGAAACTTCGGACCAACTTTTTTACGTCCCCGCCCGGTATAAAATTCCCCGCGCTACGCGATTTATCACGCGGAATATAAAAACCGAACAAATAAATTGCCTCCCGGGGAAAATAGAAAATAAAATCTATCCGGAATCATAACCTGGAACAAAGTGATTATTTAATCGATGTGTTCGGAAACTGCCAGACACGTTCAAAGGAATTTCATCAGCCGAAACGACATGACGGAAGAAGTAGGTAGGTGGAACCACTGCATCGAACACTCGTCATAGAAAAATTGTATATCGTACACGAAACATTTTGAAATTTCATTAGTACTATCATGATTATATCGTGTCAAATTCGAAACCAATCTGAGAATAAAAATTATATTAATTATAGAGATATTTATTGTAGACATATATTTATCAAAAAATTAATAAACGCCATAAATAATTGTTTTAAGCATATGATAGATGTTAAATATGATCCTACTAAATAGCCAGGTTCGCTGATGTATTGAATATCGATTAAGCAAAGTGATACTAAATACCTTGAAATTTGTATACACGGCTTTGTATTTATTTCAAGCGTTACCAATATATACAGGGTGGTTGGTAACTGGTGGTACAAGCGAAAAGGTGATTCTACGCGAAAAAAGAAGTTGAAAATATAGAATAAAAATTTTTCGTTTGAGGCTTTGTTTTCGAGAAAATCGACTTTGAATAGTATTGTTCCAAGCTGGAACGATAGCTTGGCCACCACGCTCTCCTGACTTAAGTCCGTTTGACTTTTATTTATGGAGCCATATTAAATCAATTGTCTATTCTGAAGAAATCGCAAGTTGCGAGCAATTGAAAGAAAAGATTATTGTAGCCTTTCATACTTTAAAACAATCGAATACGTTAGAAAGTGTTCATAGAAATTTAATTGGAAGAGCAGAACTATGTGTTCGGCAGAATGGGCAACATTTTCAGCAATTTTTGTAATAATAAACTTTACGATTACTTCATATTATTTCATTATGTATCGCTAATCTTCCGTTATGGCAAAAACAAACTTAAACTGCGATAATATCCATCGGGACAACGAACTACAGTGAGATCCATTATAACGAGGCGTGATAAAGTGCACGCGTACCGAACGAAAATTCAAAGTCGATTTTCTCGAAAACAAAGCTTCAAACGAAAAATTTTTATTCTATATTTTCCACTTCTTTTTTCGCGTAGAATCACCCCCTTTCCGCTTGTACCACTAGTTACCAACCACCCTGTATATACATATAACTATAATAAATTTTCTCATTATCATATTATATTCTCTAATAAAATTCCAAAATGTTTCCAACAACGCACATAGCATATTCATAGAATGTGTGTTCGAATACCGCGATGAGTTTCACGAGCACAAGTACCAAATTCCTGTAAAGATAGCAAAAAGACAAAAGAGCCAGCGCATCGCGTAACCGATGCATCCAAACAATAGCCTGCTACTCGCAGACACGTGAATTTATCGTCCAGCCTCGTTCAATTCCCTATGACATCCCTATTTATGGTAAAACCTGTCGCGTACGTAACGTGCTCTACAGACGAAGAAGCTTCCGGCTACTTACATTTTATGTCTTTAAAAGCGTC
This sequence comes from Bombus pyrosoma, assembly GCF_014825855.1. Taxonomy (NCBI): domain Eukaryota; kingdom Metazoa; phylum Arthropoda; class Insecta; order Hymenoptera; family Apidae; genus Bombus; species Bombus pyrosoma. The sequence goes on from NC_057776.1 coordinate 7,225,238, forward strand.
CCGCAATCTCTCCCGGGACAGAAGAGGGACTTTTGTCGTGTGCACAGAGCGTCGCGTATTTTTATCAAAATCGCGCTCGAACACGAATACGTACACACTTTGAGAAACGACCGGAATATAACAAAGAGAAAGAGAGAGAAAAAGAAGACTGGACGAGTAGGAGAGGATTAAAGCAGAGGTCGGTGGAAAAGGCAGGTATTATACGCGCTCGATGAACGTTGGATAGAAGAAGATAACGTTGGCTAGGACGAGACACAACGAAATAGGATAAGCGAACACGGAGAATGCGATTGGACGACGATATCTAGTATGATTCCAGAATGTCTCTCTATTTCACTGGGACGAACCGTGCCATCCTGCTTCTCGGATAGCATATACGCGACCTGCATCGCCTCCCAATACCCAGGGAACACCGTTTCCTTTGCGGATAGAAATAAGGTTGGCCGGTGTACGAGGTGGGCCGACGTACACGCGATTGAATCGCGAACCGAACTGGGTATCCGTCAAAAAGTTCAGCCGGGGGATTCATCGTGGAAACCACGCGCATTCGTGTAACCGGATATCAGAGCGAGCCGACAGATGCCATTCGTGGCTGCATCATATCCGATCGGCGATCGAAATCGTGAGCCCGCACAGAGAGAGAGATATTACGTAGCTAAATCCTGGTTGCCGATGATTAAGAATGAACAGAAACGGCAAACGAAAATTCAATCCGGTTAAAATTCAATCCATATTCGTGATAGAATGATTGGAGAATTATGCGACGTGTGCACGCAAGGAATTGAACATATAAAAGTAATAGGAAAATCGATTTCTTTTTTTCTTGAAGTTTGATTTGTTAACTGAAACGAGAGGCGAGGGACAAGTCAGTTGGATTCTCGGTTTTTTGCATAGAACAATTTCTTTGTTTAAATAGAGTTTTACTTAGATATGTTTGAATTTGTCGTTTCATTCCTCTTGCAATCAAATGAATCACGTTCGAAGAGACTAAAATCGACCTAACTGAAATTGATTTTCCTTTATTTGATTCTACGATTATAGAAATCTCTGGTTAATAGATGGTCTCATTAACGAATTAAAATTATAACTACAGATTGCAAATTAGAAAAAAAAATTACAAATTACAAATACAAAAGTATAAAACTTATACCGACGATATCAAAATAAAATGTATAGAGAAAGAAAAAGTTTTCACCTATATATTTTGTTAAAAATCACTGGAATCTCCAAACATATTATAAAAGATTTCTGAAAAATTATAAATTGATCATTTCCATTATTGTGGTAGTTTGAAAGTTAATAAATAGAGAGGCGTACACAAGTTGGTAATAGGAAGAAATTAATAACCTCGCCATGTGTATAATATTACGTATATACAAGTACATTAATAGCTGCTAACGATCGTGGGTCAAAAGAGGGACGAAGACGCATTGAAACGGCCGTATTACCGGTTACAATTATTTTCCGGCATGCTAAGCCGCGATACTTTATCGACGGTATTTTTCACCGCGTAGCAGTGGGCTCGCAGCTGACGCTGACCCGCATAAATATGTTAAAACGGCACGGTGAACTACCGTCGAAGCTAAATTAAAATCGAGTTTCCATTCGTTATTTCGTTCTTATCATACGCACGCGTTCACAAAGAGAAGGATAATATAATCGGTCTTTCACTGTACTTTTTGCGGCCTAGTAAATGCAACGGTGAATATGACAAAGATGAAGATATCGCAACACATTTTGCCTTGCAATATCCCTACTATAGCTAGAAAAAGTATTTTCACGTTATTTTAACGAACCGTTTTTTTTTTTTTACGAGATTTCATATTTCACTCTCATAGTATCAAACTTTTGTAGCCGTATGAAAGTACTTAAGTACATACTACTGAACGATACAAAATTTAATACGCTTGATCCGAATTAATTAGTACGTAGATGCTACAATAAACACAATTACGTACAAATCCTTTTCGTAGCTATCGTGATATACTAACTTTTAGCACTGTAGACTGCGGATATTTATGCATCTACGGGAAATTTAAAGGTGGAAAAATAAGAAGAACGCGCATAATATTCGAAAATAGAAAACATTATCGAGATATGTATAATTTCGTGTGCTACGCTAGATTAGCCGCGTAGTAGTGACGCATATATATGTAATATCGTCAATGGAATATATTGTTATTATATCCTGATATTTGTAATTTATTTACAATGAATGGATTGTACAGATATAGACAGGAAAACGATGGTAGTTTAATATGAACTAATCGCAATAACACGCTACAATCTAGACAACTCTCGACACAACGGGTCCAACGTTCTCTCTCACGCGGACCACACTCTCTCGACAACGCAACTCGCACTCTCTGACTTCTCGATTGATTCTCTTCGACTTCTCAACTCACAACTAAAACTGAACTGCCCTCGCATATCTTTTGTCTTTTCGTAGACCCACCACGCACGTGTTCCGCGACCGCCTTTTCTACGAAACTATTCGCTTGAAGGACCGACGACACATTGATGGGCCCATCGGCGCCTCGGCTCTCGGGACATTGTTTATGTTTCGCTAGATGTTTCTTAGGCCCTTTTCCCCGATACTACATGTATGAGTGTGAGTGTGTGGAGTATGTGCGTACATAGCGTCTCGTAAAACAGTAAATGCAACTGTTCCATTAGTAGTGTGGTCAGGACCGGCGCAAGGCAGGTTCAGCGCGTTCGCCGAAACCCAGCCCCACGGTCTACGAAAATTACCCAATTAAAAAACAACGATTTTGATGAACTTTTTACCATTAACATACCATTAACAGATGCAAGACATTTTTTTAGTAGCGATGATTCAGTTTAAAGGAGTGAGAAAAATGATGAAAGTTCAGTGTAACTCCATAAAGTCCTTATATCCTGGAAGCTACTTTACATTAAAAAAAAATCCAGGCGCTTTCAGAGAAATGTACTTTTTAGAGAAATTAAACTACATCAATATTTTTTGCAAAAGTCATACACGATTACAGATTTTGTACTTTCATTGAATTTTTTGCCCCTTGAAAGCGAATTATGGATGCGAAAAAATATTACTTGTATTTGTTTAAAAAACTACTTATAAAGAATATATAATATGTAACAGAATTTGTAAATAAATAATTCCTCGTCGCAAATTTTAAGTGTAGGATTTGAATGTGCATTCAGGCCCCGCAAAATTTTTGAGCCCGGCCCCGCAAGAGGTCACGCCGGCCCTGAGTGTGGTATAAAAGATGGTGATGAGACAAATCGAGTGCTGAGACGCGTGCAAATGTGTATCGACAAAGATCTTGTAAATCGCATATTAAATAAATCTGAAACTATTTTCATATCAATTCTAAGTATAATCTAAGTGTTCCTATACGTTTATTTCGGCGATTAAGATGCACAATTCTCAACAAAAATATTCAAAGCGACGTTCTTGTTGTAAGATTTAACGGATGAAGTAAATCTTCATCTAGGTTCCATGTTTTTAATTCCATGTTAATAAAAATATATCTAGTAATCCAGTACTCGATAACAGTCCCTGAAGAATCACCAACCGAGCATCTTTAATGTTCCGTCGCTCGTACGCGTTTGATGAATGGTATTATATATCGTTTGCGTAACTTTTCCTCCTAATGAAACGTCGTTACAGCATCCATAATGTTCGATCTGGAACGTCGACGAAGAGCTTTTACGTGCCTCTCTCGCGGTTCTCCATTGGATCACATGGGATCTGAAATTTTTCTTCCGATATTTTCGAACGAGTCTCGTTACCATTACTCCTCGATACGCGATTCGATCGAGAATAACGCGATATCCCGGGCTCGCGGGATCCATTGTAACGAGCTTGACTTATCGAGGTTTACTTTTTCACCAATATCTTCTTCAGGAGTTATACTTAACTCGAGATCGTTAGCGCGTGCACCGTTCTATCAAAACGGAAGAACGCAAGATATGTAGCTATATAAATCGTACTGCTTCGCTTTATACTTGTTAGTTTCCAAGGTTACGTTTGCATAAATGGATTATGAAAAGAGAAAGAAAAGCTTCTGTGAATATACGAAATCCGAAGAAAATTTTGGCAATCGATTTCAAATCTTAATCATAAAACTTATATTTTCTCATTTTTGTTATTTAATATCAGGACTCTATATATGTACGTTACAACACTATAACGCAAAACGAGAGAGAGAGATCGGAACGAACGATACGCAATCTTGTAACAAATGGTGGAAAGTTTGTGTCAGATCGCGGGTGTCAGACCCGCTTCGATTTCCGTGGGAACGACGGTAGGAAAATTCGAAGAAGCAGCAGCCAGCTCGAAATCTCCAACTTTTCTGTCGAGGCGGCCGGGTGTCGAGACACGGACTATAAGCGATATAGATTATCAAAGTTCGGCGCAACTGTTAGCCGCAGAAGCGGCGTGGTTCCGGGAGTTAGTCGGCTTCCGCCTCTATTCGTCTGTCTCTGTCTAAACGTCGATGCGTCTCTCAACATCGACTTCATTCCGTGAAAACTTGGAGCGAGTAGCTGCACCAGGTTATCGATGTGTAACGTTTGTTGCAATCGAATGTCGGATTCATAGAAAGAGATACATCTCTGCGTATGTAATAATGCTGACTCACGAAACCTATTTCGACATTCACCGTGGAAAATATTTATTCATATGGTATGTGCTATATTTTGAAGTTTCGCGTGGCTTGTAATGAAACAAGACTGTGATAATTATGTTTGTAAAAAATGTTTACTAGTGTCGAATACATTCATCAGCTCGTGCATATTTAAATCCCCATTCACATGTTTCAGGACACTCACAGAAAATCAGATGAACGTCGAAAAGTCACGAGAAGCTTATTAAAACCTTTATGGTATCGTGTAAATGATACGTGGTCCGTGCAAAACCCACATATTCTACGTTGTAAAAAAATCTCACAAATGAGACGAACTGTAGTCATTTTTCCTGTAAATGACCCTTCTACCACTAGTCAGATTCAAAATTTTACAAACCTCGTTCAATCTCCTATCTGGTTCTTTCAAAACTTTCTCAATGAGTTTCAAACTAAAAGACGAACGATATACAAACGTTTATTATTACTGTTTCAATCGTTAGCGTAAACATACAATTTCCAATCGATTAATCATTTTGATTTTTGACAATCTGCAACAATTATTACAATTATTATATAAGACTAGCAGCTGTCCCAATATTTATCAACACGAGGTTACGTGTATGGAAACGAAGGAAAAAGTTTGCTTTTGTATTTATTTGTCTGCACGAGCAATTTAACACGGCTGTATCTTGTAACGTACACGCGGACAAAAATCGTGAAACCGCTCTCGGGTTCCGTCGGTTGACCCGTAATTGAGATTCCAATAAAGTCAATCAAGCAATTATTGACTATTACGCGCGCCAACACCGGAATCGATGTACTTTCAACGAATCGGTAAACACGCTCCTCGAACGCTTGCTATTTATCGGTTTGGCCGTACACGCGTAACCTGCAGCATAATTAGCTGCAGTTCGATTTTACTCGTAGAGAACACCGAGCAAAGTCTCGTCCTGATTGCTTGAATTCCAGTCTCTTGACCAACTTGAAAGCTCTTGGCCAATGTGAATTGTCTGTCATTGTCTGTTATTTGTTACGCCTGACACGAATACATTGCAATCATACAAATGTATATCGAAATCCTTTCAACGCTCGTGCTCATTGACGAAAACTCGAGACGCTTGCTTAAAACTATTTTACTAACGTGAACCTGTTATTTTACATTAACAAGTGAACAAATGAAATAAATTTCATCTTCAAAGTGATAATATATGGTGTTAGTTTGAAATATCTTTTTATGTTTGAAGCGAAGTTAAGATTCTTTCAAATGATCCTTGAAACATCGAAAGATTTAAAGAGCGCCAATTGCGTGCAGTGCGAACTACAAGCAAACAGACCAAAGTAAATGCCCTTCTTTCTTTCTGAAAGTGAATTCCATTTATTATCTACCACCTTCGCTACTACCAGAAAGCATCGTCTTCTTCTTTGACGTCTTTTCAAGCCTCCGCTACGTGGACGGACAAAGTCGATTGAGTTCGAACTCGATTCAATTAATTCCTTTTATATGAGCATAAGGTTGAATTGAAGTAGCTCGACTAATTTGAACGAAACTTAAGAGAGAACGTAGAGAAGATATTATTTCGTATTATGGCGAATGAAGGGGAAAGCGACGTTTAACGACCGCGAAAGAATCGAACGATTTATCCAGAATTCATCGTCTCCGGGAAAGCTAACTCGATTCTACGAGGGATAAAGGTCGGAGCCATCCGTAAGAGCGGAAACGGATATGGGAGGATATCGCATAGTTTACACACCGATAAAAATCCCCATAAAAGAACCGTAAATTTCAGCCCTCCGTGCAACCAGAACGCCATGACTTTATAGGCGACGAAAAGAATGAGCAAGCACGTACGAGTATAGGGTTCCACGCGGTAGATACTATTCCCAATTTATACTGTTCACCGGCACATCTGTTCTTCATCGTTTGTCATTTTCAATTAGCGAATACGCGAACTTGGAACCTTCCAGCCTTTAAACTTCAACCTTTAAGGTTCGATTTTTAAGACCGACTTCGCATAAAACCGAAGGTTTAAAAATCGAAATGCTTGAAATTCAAATAAACAAATAAATATTCTCTTTGTGGAACATAAACAGGATGCTTCGCCAAATTATCGTTCCACGAATAGCATATCGAATTTGAAGCCCTAATTGAATCGTTGAATTAGATTGGCAAATTTCAGATGAATAATATTTAATACGCAAATAATATTTTAATGTCCCCGTCAAACGCAGCTGAATCTCACTCTGCCGAGTGTTCAAACTTGAAGGCTGAAGTATTTAAAAATTCGTTTAAATCTAATTCAACAGCTCAGATTAAGAAAATTTTTGATATTTTTCTAGTACTGCGATTAATTCGCCATTAGTTTTAGCAATTTGTTTAGCTATTTTCAGTTGTAAATTCTTTAGGAACATGTGTGTTACAATGGAACAAGGTGAATCAAAGAGAGTCAGCGCAGTTTCTACGATAATTATATTCCAATTAGATATACGATTCGATGTTAGGAACGAAATGAAGCACCGTTCGAAACTATGAGGCGGAAAATAAAATTACGGCTCGCGGCAGAGATACATAAAACATTATAATCGGAGAAGTTAGCCGGGGCTATCGATGAGTGGGATCGTAAACTTCCACTCCGGAAATAAGCTAATTATAATAAAGGTAAATGCCCGAGGCCCGGTAAGGAGGCGAAATTAGATTATGCAAAACGGGGAAATCAAGCTGAAGAAAAGGTGGAAAGAGGAGGACAAATAACAATCGGCGAAGACCGAGAGGACAAAGTATAATTGAAGAAGCTCTTGTTAGCATAGGAATGGTACTTTTCCGATCTTTCAGATAGAGTGGCTTTAAACTTTTGCAAACTCCGACGAGTATTTCCTTCCGCACGCGAAATTGAACGAAACCGCGTAACAACGGCTTAAACCGTGGCCACCCGTAAGAAACGGAATTACTATGGTTAAATAAATATCAAGGAAGAAAATGGAGTGGTACGTGTCGTTCGTGACGAGCCAAGGATTCTTTCTTTCGTCTATGTTGCAAAGAAAAATAGGTCGTCTTCACCTTGTATTCGATTCGTGTCGAAATACACATATCGAATGTTTATTTATAAGAATTTTATGACCAGTCTGCGGTAAAAATTCGATCTATACGTTTATTGTACATTTTATCTACCACATTTCATCTTTAGATTGTTGCATATAAGATGAACGATCTTGTAGCAGTGCGAAGCTTTGCAAAAGTTCACGAGTAAAGTTTGAAGCTCGATGTCGTTCCAATAAACAAAAAGATTTAACATTTTGAGAAAATCTCAAGCCGAATATTGAGATAAGAAACAATATGTATCGATAATAATGATTTTCTTATATTTCGCTGTAACGAAGTTTAAAAGATTTGTAAACTTCAGAAGATGATCCTAATGAAATTTAGAAAAATTAGCGAAATAACGCGTGGAAAATTAACATCATCTATTTTCGACGAAACTATAAACGCTGACTATCAAATATTCAACTATTCCGTACAGATCATTTAATATTTCATACGATGTCCTACATAGGAAACTCGATGAAATAATGCAACCTTAAAATTGATGGTTACGTTGAAAGATATCCCGCTTATTTCTAAAATGCATAACGCCGCCTCCTCTTTTTCATATGGCGCTTAATATTCGAAGATGCTCGTGAAGTTGCCCGGAATTTTATTGGCGTCATGTTGCCGGAACGCGCTTACTTCGAAAATGTTAGAGGCATCCTCCATCGGCGCATAGGCAGCCCTGGCCTGCGCCAGGAATATCGGCTCACCGATCTTGCGAATAAGCCGATCGAGCAATATTTGATAAGAAAAAACATTCTGGCTTGGCACACACGCTGCGGAACCGTGATACACAAGGGCCGATGAAACTTCTCCAAGATTTCATCTTTATTCCGTATTAGATTTCCACGACCCCTTTTCCGACAATCTACAGCTCGCGCGTCCCATTCCCTGGATTTTGCATTTCAGTATAAACACCCTTGCTCGCGCGAACGTGACGCGCAGAGGCGAATAAGAAACGGTACAGAAGCTGCAGATCGCTGGAAGAGGACAAGGCGAGGGTATTTTGGTCCATTTCCGACGAATGGACATCCCCGATCTAATAAAGAAACTTGGAACATTCAACGGATTCCCCGTCTCGCATTTTTCCCCCATCGACCGCTCTTTTCCACTATACCATCCCTCTTGCTTCTTACGGGTCTTGCTTCTTTCAGTCAGCGTAGAACTGCCTTGAAGAAGCAGCCAGCCACGCCAGAACTAGCTAACAGTCGCTCAAGAAAGAAACAGCTTGCCGTATATGCCCTACGAACGACGTACGAAAGGGACGAAAAGAAAGGGAGAGAAAAAAGAGAAGTCTCGTAGCAGCAAAGTGGCAAGGTGAACCATCTTGAGAGATCCGACTCCCTATCGGCCTCCAACGTTTTCCACGCGGTGTCTACATGCGAAGCACTTTGCCGCGATCTGTCGACGGAAATGGGCCGACTCTCCAAGTTGCAGGAACAAGCCCTCCACCCCACCCCACCCAACCCCCTTCTTATATTCGGCTGAAATCAACGATCGTGAAGAAGAATGGCGCGAAATCGAGCACCATATTACCGATATCAAACGAGATCGTGCTATATCGCGAGATAAAATCGTGCCAAATTTTCTTTATATCTAATGCTTTTGTGTCTGATTTATCCCCATCGTTCCCTGGTATATCGTAGAAGCCGTAGAAGAGATTTAAACTTGTAGCGTAATAACACGACGGATTTTAGCGATTCAACGCCTCTTTATTGTCCCAACGAAAGCAATGAAACGCTTCCCTCGCGGATGCGTTTCGCGAAACATCGTCGCCACGTTCATCACGGATGAACTATTCAACGACGCTTTATGCTGTTTTCGTGGCTTCGTCTTTGTGCTTGCGAGCCAGCGGATCTCGTCTTTCCACGGAGAACAGCTTCCAACTGCCTCGGCCGGCATTCTGGCAACGAGACTCGCAATTGTTGCTCCTCACCTCCGCCAAGATCTCTCTGTGAATCGCTTAAGGGATGAAGAACAAACGAGATGGCGAAAATAGAAAGCATAAAAGTAGAAAGAACGATGCTTCGTGCAAGGAGCAAATGTATGGAAGAAAGAAAGTGGAAGGAGCGCGTCTGGAAAAGAAAACGAGAGGAGTCGATGACCAATTGGCTGGCTCGCTGGCGGATGAACTGCGAGAATTTCAATGTGGCACCGTGACGTACGACGGCCGAACAAATAAAGAAATAAAACTATTCTTTCTCGTGCTCGACTGTGCAAGCACACGGACACACGTGTTACTGACGATGACACACAACGCGCGGAGAAATAAAAGAGAATGTGCTAGCAAAGGTGAGCGGACGTGTTGAAAAAACTACGATAAATTTGAGTCTCCGGCGAAATGTATGCGAAAATGTAGAAAGTTAGGAAGAGCACGGTCCGTGTATACGACTGTTTCAAAACGTATATGAGGGCGTAAAGCTGTTTAAGTTCGAGCAATACAGTAGGAGAATCTACTGTATTTGTATATAAACGAATTTTTCTTTTAGAATTTAGTTAGTCGAAATTAAGCACGAAGGAAGATAGGAAAAGGGTCAACTTTAAAGAAAATTGAATAAATAAAAACGTCAACGTTGGTTGGCTGAGACTAAAGAGTATCGTAGGGAAATAAGAAAAATATCTAAATATAGTTCCATTACGATCGAGGATAAATAATTTATTCTGTACGGGACAAATTTTCGTAACGAATAGAAGTATCAAAGGTAAAGACAAATTAAACGATCTCTGTGATTGTACAACTGTTTCAAATAAGATCCCAGAAATGAAAAACAAGGCGAATCACATTGTGTACAACGGTGTGATCCCCTTTCTCACAACCAAATGCACGTGATATAGCTTCAATCGAATTCTACAACCGTGTGATGCTCTCCTCAGAGTCTAACATTTAGTATGGCATCAGCCCAACCTTATGATCCTGGGAACCTGTGAATTTTCGGCGTTTTTAACCAAATCTAGTTTGTTAAACTCTTTCATTTTATAAAAATACGTTCCCCAATTTCAGAGCATTATCCATCTTTGTAGTGTAAAGAACATAACAGATAAAGCTACAAGGTATATGCTGTCAGCTTGGTGGGATTATAAAGGAATTCTGTACTTTGAACTTTTACCAAGAAACCAAACGATTAATTGAAACGTGTACGTTGAACAACTCGCCAAACTAAGCGATGCAGTTCAAGAAAAGCAGTCAGAATTGGCAAATCGTAGGGGTGTTGTTTTCCTTTGCATGATAATGCAAAGTCCCACACATCTTTGGTCACTTGCCAAAAATTATTGGAACTAGGTTGGGATGTATATTGTCAAATCCATCATATAGCTCTGATCTTGCGCCTTCAGATTACCATTTATTTCGTTCCATGCAGAACTCCTTAACATTTTGACTGCCACGATGGTCATATATGACCCACGGTTTCTCCTGTAACGCCACGGTGGTCACTGATGACCAGAGCGCTTGAACTTCTTACAATTGTAAAAATTGAATGGAAATTGATAGTTAGGGCATTTTGAATATAACCGATAAATAGAAGATACTTTGAAATAAAAAGTGCCCCACTGAACGATTAAACATTTTTATTAGAACATCAATAAAAAAAAATGAGAACAAATCTTGCATCTAACGGTAGACTGTGTTTGCATCCATATCTTTGAGGGGTAATCTACGAATATTATTATAAACACACCTTAGAAAATAATCGTAAATGCTGCTTTATAATCGTATAATTGAAGTTAGAAGTGTGCACATATCTTGCTATTATACAGGGTGGTTGGTAACTGGTGGTACAAGCGGAAAGGGGGTGATTCTACGCGAAAAAAGAAGTGGAAAATATAGAATAAAAATTTTTCGTTCGAGGCTTTGTTTTCGACAAAATCGACTTTGAATTTTCGTTCGGTACGCGTGCACTTTATCACGTCTCGTTATAACGGATCTCACGGTAGATCGTTGTCTCGATGGATATTATCGCAGTTTAAGTTTGTTTTTGCCGTAACGGAAGATTAGGAATACATAATGAAATAATATGAAGTAATCGTAAAGTTTATTGTTACAAAAATTGCTGAAAATGTTGCCCATTCTGCCGAACACATAGTTCTGCTCTTCTAATTAAATTTCTATGAACACTTTCTAACGTATTCGATTGTTTTAAAGTATGAAAGGCTACAATAATCTTTTCTTTCAATTGCTCGCAACTTGCGATTTCTTCAGAATAGACAAATACTGTTAGTAAATAGAATGAGCAAATACTGTTTACTAATATCTTTTACACGTTTCAACAATATATTCTGCACGTTTTGTTTGCGACGAAACAACGAATGCGAATGGTTTGTTGAAATAAACTAAGCCTTGTTATAATATGTCGCTATCAACTGTTAGCAAGGCGCCATGGTGGTCACGCATGACCAGCAATAAGATAAACGGTCCATTGGGGAAGAATGTTGTCTTACATCATCAATTTATTATTATCTTGCCATTATATGTGTCAGGTTGGCGTTAGACTTAGGGGCGTGTAACGCATCTTCATTAGGACAAGCCATCGTTGTTGATCAATGGAGATTATATTTACAATTATATGTACAAATGTTGATTTAACAGAGTTTGACAATTAAAAATGGTGATTAGACACTCTAGATGTTAAAGACAATGTTCTTAGGTTCAATAACGAATCCACGCTCAACGAGGAAAACAATAGAATATATTTTGAAACACAAAGTGACGTTAGCTGTGACGCTCGGTTTCTTTCTGACTGACTGACAAGACGATGTGTGTAAACTCTCCAAGGTGATCACAAGAATAAACGGCTGATACGATCACATTTGTCAATTGCATATTGACTGGGGATATCAACAAAATTCCAGGCGCCGTTACTAGGCAGACCCGCGTAGAGCGACATTGCTCCTGGCCGGGGCTTGTTTATTAATACAGCGTGTGTTCCTCAATATTGGTACTTCTTCTGTTAGGTAAAAACGTTCATCCCGTGACCGTGGCTACGTTCGGCGACGAATTGTGTCACGTCGAGCCCAAACCCATTGTCACAAATCTCGGACAAACATAATCAGATGGTATCACAACAACTACTCCTAAGTTCTATTGTTTAGGTACAGCTATAATAAATAGTTTAGACCAAAGTATTGGGAATCTTCCCAGAATTCCAAAAGAAAGGCCCGATGTCCCTACATCTTCGACATATGCTTTGAATAATAAAAATACTCCCGTGGCGTCCTGAAACATATGATTTCGGCGTGGCAGTCAAAATAGTAAAATCTTTAATGACGCTGATGATGTAAAATCAGAAGTTTTATGAACATGGAATTACTACACTGCCTGAAAGATGGCAAAAGGTCATCGACAAAAACGGACGATACCTAATTGAATAAAGTTATATTTTTAAGCAAAAATTGTGAATTTTCCTTCTCATTTAAAATACGCGATCACTTAGCTGCCAACCTAATAATACGTATATATAGAGATAGAGCTTGCAATATAAAGTTCGTATCATCATATCATACGCAAGATCGAAGGACGATGATTTCCGGCCCTGACGGAAGGATGTGCTTTAACCATAAATCGGTGCGCGATATAGAAACAAATATAAGGGCCAATACTTTCGGATATTGCCGCGTCGAGGTGATTGATGGTCCGAGATATTCAATATCTGCGAAAGTTCGCGGCGGCGAGCCCTGACGCCGCTACTCTCTTCTTCTGCCCCATTCTCCTTCCCGATTTTTTTCTTTTTTTCTCTCGTATCCTCTCGCCCCTTTTTCTCCTTTTGCCTCCGACGCCCCTAAACCCCGCGTATTCTCCTTATCCCCCATACACTTGCAGGAAAACGCATGACTCGAAACTCTTCCAGCTCGGGCAAACTTATCTCTCGAAATTCAGTGTGCTATTCTTCGTAGTAAGAGGTTCCTTAAGGGTGTGTGAAAACTTCGGAGCAGAAGTGGGATTACAGTTTAATCAGGAGATATCGAAGGACAGCGATCTTAATTGCCTGAATTGTAGTTTTTATCGCTCACGGATATGCATAACGCGAGCCGAAGTTATTACCAGCCAGACGATTACGCGGAGAATTATATCATTGGAGAACGTTTCACCGGCAGATTCTGAAGTAATGTATTCCGTAAATTGAACGTGCTTCAGAAGATGTACGTTCAAAGGGGTTAAAGAACAAAAAATTGTATAGTTCATCTTTAATATCTTTTAATATAAAAGATGTAGAATTACGGAGACTATTTCTTTTGAATAAATTCCATTAATCCTGAACAAAGTGATCTACAATCTACAGGACAGTGGAATTTTAACGCTGGATTTTACGCTTGACTTAATTTCTTCTTACATTTTTTTAAATCGAAGAAATTTTGTAGATTTATCGTGCATTTCCGGCAGGATTTCAATGACAAAGGAATTTTAATCCTAGAAACCAATATTTTGTGTAAAATATCTTATTAATATGTCTTTTAATGGATAATTTGAATTTATAACTTGGCAAAAAGTATCACTTCTAATCCTAAAAATCGGTCAAGACATCCAGATATTTGTAAACGACATTATCAAGGAATAAAACGCTTACAAAAATATTCTATCCAACTTTTCTTTTACCGGCGAACAACTGTACGAGCGTGAAAAAAGAAGGCTACGGTCGAAGCTCAGGGCAAATCGAAAAGCAAAAAAGGAAAAGACGAGGAGGAGAAAAGTATCGGAAACACTGACCGATTCTCGGTTGGACCGCGACGAGATTCTAGAACTGGAATTGTTTTTTCGGACAACTGTTGTGTCCTCCGTGGGGCCATTAAAGCGACTTCTGTTCCGCTTGTACTCGTAGTTCTCGAATAGAGAAAGAATGGTTAAAAAAAGAAGATGGTTCGAAGCGAAGGTGGATAGCCGAGGATGACGTAACAGCCGAAAGGGATCTCTGACGATCCCCTTACGATGATTGCGGTAGGCTTTTCAGAGCAGCCCTTTTCCTCGAGTATCGTCGTTTCCCTTGGTTCTCGTCTCTTATCGCGTTTTCACGGTGCCCGTTTTACCCAACGATCATGTCACACTACCGGCTGCTTAGACCGCAGATAGGCAAGAAACTTGGAGTTTCATGCGACCGCTATCTCCACGCTGCATCCCAAACCAGCCGTAATCGAAATAATAATCGTACAATTCAAAATAGGAGAATTTCGGTCGAGAGGTTGGTATGACGGTCACGAACAGTTCTTTGTTACGAATTCGTTCTTTGACTGGCTGGTTCTTGCCGAGCGTGATTTGCTACGAGTTGGAGCGCAATGAGACGTGCTGAGGCGGATTGAAGTGGATGTAAACGAGACAGAGCGGATTGGAGCGAATTGAAGCAAGTAAGAATGGATCGGAATGTGGTACAGCAAGTTGAATAGGATTGACGTACGTAAGGGCGAATCGAAGTGGGTTAAGATGGATCGAAGCGAATTTGAAGCTTGAATCGAAGCAAGTTAGAGTCACAGCGAGTTGTTACAAGATAGAACAAATTAGTATAGATTTCGAGCAGGTCAAAAGTAGTCGAGATTTGTCAGTTTAACTAGAATAGTTGATATTTCTCTGGTGCGATTTCAAACGAGTCGAATTAAGTTGTGGCGCGTCGGTGCGAATTGCAGCTGAAATTACATCTGATTAAAGAGATCAAAGAGACAAATTAGAAAGAAGTAAAGCGGATTAGGGTAATTCTATTACATATAAATTGTAGGTTATAAATCAATTTTCTTATACCTCATCTTATATATACATACATATAGCAATTTTACTTTTTTAGCTATGTAATAAAATATGGAAAAAATTCGGTGAAACACGTGTGAGTTACAGGAAAGATACTAACGATGGTCTAAGGCCTCGACCATATTCGAATCAGCGTCCCTTAAAACCTGCTCGAAGAAGATCGTTAACTTTGTACGATACCAAACTCTGTCTAGTCGGATCAAAACTGTCCTAATTCAGATACGCGTACCCTTATTATTCCAATTGGTTTAAAGCGAGTCCATTACTCGGATTATGAGATTGGTGACGGCGGTTGTTTCAAATTCATGGCGCATCGAGTGGCCACGTGGGCAAATAACGTGCCGCGTTCTCTGCCGTTAATGGGAAACGATGTCTGGCTGCCAGTCACTGTCTCGACGATCGAGCCCTGGCCCCGTAATGCGAATTTCCTTTGCCGTGGCACGATCGAATCTGCTTATTCTCGCGAGCGGAATAATGTAACGCCGGCGAAGCGTGGTTTCTCTCGCCAACGCCGACTAGACGGAATATTGCAAAGCTGTTGAATTCGAACGTCGCCGCTGCGTACATCGGCTTCGCGACTCACCCACTCACGACCATCAGTTCTATATACATGTCTATTTATGTTCGCATGAACACACCATCGCACACACCAGTTCGCATACCGTTGTCTGTCCATCTATCGATGTGTATCCATCCACCCCAGGCCGCGTGTCCGAAACTTGCAACGAGTTTCCGCTCAAAATAGCCTTGGGGGATGCTTCCCAGCAGCTCGTTTGCCACGATATTATACGAGAGGCAAAGGCCAGCGAGCGATAAGACAGGTGGAGGTCGGAACTTCTGCCCCATCTTTAACCTCGTCGATCTTAAGCTACTGGCAATATTGATTCTTCTAACGAACGAATTAATTAATCTTCGAAAGCTGCAAGACAACGCTTCGATCGATCCGCGTAACTTTACAACCGGACTACGAATGTCTCTCAGCCGACGACCGGTTCGTCGAACTTTCTTAAAGCCGTCGCTCCATGCCTGTCCCGTCGACAGACCCGGGCGATTAGCGAAGCACAGATGAAGTCGTTAACTCGAGTATGTACCCACTTGAATCGATTGGAGAGAGCAACGTGGAAAATTGGAGAGGAATGAAAATTGAACGGATACGTAGGATCACATCGAACCAACCTTCCTCGTGGGGTGAAAACCTTCTCGTAAAACGCCAGAAACTTACAAA
The DNA here is from genome assembly GCF_014825855.1 of Bombus pyrosoma. Lineage (NCBI taxonomy): Eukaryota > Metazoa > Arthropoda > Insecta > Hymenoptera > Apidae > Bombus > Bombus pyrosoma. The sequence goes on from NC_057776.1 coordinate 7,241,881, forward strand.
AAGATATCCCAGGCAACGAAATCATCTGCTTGACCTTCTTTCAGTGCGTTAACAAGATAGAGCCTCGAACGTTCCCTGTACCTTTGCTCGTAGGATTCGTTTATCCCATCCTGCTTCGATACTCCATTCGAAATCGACGTAATTCACAGAAATAAATCGATAAAATTCTGTAGCTTACTTAAAGGTTTAACAGTTTAGTGTCGGTACACTAAACCATCGTTGAGTACAGACTCGGGTAATCGCATTGGCTCTGTCGTAGAAGATCGCTGCTACACGACGAACAACGTCGTGTAATTTGCCTCGTTAACCAGCGGGTCGTTTTTCGTTAGTAGAAAACTAGCATCGGAGTTACCTGTTCGTAGGTAACAGGTTGTTTTAATGCAACCGCAACGTTGAAACAAGAGGGGCTGGCATAACGGATCGTGCGTATATCTATCGGCCACGGGTCGAAGGGGCTGGTTGTTGGTTATCGTTGTCGAAACCAGAGTGGTGTTCTAGGCTACGCTGCTCGGTATACCGGCCAGCTGTTAACCGAATGTATTGCGATCAATTTGTGAACATTCGGGATAAACGGGCAAAGCAAAGAGGTTGTTAACGCCGACAAGAAGAGCTCAATTGTTCCGCGCAAATTACTATCAAAATGTTTCCTTCGTAAGGTACATTTTCACGCTATGATGTTTCGATATAGTTACGAGCCGAATAATGGATCACCATAAAAACATTAATCATCCTAATACATCAGATAGTCGCCATTATTCTATTTTCTTCCCTGTTCTCTTCTTTACTGAGTTTTGCTATATGCAGATCGCTTGCCGTAACTTCTTCTTTCTTCTCTTACAAATTTCATTTATCATATTTTTAAGTCCTCTCTACCTTGTCTACATTCGATCAGCCACCATGTAGCAGACATAGCAGTTCAATCAAAAAGTTTGAGGGTTTGTTCGTTAAAAAGAAACGATAGCTCTTACAACGATTCGACACGATGATAGAATATCGTAACTTTTCAGAAATAAATAACCGTCGACCGTGTGAAGGAACTGAAACCACAAAAAGATGAAGCAGATCACGGCAAGAAAAGACGAAACAGATCGAAAATGAGAAGAAAATTAAGACCTGAAGTCGAAAGGTGAGAAAGGAAGGTAAAGTTCGAGGTGCACCACTACTCGAGCCTTTCTGTTATCGAAGATACACACGCTAAGGCCCAATTCCAACTACTTCTCATCTACAGAACCAGGCTAGTAACCTAGCAACACCCTCGATACCACTTCAACCTGTTCGCCCAACACCTTGAGTTTCAATCCACCTTATCTTTGCTATCTACCTTTACGCCTTACGTTGCTCGGCCAACTCGAATTCGGCTAAGAAGTCTCTCACACAAGAACATCAAAACAAAGAGAGCCACTCTGAAGACTAAGCAAATCCTTTACACGACCAATAAAATTTTAACCAAATATCTTATTTTTTACAAGTGATTTTGTTTGTTGACGTTAAAATAATCCAATAGCGAGAAATTAGTACAATCGAAATAAACGATAGATTAGATTTGTGAACTCTTTTGTTGAAAATTGCTACGAAGATTGAATGAAGATTAAAGAACGCTAATTTATTTTATGTTCTACAAGTGAACAAAATTTGGAGTAATTTAAATAGTCTGTTTGTTAAGTAATAGACATAATAAAATAAGAATGGAATAATAATCTTTCATTGAAAGAAATAGGAAAAACTAATTGTAAATTTAGGATATTAGTTATAGTAATAACTAATACTAACAAATTAGTTAAACTAATAATAATAAATTAGTTATAGTAAGTTAGTATAGTAGTATAGTGATATTTTGAGTGTATATTTTAAAATACATAGGAACACGGAATCCAAACTAGCCAATTTCCGAGACATTAACGCGATCTATTTCAATATACGAACATTTTTCACGCAAGTGTAATTAAATTTTGGTGAAAGTGGTAAGATGTAAAGACAAACGGATGCAGCAGTTTGTTAGAAAACGGTGTCACGGGATGAATTGCGCGTTTGCTATACCTGCGAGTAGACAAAGCAATTGAAACATTTAATTGAAATGTCGGGGAAATGTTCTACCAATCTTCGACGGTGAAACTTTGAACAGTTCCTACACACTCTATGTACTAGGAATTCGCGAGGAGTTGCGGTTATGTGGAAGTTAGGGAAATTTACGAACTAAAAGGTTTCTTGCCACGCGTTCGCAACAAACTTCGAAGGAAGACGTACTCCGTAACCGTATCGTTCAACCGAGGGAAGAACTTTATAAACATTATCGCTTCCGATAATGTGTTCTAGCTGACAGCGAACCTACTTAGCAAATCTCTATCCTGTCTATCGACAAAACCTCATCTTAAACTCTCATGTTACCCTCTTAGTAAATAAGCGATTAAAAACGATAATTAAAATGTATACAGAGTATACCATCTAATATTGAAGTATAAAAATTCTCTTTTGCCCTTAATGATATGAGAAAACGTTGTAGACCGAAAATAATTTTTATAAAGGAGAAAAAAGTTTGTTCTCGATGTACTTTCATCGTATATGAAAAGAGAAACGTTAATAAGATTAAGAATTATAACCTCAAAAATCGAAGATTAAAACACTAAAGAAGAAGAAACAATGTCATAAAATGTTAGGAAAACAATTTTTTGTTACGATATTTGCTTTACTTTTTTATTTGCAATATTTGTTAAAACACTTCCTTCCACAATGATTTTCTCCTATTACATAGTTATAAATCAATTTTCTTATATCTCATCTTATATCTCATCTTATATATACATATATAGAGAAATTTTACTTTTTTATTTATGTAATAAAATATGGAGAAAATTCGGTGAAACATGTGTGAGTTACGGGAAAGATACTAACGATCGTCTAACGCCGCGAACAGTTTGCAATGTAAGTCATGGCGGTTCTCGCGGTTTATTATAATGAGGCGGGCAGGTTAGCTTTACACGGTTCTCTGGCACTGAGCCTAGCAATAGAACTACTTTTCGTTTTGCGCCACTCCCTCCTCCCCTCTCCCTAATCTTCGTCTCTGTTGCACACAGTCCGTACAGTGCGTACGAAATACATAAGTCGAAGTTAGTCTTTAACGATATCCTTATTTCGAAGTTAACAATGCGAAAGTTTGCTCCAAGCTCGGTAGAAAATTTTAAGGGTATTCTTAAGCAAACAACTAACGGAAGCCAAGCGAAATCCAAAAGAAAGTTATCCCTGTACCGTATACTGAACGCAAGTAGTCACCAAGTAAAACGTTATCATATTGTTTGAAATACGATGTCTTCCTTTACATTTTTCGAGCCACGGCGGATATAACGGAGTCTCGGTTTTCTTTTCATTCTCGATAGAAAACATTGGAATGGAGTATATCAATGTTGGAAATAGTAATGGCGGCGTAACAGACAGAAATGAAAATAAGGTTATCTACAGTGGCTACAAAAAGTATTTCCACATACCTTTGTTTTCCAACAAAGCATTTTTTTATTAGATTCTACATTTCATTTTCATATTATCAAATCTTTATCATCGTGTGAAAATACTACCAAATAATATGAAATTTAACATACTTGATCCTAATTAAATAATATGTCAATGCAACAATAAATATAGTGCTGTGCAAATACCTTTTGTGATCACTGTATATAAGGTTGTGTTAATCTTCAAAGAATATAACTCCTTCTGTATATGTTTTCGGTCCATTGATCTAACGAGCACAAATTTTACAGTGTATAAAATACGCTATATCTACAGATGTTGAAAGACGTTTAGGACGCTAAATATGTATGTATAAGAAACAAGAAAAAATTCCTGCAAACAGGCCATGTAGTTGTTTATAACGAGGTTACGATTGAAGATTAATGTCTATAAAATATTGCTTTCCAACCGTAACTTCGTTGAATTAAATTCCGTTCAACAACTACGCTCGAAGTAACAAAGAAACGCAGAGAACGAAAGTTCCATAACTCGTGCATTATTCGTAACATACCTGAGAAGTACAAACATGGAGAACCTGTTGCTTGTTGTAAGATGATCAAAGCCAACGTTAAGAGTCCCCATGGATCGCAAGCTCTTCCATAATCACGGTTCGTCACATTTTGTCATAAATACGTAACCAGTAATCCACTTTCACACTACGATACTCCTGACCGAGATCCGATTTTCGAAATAGAGATTCTCGAGATACGACGCGAACACGAAACACTGATATATACATGACACTTGCTACAAAATAGAAATTCCGCCATTTGTGCCGCCAATATGATGTGACTCTTAGAATTGCAAATATCGTCGTCATTATTGAGATAAACACTCGAAACAATTTATTGTAACGCTTCGTATCGTTTGAGAAAAAACAACGCGCGATATATTCCGGTTTAACGATAATACGTAAAAATATACGTGACGAGAAATACGGAACGAGAATCCGGTAAATGAAAATGTATCGACTCGCGGTGTGTAACTGGGAGGCGCTGGCGACACGCAATTATGTATCGAAATTCGATACGAAACGACTTCGTCTATCGATCACGCGATTTCGATCGTTTAGAAGCTAAAAATGCCGCGTAAATGACGAGGCACAAAATATTTCCCGTAGCTCATTAATCTCCGTATGTTCGCGCTGGAATGAATATTAATAAATCATCCTCTTTACATAACTGCCAGTAAAATTCCGGCATTAATAATTACGAGTACTTTATACATTGTTATTCTACCGTGTTTTAAATCGGCGATATATGGAAATATTCCAGTAGAAAAACTGGAAGGGTAGTTAATTACTAGTCTTGAAAAATATGACTTATCGTGATCAGCTAATAACCATATAATTTCCGTAGGAACAGAAACGAAACGACACCTGGTTTGAATCGGAGAAAATTTCGGACAGACAACGAGGGTTCGTTGCCGCATGGGATTCGTATTAGGCGCAGGGTAATACCGTGACAATTTAAGGGGCGAGCGATTCCAAACGAATCCAATGTGGCACATTAATTAAACTTAAACTTAACTCGCTACTCAGTTGGAACGTACAGCTGCCAAAAGTATTACGAGAACTCTGACCGAGCAATCTAAATGCCCGCTGCCGTACGGGGAAAGCTCGATGCGCACAGACAGTAACTCAAATAGTATTAGTATTATACTAACACTCGCAAGTACTACACAAGTATATAAACGTATACGTATATGTGTATACGGGTAGGTATATGTACACGTGCGCGGGAGTACGGTTCACGCATTATAGGTAGTGAACACTTGAGTTATAAGATTGCCATGGACACTTGCCAGGGTAATATCAAACTTCGAAGCTCCACCCACAACCATCCATGCGGTAGACGGACGCGTCTACATGTACACGTGTTATATGCACATGCACGTGCAAGACATACTCGTCGATCGTGATGGTAAGCTTCGTTATCACACACGCCCACGTGTGAGCCTGATGCGTCGTGGCTTAACTCCTTTATGCTCCCCAACCTATCTCTCCCTCTCTTGGCTCCCTTCGCTACTACCTAGTCCCCATCAACACACTATCCTAATTATACGCTATTGATGACACGAATTAACGAAAGGCCTTCCAAATAATTTATTATTATAGCAGACGATGCGTTTGCGTTTACTGGATACGTGTAAGCATTTCATCGAACTGATTATGTAACATATATAATAATTACGTGGAAATGTACAAAATTAATAAAAACACATTGTATGTTCTATAAACTTCAGACATTTAACGAAATTTAGAATTGTATCGTATCAAGGCTTCATCAAACTAAAATAACTTACTATTGACGACTAAATATGACATTAATTTCAATAGAATTAATATGAGGTTTAGTAGTTGAAAATCTTTTTGCTAGTAATATCTAACATATCTAACGCAGCAAATCGTATCATTCGAACATCTGTAGGTTAGAACTCGAACAAAGTATCAGCAGATCCCTCGAAAGAATTTGTATTTTGGCAATTACTCAAGGACTCGTCGAGTCAGACCTTCAGCAGAAGAGTCTGATTTCTCGTAATTCTCAAGTAGTCACCTCACGAAGAACGTCCCTTCCCCCGGTGAAGCGTAAATGAGATTGGAAGGAGGAAAAGGGCTGCCGAAGGAAACGCGTGATTACGATAATTCAATCGAGGATCTTCGTCGTGCTGTCGCATCGACAACAGGCACAGAAAGCCTCGTCGTCGATCTAGGGGGTGAACCTTAAAGGATAGTTTGCTTATTCCGGTCACAATGTGAGTCGCCGTCGACTCCGTTCATCCCTCCTGCGTAGCTGCAACCATCGACGTACTGACGCTAATGCATATTCAATGTTACACCCATGCCCAGAATATCCAGAACGACGTGCCGGCTGCTCCCTGGGAGACCCTACTGTTACATTCTTGTTTACGAGATGACTTTTCAAATGCTATAATACCTCTAATACCTCTAATATCTCGGCTTTATTCGTGTACCTTCCTGAGTTTACCGGTAAACGTAAACATCTCCCTAATAAACGACAAGATTCTTCAAATCAGGTTGTAGAATAATATTTATCGCTTTATCGATGGAACGAAATTTTTTCTCAACATTTTCATTTTTATTATTCCACTCTTATTTACGATTGTTCCAGCTCTTACCGTGCACACAAAAGATTCCATGGCAATTTTTCAATAGTATTACGTCCATGGGTCGGGTGATCGATTTCACCGAGCTGGATAAAACCATTCCTCAGCACATATTCTTTCACACGTACGTGCGTATACCTAGAATCCGGCTGCTTATACGCGGAACTCCTTAATATTTCTCGGCGGTCTCGCAGCGTGCCATATGAATTTTGTGCGAGCCCGATCCAAAGGAATAATAAGTTTCTATTCCAGCTTGTTCCGTGGAATTTCACGTCCGTGTTTCCACGGAATTGCACGCCCTACACCATCTCGTTCCGTTTCCCCAGCATTTGTCGTATTTTCCCACCGTTTTATATTTCCCACGGTTGAATTACTTTCCAGAATCGAGCTCATTTTTCCATCGAAGAAACGTTTTACACGCGATTGTATTCATCTCGCCTTTTTCCCCCGGCGCATAACATCAACTCTATCTCCACGTACCGATCTATCCCATGTATGTTCATCCTCGCAAAATTTCGTCCACGATTCCTAGCCTACCACGACGCGACTTGGTATCGCCAGGATAAATAGCGCAAATATCACGGACAGATAAATAAGAATCGCAATAAAGTTCCAGAATGGAGGAGGTGTAGGGCCGTTAACATCGACGTAGTTGCGTCGTTAAATCGTAACTCGTGCCAAAACCTCTCCACCAACAATCGTGCTCGTCCAATACGTACATTAATATTCCGTGCTTAAAGAAGAAAAGCATGTTTTACCAGGTACTAATTAAAACGAACATTTCCACTCGTGTCTAGTTATATCTGATTGAAATACTAAGATACTTCACTGAGATATTAAATGTTTCGAAATGAAATACTTTTCTTATACCCGTAATTCGAATCCCGAGATGCAGCTAAAAGAACGAGAAAAGTATTTCAAGGAAAAAGTTTCAAACTCGATGTTATCGGGGATACTTTAGATGATGATCAATTCATTTGCTATCGCGTGCCTATAAGACATTCGAAAATTAAATGTAACTATATCTAAATGGAGAATCATCGCAGATCCCTGTTACGCTAAGGGCGGTTTGATCCTACGGCAGTGGCTCCATCACCCCGGAGAAAACCGACCCTTCCTTTTCCTTCGGATTGTTTCTCCGGTGGCTGGGTTATGTGCTTTAGGATAACGTTCCACGATCACGCGATGACTCTCCACCTTTTAACCCAGCAGCTAAGTACGTTTTAGTTACCCCACGGTGAAAGCTACCCTTCCTTCTCTCGTTCCCTCGTTTCGACCCTCTCCTTCTCCCTGTATCCTAATACCTTCGGCTCGTACATCTTCATTCGCTCCGCCGTTTCTTAAACACTTAGATTTTATCACCGAGTGCAACGTGTTCCAACGGCGAAACATCATTCGTGAAACGTCAGTCTAGTATCAAGTGAGAAACATTTCGTTTCGTATATCAAACGGAATCGCCGAATATCACGTAACGTTTCAGTCGAGTTAAACATTAAATGCAAAATGAGATTATTTCAATTCTTCTAGACCGAATGTTGTTTAATCTTGCTAAAAAAAAGGTCCTCTTGAAGATCCCTTCGTAGTATTCTATTATTTGGTATTCTAATCTACGAAACAGTTTTCATTAAAACGGAATTACAATCAAAAATCGCGTTGTCATGCTCGCATCTCTCTAGAGGGTAGAACAACGTCGACAGCATCCCAGGCAAGCCGATATCTTTGACCTATAAATTATAATATGTAAATCGCGAGAGAGCAGAAACATCGAGGGGTCTCGGTGCGCGCGTTCGCGGTGGTAGATAGGTGGTCTGGCAATTACAGAGGCTTACTGTACATACAAATTGCTAGATACTCCCCGCTCTTCCGCCATCTCTCTCTCCGTCTCTCGCCTCTTCTCTTTCTCGTCGGTACCATTTACCATCCTCCTTCGCGGTAGTAACGAAGGACAAACCCCCTGTGCAGAAGCCACGCAGGAGACGCAGTTATATGAAAGCAGCCACTAGAAGGGTATTACCAAAGTAAGAAGTCAGCTTGATGGCTTTGGCCGTAACTTGGTTTTTCGCTCCTATTCCTCTTCTCCTAATTCTCTTCTCCATAAACCTTTGTAGAGTATCCTTACCTTCGGAGGACCTCGCTGTCTTCTCCATAAACCTCTGTTAGAAAGCGCTTTAAAACGACACATTGGTAAACGCCGCGCATTTGCTTTCCCCTGCCAACTAAGAGGATTTGTTTTACGCGGTGAAACATAGCCGCCCGGAAGTACCTATTTCTTCAAACTTATAACCCTCGATAGAGGTCCGACAAAAGCGTGCAAACGACAGCCCGAGTTTCGAGTGTTCGTGCGTTCCACAGAGTAGGTAAGTAAAATAGACGTGGACACCTCGTTAGGATTCGGGTCAGCGGCGTGCAGTTGTTCCTGTTCTTTTGGCTAGCTACGGAGGCGAGACGAAGCCCAAAGCTTGGGAAGAGAAACTAACGGGACAAGGAGACAGCTGCAGAGGGTGAGGAGGTGGATGCCGGACAAATTATCCACCTTCCTCATCCCTTCTCAGCTTTCCAAACCATCCAGCTATCCAGCTATCCTGCAGGACTCCTACCCCGAGGACCCCACGCCCTAATAGTTGCCTATGGGGACGCGATGGGACTCCCGATGGACTGGACGAAATCTCGTGCATTGTGCAATCCAGCCTCTCTCCTCTTTGCCCGTCCCTGTCCACCTCTCTTCTCTCTACCTTCCCTCTCATCCTGCCCGATTCCAAGGAGGGGAAGAGTATATTCCTTCCAATTTGCCAGGGTTGTGCATTCGACGGCAGATCGAAAGATATTGGGGGAAGGAATTTCCTTCCTCTTCTCTCCTTTCGCTTCTTCCTTCCTTCTTCCCCATCTTCCCTGCTTCGTTCTTCTTAAACGTTCTATTCTATTTTTCCTTCCACGCCAATGAGCGCCAGGCTGATTTCTTATGGCCGTACACACAGGTGAATCGTTATTACCACCGGCGAACTCTTATTCCATTAGTTTCAAACGAACCTTGGTAAACACAATGTCCTTAATGAGCCGAGTGGCTTCCTTAATTTCTAATAGCGTTCGTTTTTAAAAGAATTCGCTTTTAAAAGCGAATAGCCGTGGATAGAATTGTCGAGGACAGAAGATTGCGATCTTATCGGATTTCTTATCTTCCTTGCTTTGTATGAGGCTAGGAAACATATCAGGTCGCGAGCAAAAAGGGAACAGACTCGCTGGCTGTGCTCGACGTAAACGATTTTCTTTATAGGTCGAATTAAGGCAAGTTTACGCGTCATGTGACAAAATCCCATTTTACGACAGGAGCTGACTCCCGTAAACCTGCTGTTGGTCAAATAATTCCCCGTGATATTGTAGTAGTAACCCTATAGAAGCACGATTTAGTGCGCGGATACACGCGTGACGTGATATCATTACCATACGCATAATTTTTATATTAGCCCGCGGCGGGATTATCGTTTTGTCCTGGAACGGCCGTGTAACCGCGTAATAAAACCCCAGTTTCATGAATACGCGTGACATGAACCTGCGCCGGTGCAGCTTCTCCGCGAGACAATTTTATACGAGCCACGATTCGCTATTTACTCCGGCGATCCGCTTTATAACTTTAATGCCTGGCGATTGAAATTAAAATTACTCGTAATCGGACAATCACGCTTGGAGCAAGCGCGATAAGATCCAAGAGGTAAAACGGCTGGCTCGGGGGAAAAGTTGTCAGTGGTGTACGAGTAAAGGCGTGGGTATCAAGAGAGATACAGAGAATGGGAAGAGGGCTGCGGACAAGAACGACCACGTCGTCCAAAAACTCCACCGATGAAACCAGGGAAATACAACGCGGGGACGATTGTAGAGCAGGCAACAAGAGGGATCATTTGAGGAAGATGTAACACGAGACCGTCTACTCGCTACGGCTCATAAAACTGCGCGTTTTATGCTGATGGCGCGCGTCTCGGAGACATTGGCACGAAGAAAAGCAGCGAGAGAGAGGAAGAGAGAGCGGAAAGGGAGTAGATCTGGCCGAAGAAAAGTACTACAACAGCTAAGGCCGCCGCGCTAGCGTCGATCGAGGGGTGGCCAAGCAAGCGCGACCGACCAAGTGAAAAAACGATGTAGGCCGATGCGGCTCGTTCTCTTGAGATTATTTTGGCATGGGAGCCAAATGCGAACGGCAGGTACGTTATCCACGCGAGATTTTCTCCGTTTCCACCATGAGGAGAGAGAAAGAGCGAAACGATTCGATCGTTCCCTGATCGGTAGCCGATGTTCCTTGTGCGCTCGATTATGCTGGAACCGGTCGAAAGGGAAATACGTAGCTACGTGCCGTTGGATAGCGTCGTTTGGCTGGCAGCGAGCTTGCAATTTTAAAGCGGCTCGACCCTTCAAAAATCTCTTCTCTCGGCTCTGACGCTGGAAACGTCCGACCATGCACGACCACGAACTACTTACAGCCACTTTGCCGTGGGAAATCGATAACGGATTCGCCGTTGCGCAAATTATCAGACTCGGTGAAATATTACACCGGTAGAAGGGACCGTATACACCGTGAAGGAAGACATCGACGGTGATGTTACATAATTTTCCCCCCGCCCCTTCTTCCCTCGCGAACCACACAATCACAGAGCGAAATTAATCATTTTAACGAGCGCAACGGCGGCTTAAAAAAATGTGCTTTAATATCGCGCAGTCGTCTCGCAGTCCTCGACGTTCAACGCGTTACGTTCTTATTTGGCAATGCGTTTTACTCGGCGCGTTGGCAAAAAGAAACAGGATTTCGCGGGGCTTTATTTCGGCCGCGGGAGTTAATTGCGATGTACCTGCGCGCGGTGGAGGCATCGAAATACAAAAAGCAGAGCACCACCGTCCTATCCGGGGCTAGGAAGAAATTAAGTGGATTAGTAGCTTAATGGTGAGATGGTGGTAAACTGAAATAAATATGGTGCTTGCCTGAGAACCGGCTGAATGTAATTATCCGGCTAAGCACTTAGTAATTTCCAACAAGAGAAAAGAACGTGTAGGCATATGAACGTATATACATGTACAGGCTGTCTCGATAGATCCCTGCCAAATTAATGCAACGTATTCTAAAGGATAGATAGATAGAAAAGGGTAGAAAATGACCTATTAAGAGTCATTCGAAGGATTCAATCGCAATTATAAGTTAAACTGTACGACGTTCCTCGATTTCGTAGCTCCGTGTAGTCGATGATAATTAACCGTTGATCGTGATGATAATAATTGACGCTGAAGATAATAATTTATTTATTAACAAGCAACTATCGAGACATCCAGTATACACGTACTATATACATATACGTATGAATAGAAGAAAAAGGAAGCAGAAAGGGGAAAAATTTAAAAGTTATCGAGTATCTGAATCTCGTTACAGACCAATACGGATACTCCTAGGCAATTATTTTTTATCCTCTCTTTCTGGCTGATTCCCTTTCCGAATACAATTGAATACCATCGCCGGCGGGAGAAGTAAATTCGCGATAGGGAAAGGAAATGAGCAGCAGAAGAGGCTCGCGAACCGAAACCGGGGAGGGCACAAAAGAAACGAGGGCGAGCCGTTAAAAGTTGAAAACGCGTTTGCGCGCAACTGTTTCATTGTAATAGCCGAAGTTCTTGGTCGCTTCGCGTTGCCTTTATTATTTTATATTTCGTGGCACCACGGCACGGGCAGATAACAGAAATTATACGCGCGTTTTCAAAGTGAAACAACCGTTAGCGAAGCAACACGAAACTTTAATTCGCGACGATACCGACTCGCTCGATTTCATCTTCGCGAATATCTTCAGTCGGGGAACCTAATTTCAAATGTTCCAGCCTAATTTCTTCGACCGGACAAAGATACGAATCCACCGTCTGGCATCGAGAAATTCCGAAAATTTCGCGGCAAGTATCCCCCGACCCTCGGGAAATTAAGCCACTAATGAGACCCGTCACAAATGAATCGACGTTGAGCCTTCCGTTCCGCCTATAATTACTTCTTTTAGTCCAGTTACCGTCTTTTTTAAAACTTGGAACTCGTTAAGGTAATGCTGCCCGCTACAGCACAGCGAATTGTTACCGAGAAATAGTTCCACTCTTGGAGAATTATTTATGCGGCCACGACGTTATCGAGTTGAATATTTACGAGCTGAAATGCCGAGATTAATTGGAACATCAATTAATAAATTACATCGATATTCAGCAATGCTCAACACATCTATTCAAATTTAGATGTAAATTTCAGGCGAAATGTTTAATTGGATATAAATCAATCGACGTAGGATGTTAAACGATATAGAATTATATTAACGTACAGGATCAGGATTCTCTTTGTCTTTTCTTCATTGCGCGTGTTCTTCTAATTTTATGCTTCGATATTTTATGTTTAAGATTGTATCGATATATATAACATTTAACATGATTTACCATTTCTTGGGGATTTATACATATGGGTAATACAGAATTGCGTATTAGCAACATCATCGAACGTCGACCAGACGCGTTTCTACCAGTTAGTTAGGCGGTCACGTTGCTACTCCTCCAACATCCACCTAACACGCACAAGTGCGTTCGACGCACGTGTTACGGACTGGCCGCGAGGTACACGCATGCACGATCGTATATAATATAGTGGATCTGCGTCCTCTGTAACGTAATCAGGGCTGACACAATTAATCACTGGACCATCCAACCCTGCCGAACCATTAGCGATCGAGACACTTGGTTTCACAGGGGGCATGGGTTACGCATCTCCATGCCTGAAAATGCATTGTATTGGTGCGCAAAATACAGATACGTAGTGGCACAGACGACACACGAATGCACTTACGCTAACATTATGGCAAAAAAACGAAAGAAAAATGAGAAGCAAATTAACGAGTTAAGAATCAGTTGGAAATATAAACCAACGAAATACGTTTAAATTTCTGATTTATTGAAAATACATTAGACGAATTCGTTGGATTTTATAAGAATCTTTCGTTATTTTATACAAATATCATGTACAAAGGTTCTTCCCTTCTGATATATATGAAAAGCAGCCACGTGACTCATCGAAAGTCGACGAACTTTCTCGCCTACAATTAACGTCTGACTGGCTCGAAATTTTCGAGCCGCAACATCGATTGCTCCCCAACCGGAGGAGCGATGCTCGTTAGACCGTTTTCGTCGAATTTCATCGCGCAATGCGGGCCCGTGATTAATTGGCGGCATTGTTTCTCGTTAGTTTATTATATGATGAAGCGACTCGCCTATCGACCTCCATCAACGGCTGATTGACTCCGATATCGCGGAAATCTAGTTCAGAGACGCGTCGCTGCCCTCGCGGATCATATTAAACGGAACGCAGGGCACGATGCTGGGAGCACGGTCGATCGATGAGCAAAAGGGGAATCGCAGACATCGTGGCAGCGAGTAGCAGGCTTGATTAACTTCACTCGGTCGGGCAAGTTGAAAAACCTTCGATACGATCTTTATCGTGTACCGTAAAGAACTACTACCACCGGTAATTAATTATACAGAAGAGGAAGTTCACCCAAGTTTCCTCATTTTTTCCATGAAAAGATCTCTTTCTTACTCCCTCTCTATTTATCTTTCTCCCTTCTTTCTATCAAGTTGGAACACGATCGTTACTTTTAATAGAGCTACCAAGGACCAACAACTAACTCTCGATGTGAACTGATCACGACGCACGCGCATAATCTCCGCTCCTGTATGGAAACTAATTTTCCTACGCAGTTACCGGAAACTAATTCCTCTCTTCTTCTCTCTTCATTTTTTTTTCTTTCTTTTCTTCCTTTTTTTTTTTTTTTTTGTCAAAGTCACCAAGAAGGAAATTCTATGAAGACAAGAATCAATAATTTCTTTCTATTTTCTCGTTCGATCTTCTCCAATATTAATTACGAAGTAATGCGGGTGTAGCTGTATACCAGCACGAGAATGGTAAGGGTTAAGTACCGAGATAGACAAGTCGCGTCTCCGCTAGTGGAAACGAGGAACAGGATATGGCCCATTGGCTATGAAGCGAGAAAAGATTGGTAAGGTAGAGAAGGGGCAATAATACGAGGTTTCTTGGAAAACGGCCAACGTGTCAGCCGTAATATCATAGTCGTTACGTGGAACATCTCAAACGTACGTCGTGCGAATGAGCATTTTATTCTCTGACAGTGTGCACGTGTGCGCGTACTTCACACAAACAAGTGTCCTGCGAAATTATCATTTTCCCCACAGCGATCGAACCAAGTCGCACACCACCATCTTTGATTTCCTCTTCATGGATCGCCGTCTTGTCCTCTTGCGTAAAAATGCGTCCTATCCTCCGTGTAAGGTGGATATAAACAATATCGTGTCGCCTGAATTTATCTTGTAATTGCTCTCGCCCTGAAAATTTTCATAAAATTACCGTTATCGATATTAGCTTCTTCGTTTCTTCTACTAAAATTATAATTTACTTCTTGTAATTTGTTTCTTTCTAATAAGATAAAAATGTAAGACGAAACGTATGTCAAAACGATAAAAATGCAACGACATAAATGCAAGTACCGCAAAAATGGAGCGAAAAGAAGACAGAACAAGGAATAGCAGTACGATCGAAGCATACGAAACCTCGAGAAACGTCGGTATTATCATAATAATGGCTGAAACCATCATCCTTTCCGCGTCTGCTCTCCGACTCCTCCATAGCTCGCTTCTCGAGGCTTCTTTCTTTCCTCGAACGCGCTTAAGGAAGCGGAGTCTAATAGCGGTCGAGTTTTGTACATTTACAAATTTAAAATGATAATTCTGCCGTGGGTGTGGCAAGCCTTCAAGATCATTTGCGCCCTTTCACCTTTTCTCTCTTACTTTCCATCCTCCAGTTACAGTCCAAACCAACCACTTCACAGTAGGTCTATTATGCGTCTCGCAAAAAGTTCCACGATGGAATACTCTCGCTAGACGTTTGTCAATTGTTCAGAAACAGGTGCCTTACCCTATCTCGATTACGATCAACGCGTTATTGCCATCCCACAGGCCTACTTTTTATAGTTTCTCGTGTGAATAGGAGGAAAATAAAACAGAGAAATTGAAAAATCGTGTACATTCACGTAACACGTGGAAGTGTCTGAGTATTATAGCTGGTATTAGTAATTTGAAATGTTATTGAGAACAATTTTTTTTAAGTATGATGCGAATAATTTTATGCTTACCAATAATTCCCAATCGGTGTCATTTACAAGTACCAAAATTCCTGGTCGCCTATGGACATAAAATAGTGCATAAAATAAACGTGTACATGTACTATTTGTATGTATCTAGAACGCAAAAATGTTTACATGTATAAATGAATGAGCTATCTTTGTAGTTGTAACTCCATTAATGTGAACTGTGCTGCCCTCTCGATTAAAACCGCGAAACTCGTAAGGTGCCATGTTGATCTGATATATCATAGAATTGGCAAGTGCGAATTAATATAATAATAACGTATTGTGTTTGTAGTAAGAAGTACGAGGTACAACACACGTGCTAGAGTATCAATTTGGTGAAACATTTTAAACAGTTACTTGAAATGGTTCTATCGTTAACGTAAAAATATGATATGATTTAATAACTTACACGGTGTCTCCTTGCATAAAAAGTTCCGGTCGTTCTTTTAAAAGGTTATCTTTTATCCAGAAAAGTAACTTTTCTATAGTCCCTATAAAATTTCACATCACGAATTAATATTTTACACTGGGAAAAATTTTATAGAACTTACATTCGTTTCCAGGTAAGTTCACAGAGTGCTTTTTCTTTTTGTCGAAAAGTAATTCTGCCCCACCTCTGAAATTATTTAATAATTCGATATACATACATGTATATTACGATCGCAAGAAGAGTTAGGTTAAGTATCGATTCGATATTACCCGAATTCAATGGTCACGGGAATACTGCTACTTTCGATAGACATGTTTTTTTTTTTATTTTTCGTAAAATTATGCCGCCTTACAATACTATTAGTTATTATTATATAATTATAAACAAAATATCGTTCACTGCGCATAGAAACAACATAAACGACATTACAACTCCGTTCCACGTTCCTTCTATTCAACTGATCAGTAGTGTATGCATGTTGCAAAATAGAAATTTCCGAATTCAAGATTTAATTTAAAAAATAGTTATACATTGTAATAGTTCCATCTTTTCATCGATATTTTACAATTTGCAAAAATTCGTCTAGAAATCTTCTCAATTGTTAATCTTATAATATTATGTATCGAGAAATCGAAAGAAACAATCATTCCATTGATATAAAAATATCTGCTTGTTATGAATATGTATATTAATATCAGTAATATCAATAACAAATATTCACAAGAAATAAAATTTATGCCAAACGTAGTGTAAAAAGCAGAATGTAGAGCAGGTGCCTCTTAAATGCAATACAAAGTACACTCCTGTGTATTCGTGGGTCATTAGCCTTAATAATTATGAGTTTAATTGCATGGTGAAGGTTGTGTTATACATGATTAATACCAATTGATAAAGAAATAAAATTTGTTAGTTGAAAATAATATTTAAAAATATTATTATTGTAAAACGAATATGGAATAAATGGTGTGCATTTGATAAAAATGTAGAATGTACAGATGGACTGAAGTGCAGGTGCGATGAGCGGCAGCTGTAATGGCGGTCGTCGGAAAAGTACAATCGCAGGCGTTAAATATCTAAAAAACAAAGTGGTGCAAATCCAATACCCGTTCGCATTATTTTAAACTTTTTATCCTTGTATAATTTTACATAATTGTAATACGTTTTCTGCGCTCAGTATCAACTTGCACAATGTCGCAAAGAAATGAACATACTTCGGATGAAACGGAGTCAGAAATACATGCGGAAAATCACAATAAAGAACAATCGAAATGTGAAACAAGCATGTTAAACAATGAAACAGAACAACCAATGTTGGAGGATGAAGAAATGCCAACGTATATCAGTGTGTCTACTCCATCGAAGCGCGAAGATTCAGATATCAGTAATACAAAACAAGCGGACAGAATCCCAATAGAGGAAGACCACAGTCGAAGTCCTTATCCTAGTGATGATCAAGGAGGAGGCAGTATCTATGTACTGTCTTCTGGTGAAGAGAGTACTCATCCATACAATGATGAAGAAAGTAATCATCCATACAACGATGAAGAGGAAGATGAATATGCAGATAGTGAAGGTAAGTAAATAATAAAATCTTGTTTCTACGTTACAATGTATATACATATATGTATGCAGATATGGATGAAATGGATCTTGAAAATGATCGTGAAAATGCAATGATAGATGAGGAGGAAGAAGAAGATGATGATGATGATGACGAAGGAAACCTTTTGAGACTACATAATGATGACGATGAAGATATTGAGACAGAATATGATCTGGAGTGCTTTGATAGAGTATCTGATGATTTTGTCTTAAACAAAAGATTAAAGCAACATCATAAAGAGAGGAGTTTATCATTGCAAGATTTAAGCATTTCAAAAAACAATGTTCATTCGTCACATAATAAAAAAAGACATAGCATGAACATTTTCAGACATAATTATTTAGGTATGCAGCAAAATCCAATACCATATCCTATTGAACAAAAAAAGCAAATGATGTCAGTTAAGTATCAACACGTGGAAAGTAAAGTGAAACAGTATATAAAAGGTATAAAACAACAAACTAGAAGATCTATGGAAAAGCGTATTAAAGAGCAAGAATTTATAATGAATAAAAATCATGCAAGCAATAAAAGTAAGAAATATGTTTATCGAATTATATTTGAATTGAAATATTCATATTAGGAAAATATATTCGATGTCTATTATAGTTGTTCTAAAGTCGTGTTATAGTTGTTATAATCTGAAATGTCTTTACATAATTCAATAAAGTACTGAGCTGCATTATGGTATTTAGACAAACAAACACTAGAGAATATGGTTCACCATGAAAGCTTATAAGCATAGAAGTCCAAAAAGACTGGTCATGGCTACTGCACACATCCCATCCGAAAAATATAGATTAAAATGCGTAGACCCGGTACAAATGCAAACGGTCGTCGAGAGACGACCGAAATCTGTCATGAAGCACTGTAACATGTACGATAGACGATTGTTTGTCACAACGAATGTACTCATCAGTCGTGTGCGACACGATCTTTCTTGAATTTTGGCGGCGATATTATCTATATTTTCTGAATGGAACATTTTCAGAAGATGTGACCATCCTTGTTGGGCTCTGCCACTCATAAGCTTTCCAATGATGTGCCGTACTCTCCAGTGAACATTGGCCTAAATACTATGATACAGTCAAATATTGTTTGTGACATTCTTGTATGTGAATGAATAACCAAGTTCCAAGGCAAGTACGTAATCAATGTAAACTATAACTTTTACTTTTTGCTTATAGACAATGACACTGAGCAATTGAAAGCAAGAGTTAATAAAACCATAAAAGATTATGCTGAGAAAGCTATTCAGAATTTACAACGTGATGAAGCTGAAAATGATAATTTAATATACAATACAGCACAAATATTAGAAAATGGAGAAAATAATAAAACCTCCAACAGAATTATTGAAAATGATTATAAACATATTCGAAAGGACACTGAATACAATGATATACCAAATGAGAAACGAGTGCAGAATTCCGATGATAAATTAGAAAAACGAAATGGTTCAGTAGATGTCAATACCCGTCATATCGAATATCAAAATGCTTTAGATAGAAATATGAGATTCGGTAGCATAAATCAACCTTCTCTAATTAATGGACATCAGACAACGCCCACATTTATTAATTTACGTACGTTAAGCTATGAAGAATACATGCATAGTGCCTCTAATATGGAACAAAGAGAAGAATTACCTGAACAAAGACAAGAAAAAATGAACGAAACAGAAATATATAATGAAGCAGAAATGATTAGTTCACGAGAAATTGATAACAATATTAACTGTCCTTTAAAAATTGCAAACGTTAAAAGTATCCGCGTAATACAAGATGAACCAGAAAACTTAAATTTTACAAAAATTAATGCAGCTGATAGAATAAATGCCGAGAACACTGAAATAATTGAGTTGAAAACTCAACTCAATGAGAAAGACGCACAATTTATCAATTTACGAGATGCCTACCAAAAAGTATTGGCAGAAAATATAAAAATGAAACAAGAATTGGATAATCTAAAAAAATCTTTAGCAAAATATGAGGATCAGAATAAAACATGTGAAATGAAAACTACATCTGTACAAACTGAAACAATTGCAGAATCTACTTCTAATCAAGATACTGTAACTTCAGGAGAAACAAACAATAAAATATCCACTAGTAGTGTTGCATCTACAGCAAGTTCTACTGATCAATGGGCAGATAGTGCTTATAGCCCAGCTATATCCATTAAGCTCCCTGATTTGACACCAATTCTTAATTCTGATGATAGTATTATACTCACTGATGTTACTACTCCAAGAAAAATAGCACATCCATTATCTCGAACATTTATTACTTCATCTCGAATTTTGCAAACACTTTCAAATATAACCCAAGGGAAAACAAAAGTTGAAAGTCCTTTAGTAAGAAATATCAAGAAACGATTAAATGAAAATTCCACAGATCAAATATCAAATACAGAATGCAATTCTCCAATCCATGCATCAAGTTCCAAAAAAAGAAAAGCTACAGAAATGCTTGATACATCTACTTCTGTTCAACCTTTCAAAATACCTCATACAACTGTAGAATCTGAGAGAAAAAATAGTACTGATACGATTGATGTAGAATTTAAATATTCTGAGGAAAATGCAACGTCAAAATCAGGACAAATAGAAGATACATCGATCAATAAAGATATTAATGGTTCTACATCTGCAGAAAATAAGATAGAACAGACAGATGATCATGAGGACAGTGTAAAATGTTTTATATACAGGGAAGATGAAAATAGCAAAAATAGAAGTTTCTTAATTCAAGCAGAAGAACCTATAAAAGATGGATTAGATAATGAAAAAAATCGTATTCAAGAATGTGGTCCATATTTATTGGGTAATCTTGAAGTAAGAATGTCTGAAATAAATGGAACGATTAGTGTTTGGGGTAAAGAAGTAGATCATGAATCTACAAGCGATAACGAAGATGATATGGAAGTCTGTGTAAAATCAACTGAACAGAGGATGTGTCAGACTTGGCAGAATACATCACAAACGAGATTTAATGGAAGTCCGCTTGTATGTTCAACTAATAAAAAGCAGAAAGTTCCAAACAAATTCAGTAGGTCCAATATTCCTCAATGTTGTCATTCTTTATCATTAAATTCAATAAAGGCGTCTTCATCAGTAGAAGATGTAAGTGACAAAAGACATATGAGTAATTCTCTCAGCCCAAATATTTGTGTTCCTTCTTGTGAAAACTGTAATTCTTCAAAATATCATCAAGAGTGGCCAACATGTAAAGATGCATCGAGTTCACAAGAAAAATTACATTCCTGTTGTACACATCATATTGGAGTCACAGATAATGGATGTAGTTGTGGTTTATATCATGAGACACAAAATCATGATGTTAGTCTTAAGCATTGTAAAGATAAGTTTCGCAGTAATGGAATTCGAAGGGATTCATGTAAAAATACATTTGCCCCAGATTCTAAAAATCATTTACACGAAAACTGTATGAACGCCACAACCGAAATGAGCAAAGTAACTTGCAAATATCATGCGTGTCGATGTTCACTTCAAAATGTAGTGGATAACAGTACAGGCTCGAAATACTGTAATCCTGTTAGAGATATTTCGTATACATGTAAATCATCTTTGGACAATATAAATATTCACGAGCATTCTGACAAACATATATATAATCACAGCCCTTCACATGATGATGAAGAAGAGGCTTTAATTCCAATTAAACGATCTAATGAAACGCCTGAAGTAAGATAATAAAAGCATAAATACAATCTTAACAAATTTATCAAGAACTTTATGTTCATATAACGTTTGTTTCTTTATGTACAGACGAGACAACGAAGATTAAGTGGTAAAAGGGTAAGAGGAATTCTTATGGACCTTTTAAAGGGATGTGGAGATTGCCGTAATAATAGTACTGTTAATTTAAGTAAAAGTGGATTTCGAAAAGGAACACCTTCTATGGCAAATGGTCCTCCACAAATTAAGATTTCTTCTCCTACACTCGGGCCTACATGTTCCACTTCTAAGCAATGTAATGACAGGTAACTATATTGTACACTGTCATAAAAACATGATACATACATGGAATACGTTATTACTTTTACTTACAGGTGTTGCCATGCATATGCACGTAGAATTGAATCTCAACTTGAAGAATTTCGATTGGAAATGGAAAGAGTAAGATCGCGTTCGGACGCAATCCTAGATATGCTCAATATGCTTCATTCTGTGGATATGAACTAATGAAACTTATATAATACTAAATAAGTGCTTTTTCCTTGTACAGATCACTATTTTAATTTCTTTAAATCGATTTGCACTGTCATCAAAAATTCTTATTTACCTCTTCTACTTCATTGCATATAAGGGTTACGTGAACAATTTATTACAATAAAATACATAAATAAAAAAACTGCTACATTATAACAGATGTCATTCGTACTATAATGATTCAATTTTTGCGACATTGATTAATGTAACAATAAGTGAATTTCATCAGTCTTACATTGTATAAATTTTTACTATTTTGTAATATATTTACGAATACAAACTAGACAATTTTTTTACATTCTAGAAATGAAAACAGATACTTCACATGTAATTTAAACAAGTCAGTGCGACGACTTTCAGTTCATTAAAATTTCAGTTCTATATCAATAAAATATTGATATAGATAATATATTAATTTCCTATTAATAATTGCAGTCGCAGGAATCGAATCCTGTCCCAGCCTCTCCGGGCAAAACACCGGGCGGCATCTCTCCTTGTCCCTTAAAGATATTAGTGTAAGATGTTTTCAAATAATTTACGTGACCTTGTAATGATCTTATCCGACCTTGAGCTTGCTCAAACGCCTCGTTTAAGTTGTTTATCTGACCCTGCATTTTCTGTCTAATCTAAGAGGAATAAAGCAATAAATAAGTTACTATAGATAAGTTAAATTAATGTCTAGAAAGGAATGTCAGCTTTTTGAACGATAAATTACTTCATCTCTATCTTTCTGTGCAGCTCTTGCGGTAGCTCTACACTGAGCCAATTGTCGTTCCATTTCCGCAATTTGGCTTTGCATCGATCTCCTTACAGTTTCACATCTTTCTTTCGTTCTTGCTACTTGTCTCGCAGAATCTTCTCGAATCTTTAATATTCATTAGAATTACTATACATTTTTCATTGAAATATACAATAATATAATAAATAATAATACCTGTTCAAGCATTGCTGTCAACTGTGTAACTTCGTGCATTTTTTCATCGATGCGTTTCTGCAATTGTGCTTCGTGCTCTTCAAATCTTGCAAGCGTATTTTTCATACGTTCGTTCTCATGTCGTAATTCAGTATTTCTCCTTTCTAATTCATCGAATCGTCCCGAACCGTGACCTCTTTCATCCTGAATACATATATTGTTTACAAACTTACCGTTTTTTACAAGACCAGAACTGGTAAGAAAATGTGAAAACATTAACCTGCAGTGCTTGATATTCGCTACGCAAAACGTCCAATTGATTTTGCAATGTTTGAATTTTATCTTTGCAACCTATAACTTCCCGTGAAAGATCCTCGCAGTTGCGTTCTGCAACCAAACGCATCTGTTGCGCTTCCTGTAGTTTCACTTGCGTTTGTTTTAGAATATCCGGCAACGGCGCAAGTTCTGCGAGTTTCTCTTGGAACTGATTCTATTCGAAAGATAGTAAAATGTATCAAGATAATCATGTACACGTAAATATTTACGTACTTTCACTCTTCCTATTTCTAAGGTGACATTTTCATTCATCCGTGCGTTATCCATTTCCATTAGATCAAGTTGTCGCCGTTGTTCTTCCACTTGTTGTTGTGCCTGTTTTTACACAGCTACTTTTATACTTACCTATAACAACGTTTTTAAAGGAAATAAAAAAGGAACCTGTAAATATTTGTTTCGATAGTCCTCCAACTGAGCAGCTTGATCTTGAATCAAGGATCGTAATTCTTCAAGTTCATCTTGGGCTTCTCGGAAACGTTGCTTGAAGACGATCAAAGTTTGCTCTTGCTCAACCATCTGTTCCTTAAAACCTAGTTTTAAATTAATTATATTGTTATAATATAAAACACCGAAATTGAAGAGCATTCCAAATAATCACCTTCGTATTTTTCTTTCTCAGCTTCCATTGTCTTCAATCGTTCTTGAGTGTCTATAAGTTTGATTTCCAACTTTTCTTTCTCTTCGATAGATTCACGCGTTTGTTGTTTCAACTTGTCAGCATCTGTTCTTAAACACGAAACCTCGCATAATTTGTTTTTGTAATCATCTTGTAGACGTGCATATTGTTCGCGTAGGTCACGTAACTGTTGCTGAGGACACGTGCTAGCGCCCTTTTTTTAAATAGCTGCTTTAGTTCATGTTAAATCTTTTTCTGAAGTTCAATCTTACCATAGGAGCGTTTATGCAAGGACCAGTACAGGTTGCAGAAGGAGCAGGTGGTATCTACGTACGACGAAAAACGATCTTATATGTTATGTAATATATCACACTTAATGAAAATAAAATATCTGAAACTTTTCGAAAAATATATTTATTTCGTGGAAAATTATTTATGACATTTCAACAATTTTATCGGCATACGACATTTTATCTTTGAACGTTTACCAATCTTTACAATCAAGTTAATCGAAATATTGAATAGATACCTTAGGAAGAGGTATAGAAGGCGATTGTGTAATTGGAGCCGAACACGGTACATAAGGAGTCGCGCTTGGTGGCTGCTGCATACCCAAAGGTGGAGGAGGACAACAACCACAAGGCGCACAAGGGCCAGTACATTTCAGCAACTTGCGTTGTTGTTCCAATTGTTGACGTTCTCGTTGAACATTAGCAAGCTCTATCTGCATATTACGTACTTCGCATTCCATGGTACCCAATTGTTGTTCCTATAAAACATACAAATAAATAAACATAGAAATTAAACCAAACTTGCAGCATATTTCGAAGATGTACTAGCTGTTTGGTACTGTTCCCATAGGCCGCAAGTTTGTTTTCTATTTCTGCGGGGCAAGATCCTCTTGGAGGAGGTGGTGGTCCTGTACACAGTGTTTTAACCGCGGCAGGACTTCGACAACACATATCGATTTGCGAAGAAGAATCACTTGTAATGCAAGCTCCTGTTATTGACGCACCACCCGCGAGTCTCGGTGAATCTAAAATAATAATATTTATTAATTTTCAATACACAAAGTACTTTCTTTTATTATAATAGACATAGCTCACCTCCGCTAGGTAAATATGTATGATTCGGCCTCACTGAAACACATGTTAAATTTCATTTTTAATATTAAATTTTAGAAGAATTATACAAGAGAAAATCTTAAAAACTTTGTTGTTGGGATACAAACCGCATACAGTATTTGCGATTGGTGACAAAGTATCGGCGATTTGAGGTTGAAGACAACACTTGCACCGACAATAATCGTCGTCTTGCTGTAACGTAGTGGTGTACGAAATCGAACGTAGAGGAGACGGACTTGACACTTCGGACGAAATTCCACCTGGGCAACAAGGTGTGTAACAACAAGGACTAGTGATTCGCTGATTCAAGCAAGCTAATTGACGTGTCAGTTCCACATTTTCCTTCACAACTATTCTCATTTCAGCCTGCAACCCGCATACCTTCCTCTGAAGACTTTCAACGGCGGTATCCTTTTCTAGCAATGCTTCTTCCAATTTGTATCTAACACATCAGTAAGTTAATTTTTGTAACAAAGACAAGATCACATGGTTTATGTCAACATGCTTCTATTAGCGACAATCTATGCAATCGTCGTTAAGGAGACTGATTAGTTTTCACATTTTTTTTATCGATTTTCTATTTTTTTTTTTTTTTTATATATCGAGAAACGACAGATAATTTATGGCATTCATAGCTGTGTAAAATGAAGTTGTTTCATAAAACTTACTTGCCACCTTCAAGCTGTGCATTTTCCAATACCAATTTTTCCTGCATAGTTAACGATTCTGTTAACTTTCCAGTTAAATTTTGAAGACATCTATCTTTTCCTTTCTTTTTACTATCTGCCACAACAATCTTTGGAATTTCATCCTCCGTAGTTCCGCAAACAATCACTCTTGGGAGCCTAGTTAAACAACAATACAAATTTTAAAAATGTATTCTAAAAGAAAATAAATAATATAACATACCTATCTTCTGGATATTCTATTTGAGGTAAGTCGAAACGTTCTCTAAGCTTTTCTATCTCTATGTCTGTCTTTTCGTCTACCATATCTATTTTCTCCTTTACTATTTCAAGTTCTTCTTCTTCGGTAATGATCTAGAAATTATTTTTCCTATACACTTCACCGCGCTACTTGCTTCGATGATCGATAAAGAATACTTACGGCGGTGGGTCTCATAATGGGTTGCATATTGAACATCCTAGCAAAAGTAGTACTCGAGATATCGGACACACCTAGTACTCGTTGTATTTTCCGCGTTATCTGCTCAAATTCTGCCAGTTTTTTCATCACTTCGTCCTGCTTCTCATGTATTATTAATGTATCTTCATCGGTTAAATCTTTTTTCTATAATACAAAGCAATCCTTTTTAAATCTTGATGTTCGATGTTTCGAATTTCAAATTTCATTAGCTTATTATTTCCAGAACTATTACAGTTGTAAGTGCAGCTATTTCTTCCTTTAGCTGATCAATTTCTCTTGCAAGAACGACGCAACGTTCATCCGCCTTCTTCATTTCCAACAGTACAACGCTATCAGTTAACGGAGATGAACTCAATATCGATTCATGTCGTCCACCAGGTTTAATTGGCACACCTAAGCAATACATAAATTGATTATACTTACACATTTTTTTTATTATCTTACTGCACTTTTTATACCTTTTTCCTGAATTTACGATATCATACCTTCACCGAGACCGGCAGGAAGCGGATACGGTGGAGGCAGTTCTTCCGTATCAATTCTTGATACCGGTCTTGATACCGATTTTGCTACAGATTCTGTTCCTTCTTCCTCTTCCTTTTGTGGTTCTTCTTCTTCTATTGGTTCTTCTTCCTCTTTTGATTCTTCCGCTTCATCTTGAAGAGCTTCGTCAACGTTTTCTTCTTCGGCCATGCTTCATAATTGAATACATTTATTATCAGACAATTCAACGTTAACAAAATGTTCTCGAGAACTAAATAATTTTATACTTTTTCTGTGGATCGCTTCCTGCTTGATCAGAATTGCCGATTTCCTCTAATTTTAGTGGTTCAAAATTTGATTTTTGTTTAATCTCCTCCGATTTATCATTATAATCATCGATTCCGTAAGTCTATCCAAATTATTTTAAATTAGCTTACAACAATCTATCCATTTTCATTTTCAAATACTAGTGCATATACTAAGGAGTTACTTATTAACTGTTGCATAATTTGAATACAAATAATACCAAAATCACACCCGGTCAAGAATGTGTGGTTCAAGATCCACTTGTTGCAGAAATAAAGATTCTACGAGGGTTTTAGAGTGCTTGGAATTTCTTGATTTAAAAGGTAGCAGGTGACCCTCTTGATGATACTCGATTGCCAAAGAGCATATGTCCGGTAGATTTAGAGGCTTTTTCAGATCAAACAAAGATTCCAACGAGCTGAACGTATCTCTCTTCAACGAAGACTCCCTGTATTCTGTGCTTTTTTTCTGTAATTTTGAGCTACCTCTTTTCAAACGTTTCAAATCATGAAAACTTTTGGTTTTAACAGGACAATTATCGAGCAGCTCGCGAGCACGAGGAGGTGTCTGTGAATTCCTTGGAGAACGAGATGTATTCCACGTACACGGTCTCCGCTTCTAAATTAATTAAATCGTATTTTTAAATATTTGTCTATTTTTGAAATGTAATTAAATTTATCTAACATTTTGTTTTTATTAAATACATTCTGCGTGAACAGATGATTCTTCAATGTTATTAAAGAAAGTTGCAAGTATATACATTAAAAATTTAACCAATATTTTACCTTCATTATTTTACCTTCGATACAACACCGTTGCTTCGCTGAAGGACACAAGGTCTTTACACAGCTATAGTAGATTCAAGAACAATGATCCCTTTCCTCTCGTTTATTCACTGAAGAAACGGTATCGCTATCAAATCGCGTCGAACGATTTCTCCAGTTTTAGGTCGAAATTATCTTTTTTTTGTTTAATTTTTATAGATCTCGAAACTGAAATACATGGTATATTAATGTAACAATCGATGGATAAATTTGATAATTTTGTAAGAGAAAGTAAAATAAAACTCAAAATATGACACTTACTCGGAAAAACCTTCAATTTCTTCAAATACGAATATGAAGCATACGTCTTTTATTTTTATGTTACACAGCTACAAATTTAAACTTGTCAACTGTATCCAAGGCATCTAACTATGTGCTTGGACAAAAGATATGTATAAGAAATCAGAATTGTTCTAAATTTATGACAAATAGTGACAAATAATACAAAATGAAAATATTAATTAAACATTAATCTTAAAAAAAGAAAAATTTCTTCAAATTAAAGATGTCGGAAAAATTACCAACACCATGGATATGAATGGAAAATACAAAGTTTTTTATTTATTGTATATTAAAGTGTTTGTAATAACTAATGTAATGAAGGAATTGAATAATGATTACTCCTGAGATAGATGTAAATAACATTTGTAAATAACATGATTTTATTGATATAAAAACAGTACATTACACGGTCTTACAAAAATTGGGATGACATTTTTCACGATTAGGTGAAAACGTTAAGGAAGCAATAATGTTAGATTAAGACATTAATTATTAGAAAAAAAAACACTTATTGCTTGACATTGTAAGTAATACGATTTTAGAATCGTTTAGTATGTTTGATTCTTATGGTAATATATTCATTCAAGAAAGGTCACGAAATGTCTGTTGTAAACAAACAAACCTATTGCCATATTTGATTTATTATGTTTCTTGCGAAAAATATATATACATTCTTATTTTTGAAAAATTCTAGTCGCTTATAGTAAAATAAGCACTTATAATACTTACCTAAAGATAGATTGCTTTTGATTTTTATAAAATGGAGGTTATGGATTACGGTAAGTATTACCAGCATGTCAAATAAACAACGCTTAACAGGATAAGTTGTATCAAGTAAAATCATGTATATGTGTGATTAAACATAAAAATAATTAAAATATTTTTATATTTTCTATGTTATAAAGAATATAAACCTTATTATTCACTTTTTATGTTATGAATTAAAGAATAAAGGAATTTATATATATATTTGTATATACAAAAGTACAATTATTATTCATTGTATTATTATTATTATTCATTCTAATTTTAATAAAATATTACAGCAGAAGGAGGAGAAGCACAAATGGAATATGTAGTAGAAGATCATTCTGAAGAATCTGATAATGATAATGCTGACGACTTAGAAATCCAAGCTCAAACAGAAGATACAAGTAAGTTCATTTTAAATTTCATGTATGTTGTATTAAATATATAAATATCACATTATCTAGAAAATAATACTGCATGTAATATTTTAGAAGACAATGATGAAAATGAAACAAAAGCAAAAAAGGCAAAAGAAACAACTTTAGATGAATCTGATGTTGATTCTGATCAGTCTTGTCCAATATGCATGGATTTATGGACTAGTTCTGGGGATCATCGTTTGTGTTGTTTACGATGTGGACATTTGTTTGGATATAGTTGCATTTTAAGATGGTTACAAACTTCTTGCACTAGTGCCAATCGTCGTTGTCCACAATGTAATAGGAGAGCTGCTGTGAAAGATATCAGAATGTTGTATGCCAAAAAGTTAACGTCTATAGATACCAGTGAATTGGATAAATTAAAAGAACAATTAAATAATGTTAGTTCTGAAAAAAATCGTATAGAAATGGAACTTTCAAAATATACTTTAAGACAAAAGTTATTTGAACAGCAAATTACTAGTATGAGGAATAGGATCTCTGAACTAGAAAGTCAGCAATCAGAAATAAATGTTCATTCTTGCCAGAAGATTTCTAAACATATGATTAAAAAGTTCCATTTAGATCGATCTATAGAGATATGTAAGGACGGCGGTTGCCGTGTATTAGACTACAACCCATGGTTTGGATTCCTAGTTGTATCTCAGAAGTCAAATAATATGTTATTTTCGGGTTATGGTATTAAAAAAATTGACTCGGATAAATTTCAACCACGTCAATTTATTCTTTTACATAATCAAGTTATAAGAGATATTACATTTAATACAACTCAACAGTCATTGCTGCTTAGTGTTGGTTTTGATAAATGTGCAAAATTAATGGATATTCAAAATCACATTATTTTGCATACTTATCAAACAGGATCTCCATTGTGGAGCTGCTGCTGGTCAGGCAATAATTCAAATGTATTTTTTGCGGGTGCACAAAATGGATCTATAACACAATTTGATATTAGACAAACTTCTGGTGCTGTTGAAACTTTAGACAATGCAGGCGACAGATCACCAGTAGTTTCTCTAGCAACAGTACCTTCTAATCCGGGTAGCGGTATTAGTCGGGGTGGATTCATAGCATGCCATTTGAGTACATGCTATGCTTATGAGCAGAAAGACTCAAAATATTTACCTAAACAAATATTCCTTGAAGGTCCGTTTATATCTGTGTGTTATGATCAAAAGAATAATCATACTTTAATATCTTCCCGACCAAATGCTAGACAGCCTCATGCACGACACATAGTATGTACTATTGAAAAAGACAGTGAGGAATCAACAATTTGTAATGTAGTACATACGTTCCATGCTGGTAATTCTCAACAGTTATTGTCTCGACCATGTTACTTAAATATTGAAAATGATACATTAGTTGCTGCATACCAAGAATCTAGTACCAGTATATCATTATGGAGTGTATCTACTGGAAAACAAGTAAATAGTCTTCCTGTTTCTGATCCTGTAGTGGATATATGTGCAGTTGACGTTAGTAATAATTTATATTTGGCAACACTCTCTTCAAAAAAAGTTAGAATTTATAATCATGGATAACTATCATTACTATGGAAGTAAATAAAAATATCTCATATTTTTTTCATACACATCATACATTTATAATGTAATAGATACATGATATAACTAATAATATTGTATTTGTTTTTACATTAATTTTAAACAACATTATTTTATATAAAATTATGTGTTGTCAAAAAAAAATTAATGATACAAAATCTAAACTCGTAAATATGAAGCATAAATTTTCTTATTAACGACAATGCAAAAATTTCCATATACACAACTTGAATTACCAAAAAATACTAAAAGAAAATTTTTATGTTACCATTTCCCATTTAAAGATACACATGTTTACTGCTGTGCATATATACAATGAATATTTGTTATATAAATATTTTTCTACCAATCTAAAAACTGTTTCAGTAGTTGTCCTGCATACTATTTCAAAACAGGATAATAATATTAGAGATAATTATATATTTATATACTATTAGATAATATAATTAATAATAATATAAAAATTTATTGAACTCAATAGATAATCAAGATATTAAAATAAGGAAATTTTTGTACAAGTATCCCTATTGTTTTTATTGAAAAATGTTATTTATTGATATTTTTGAAGTATTAAATTACATTTAAAATCTATATAGCTGCTGTAACCAATCATTTTCATAAAATACCTCATGTGTAATCAATTTTTTATATCTGTGATTATAAATCAAACAAACCAAATAGTATTATAATCTATTAGTACACCTCTAACACAGCCTCCGCATAAATTACTAGAAAATGTGAAAGAAAATTTAAAATTCTTATTTTAGCACTGCCAGGAATACAATATTGTTTAAATATATTAAGAAAAATCTATGTAACTTGTAGAGGATAACACATATAATGCTATACAAATAGTTCTTTTGAACAAGTTTCAAATATATTCTACATAGGCTGCTATCTTATTAGAGATTTAAGAATAATTAATGTCTTAAATTATTTAATCTGCAATTCTTCACAAACAATATAACTATAAATTTCATTAAATATTTTTAATCTAAAATGGTTTTTGAAATTTCATAAGCTGGAAGTGTCAATGTTATATGGAAGTACCAATGTCATAATTTCTGATAGCTTTTTATTATTAACTTTCACCTTATGTTTATTTAAAAATCAAATTTGCTTTGTACCATTATTCTTAATGATGTAATAAATGCAATCCTTAATGTGGAATGTACATCTCCAGCTTCGAGTACAGAAAACTATGCATACGTAAAAAAATATTTATAAACGATAGTAATAGTAAATTATGAATCACTGAAACATAACCCTTCACCAAAAATGTACAGAATTTAAATATCAACAGTATAGCATTTATGTTTATCATTTTTTTGTACAAATCCCTTTTAACACTAATAGGTTGGTGTGTATTTCAATAATGTACAATCAGATCTAAATAGATAAACCTCTTTGTGGCTTAAAGAAATCTACAAAAAATCTAATGATAAAAGTATAAACTAATCGTGGTTTTCATTTTAATGTAATAAAGCATACAGAGTAGACATTGATTTATAAAAACAAAACGAAAAGTTTACTAAGTACTATTTCATGCAAACATTTTTTCATTGAAAAGCAAAAAATATATCGCCAAATACAATGACATAAAGAGAAAGGAACGCCCAATAATAAATTTAGAAATATACAGTGATTTGTACAAAGAGATTTAATAAATGTTTAACATATAAAACTAAGTTTTTGTTAAACAGAAAAAAATGATAAATGCATTATGGCTTAAATAACATTTTTAAACTTTTAATAAACGTAAGATGAAAAATGACATACTTTCCATACAGTTTTTTTTAAGTGTGCTATTAAGTTGGACTTAATAGATTTTATTAATTACTGTTTCTTCATGCCTATTTTACACGTTAAATAAATGAGTATTGTTTAAGGTTATTGAAATGAATTTCCTGTGAATTTTTTTGCCATTGAAATATTGTCGTTACAGGTGCTGAATTTGATTATGAAACTGCTATGGTATCAGTAATTGGGCATGGTGTTACAGAAGTTTTGTAATGACAAAATGAGCAGTGCTTTTATATGACAGATTAACTATACAGTTATCACTAACTGAAGAGCTGCTCAGTGGCACGTTCCAAATCCCAATTGTATGAAGATAAAGCAACTCTTGCATTATGTTCCTCAATACCCATATCTGTTAGTCGCCTTATTTTATCATCTAAATCAGGCATCTTTGCTGGTCCTATAAATAATTTTAGTGTTTACAGAAAAATTGCAATTACATGTTACAATTAATTCTCTACAATATGCACTTACCTCCTGCATATACATATGTCCAATGTTTGGCAGTTTGACGAAACATTTCTGGATGCTCTTTATATTGCCTAGCCACTACTGCGTCTTGTGGATCATCTGGTTCTGCTGCAGATAGTAAAGCTTGTAATGATAGCAGTACCGTACGTAAAGTCATAGCAGCAGCCCTAAAAATCAGTATAAGAAATATAAAAATATATTTCAAGCAACATAAAAATCATTATTTTTTATCTTATTTAACAGAATTACATACCACTGGTCTTTCAATATATCTAAACATATAGCACCTGTTACAGAAGATATATTAGGGTGCCATATTTTTGTTATGAATCGTACCTATAAAAAAATTATATGCTTACTGAAATATAATAACTAAATTCCAAGAAATATATATAAATCAATTTTTTTACTTATGATTGTAAAATATTTGTATAAAAGAAACTTTAAATATAAAATTGAAATATATGATAAAATAAAGAACTCAGAAAATGCTTTGTCATGTTTTAGGTTATATTAGCTTGTCTTAACATTAAATAATACAAAATTATTACTTTAACATATATTAATCATATTGACTTACAAAGTGCTTACTTTAGGAGGATTGAAGGGATATGTCTCGGGAACTTTAATCTCGAGCACAAAATTACCTCCCTCATATGGTGTATCTGGCGGACCCGCTATCTCACCTTTTAGTTCAGTAAAACTATCATTTACCAATTCAACTTTGATTGCACATTTTGCAACCTATAACAAAATTTAGACAGATTACTAAAAAGCACTGATATTTTCATTATCAGTTTATATTACCATTAAACCTTTTCTACAAGATACATACTTACATGAGTGAATATGGCTACAATTTGCATGAAACAAAATTAATCTTACATTTTTTAGATCTATAAACAAATGAATAATAAAAACACAAAAGTCAATAACATGAAAGCATAATTGTGGGTTATTATACTGCAATTGTCTAATGTATATTAATACTTAATCAGTTATGTAACTTTTTATACAAATTACAAAACATATTAGTTTTTATCAAATAACAATATTCTACAGAAGATGGTATTGCAGTGACACATACAAAATAATTCTTCCAAACTGTGTGCAAGATATAACCAAATGACCTATTGACATTATCATCTGATACTGAATTGATGTAATATTTTATAGTGATAATTTACCATATTGTTACAACATAAAGATTGAGACATTCTGGTGTAATCTGCCTCTTTATAAACATGTGGAAATGATAAATGAAAACAAATATTCTTCGACACATAGAATGGATCTCTCAGAACAACACAAGCGCAAACGAATATGTCAGTGCTCACAGAAATTTAAGGGAAATGGTACGTATTTAAACAAAAGATTTCATAGATGAAAGCATGTGTCAATCATTAATCTTATATTTAAACACAAAAATATACATTATTTTGCATAATTGGAGTTACACATTAGTTCATTAAAATATCTAAAAAGTATAGAAAATTTATTCATAATTTTTTTTTTCTCAAGCAAAAATATATGATAGAAATATTTTTTAATGCAACAAAACAGAAATGTTTTATTGGTAAATTTCGATGAGTTTAAATGCTGATGACAGTTAAGAATACCATACAACAGGTGCCTACGCTTTGTTCGCGGTGATTTTATCAACCAATGAATTGCGGCACATTTTTGTCACGCCACACATGAAATTTCTTTGGGATAGTATAACATAACTGTACGATGTTGTTTAGCAATTCTAATAATTATATCCGGAGTAAAAAACAAACAATACTTTTTAAAATTATGGAAAGCTATTATTCACTCACCTCCTCGCTTCTTATAACCTCTTTAAATTCGCGTTGGATTCTCAATGCCGCGATGTTCGCCATAGCTTCCGAATCGGTGAGACAGTCAGTACACTGTCATCGTCATTCGAATAGATTAACGAAGTTCGCTGAATGCGTCAACGTGCACAGAACCTTTAAGGTATTAGTATTTGGGTTTACTCTCTCTCTCTACTTAGAAAAACGAACGTTCTAACTCGTGTTCTATACTAAAATCTCCGCTCACGGATACATCCAATTTATCATTTAATCACTGCCGGCGCCACATTGATGAGAAAAGTTGACTGTCACTCGCTCGTGTTCACCCTTTTGAATTTTGTCTACGTTCACGTCGTTGCTCGTTATGGCGCCAATTTATAAATTATGGAAAAATTTAAATTTTAATAATAATTCAATTATTTATGACTTATTTTTATCTTCTATAAAAACATAAAAAGGTGTCTCACATGTTTTCATATTTACACCAAAAGAAATATGCAGTAAAGAAATAACAATTTTAATTATCGAGATTATAAATTAGCATATGAGATAAATTGAAATTTGCCAACGAACTAAACTAATTCTTCATTTACTTCGAATTACACATGATATAAAACTAAGCAAAAAATATAGTTGAAATCTTTAAATTATTTGTAAAATGTATAATTTTAAGTATTATTACATTATGAAATTAGTTATTATTATGTCCCTTATGGGTATGGTTAGATTACTGCAATAATAACATACGTCACGAATAACATTTATAAAAATGTCATAATTTTCATCAAGCAGTAACATAATCTTGTTGATATTCCTCAGTCTATTATTTTTTTAACGGAAAAAGACGATAAGAAATGCATTTGCGCGGTTATCTCCAGCACTCGATGGGCGGAGTATAATATTAAACATCACATCCGGTTTTACAAGCGTTCTCTGATTGGATAGTCTCTTTGTGGTTTCTGTTTTAGTGATGCCTGTGTCCCAGCCAGTGCGTGCTAAGAGTTTGTTACGCGCAAACTTAGAAAATTCTCGCGGGCGACTTTTACAGAGCAGAATGCCAAACATCAAAGTCTTCAGTGGCACATCGCATCCAGATTTGGCTCAACGTATCGTTGACAGACTCGGTATTGACATTGGAAAAGTTGTCACGAAGAAATTTAGTAACCTCGAAACATGGTAATGATTGCATTCACCGCTATAACCACGTTATTGTCATTGGATTAAACTCAAGTTCCGACCACGTGTCATTTAAAATCTTATTGAAATTCCTCCTTTCCGGTATATCGTTCCATAAGGCGCAGAATATTTTTATCACTCTTGTATTGCCATTTCCATATATGTACTCGTTAATTCATCAACCCTACCAGAGTACAAACAACCCTGTCGCGCAAGGCCGGTTTTCTAGTATACTACCAAGCCGCGATGTTTAACTTGAAGGTCAACTAGTACAATTATTAATACGCATTCTAATGATTTTTGACATTAATGTATACTTTTACAAATACTAGTATATAATTCTATAGAGTATTTTAACTTGCGTATAAACATATGATAAATACATTTTTTTGCTATGTTAGTACTTATACATATTCGGTTTTTACCATAAAGTATACAATTTTTTAATTGGAATAATTTTAAGAATGAAAGAAATCAAGTATGTAGTCTAAAATAAGTAAACTATATAGATTTTACTTTTATGCTTGCATATGTTAGAGAACAATTGTAACTCTGATTTGTTGGTATATTAAGAATAAAAGGTAAACAACAATATCTCTAAATTTGTATGTAAGTCTGCTAATATATAGCACAAATTTATATTTATATGTGTTTATATATAATATGTTTCACTAATATGATATTAATTATATTTGTTTCGTTCATGCTTTTATTAGCGTGGAAATAGGAGAATCTGTTCGTGGAGAAGATGTATACATTGTGCAAAGTGGAAGTGGAGAAGTAAATGACAACTTGATGGAATTATTGATTATGATCAATGCATGTAAAATCGCTTCTGCATCTCGAGTAACTGCTGTAATTCCTTGTTTCCCGTATGCAAGACAAGATAAGAAGGATAAGGTAGGACACATTGATAAGATAATGTGTTTTATTTTTTTACCTATTATAGTATTATGCATAGAAATTTAGTAAAATACAAAGAACTGATAATATTTTGAAATAATCAATAAAGTTTAATTCATTTAAATTACTTATATTGCCTTATAATTTTATTACTATTATGTGGTATATCTTATAAGATAAATGTATGTACTGTTTATATTTTACAAACATATTTGTGGAAATCTTATACCAAAACATTTTGTTTGTTTAGATTACATATGATGTATAATGTATGATGGTAAATTTAATTTACACTGTATTGTGATACTTGTTTGTCTTGTCATTATTGACTATCCAACCGTAGACTTATCTATAAGTACCTATTTGCATATTAATGCATATTTATATGTAAGGAAATTAGTAAAATCAATTAATAATTACCTTAAATGAAACATATAAAAAAGGTGTAAATATAAAACACTTATATAACAAAATAACTTATAACTAGTGAATCTAGTATTCTAGGTACATAATAGTCATCTTGTTGATTTATGTTATCAATTAATATGATTACATTGCTTTGCACATGCAAATAAAGTGGATGTAGGGAGAAGAATGCTATGCTTATAATTTTTATAAAATAATATAATAGTTACATTCCTAATTTAGCCATGTATATATATTTTTATTCAAATAATTATTTATTATGTGCTTATTTCTCTTAAACACTTCTGACATATTAATAACATTATATACATATTTCAAATAATTTATATAATAAGTTGTGGTTTTAATCAAAATTGTCTATTTTATATCTTCTGTAATTATGAATACTGAAAAGTTTGACCCCCATAATAAGGAAAATATGGCTTGCTAAAGAAAAAGTTAATTTTTTTTTATATGATATCTTCACAGGGTGGTGATGGACGTGACAACAGAAATTCTAAGAAACAAATTATCATGAAGTCAAACGAGTGGAAATTCAGGGTAACTTGTAGCGGTCTTTTTTTGCTCTATTCACTTTTAATAGCTTTGCAACAGGCCAGTGGAGTAATATCACTTTTGGAACGCAAAACATGAGTTTTCATCATCATACAAAATATACATATTTATAATATTTTGGCTTACATCATTGAATCATACCAAATAGTAGTCTTGTTTAGCAGGATTACATTATTTACTATATTATATTTATTTCTGCAAAATCATAACTAATATAAATTAATACTGATATTTAATTTTGACATATTCTACAAGGGAATGATTTAAAGTTTTAGATATATTGTCTAAACACTTTAAATATTTTATTTAGATATTCATTGCATGTAAATATACATGCAATATTTCATATTTAAAGAAACAATGCACTGGAACTATATGTATGTTCACTGTTTAGCAAATTTCTTTCCATATATAAATATATAACATAGTATGCATGCAACAAATCAAGGGTTATATATAATGTTAAAAAGTATTAATCATTCATCTTATACATTTTATGGGGTTGCTTGAAGATATGAAATACTAGGGAATAATGATATATGCATTGTTTAATGCAAATACTTAAGTCTCATATTCTTCTTGCATGAATTAATTTCTCAGAAGTACAAGTATTTTAATATATATATATTATATTAAATATATTTGTAACATTACATTTTACAAAGTGGCACATATTAATGAAACAAAATTTCATATAATTTTGCAATAAGTAATTAACAAAGCTGTAAACAACAAATATATTGTAAATGAAGCTGCGTGTTTAGTAATTATCAGAAGGTTATCAGAAGTTAGATAACCCACATGAATATTGCAAAATTAATATCACAATTCATCGAGGGGGGCCTCCTGCGCATTCATACTATAATATTTACCATCATTGTCTACTGAATGCAATTTATTTTAATAAATATTTTAAATTTAAATATTTTAATAAATTTACTGTTATCCTTTTTAAGATGTTAATAACAAGTCACCACAACATTTTAAAAAGAAATAAGCACAATGGAAGCATATTGGTTTAATGAAGATTTAATTAAAATAACACAATTATTATTGTTATCAAAATGTAGTCTTTGATAAGTAATCTCCAAATACAATAGATTGTAATGAGGAAGAAATATTATTATTAAAATAATTCTTGTCAAAAATTCATTTTACTTTTACATAAATTTCTGAATAGTTGGGTATTTTCAGGATTTTGTGCCCGACCTCTCTACAGTGAGTATAAGAACAACAAGATTGTAACGTTTGTCGAGTGTAATGTTTGTAATTATAACTCGATGAACAATTTGAGTTGTTATATCATTCTTAGTTTTTTACAAAATTTTCTTTGTAGGACTAACAAAACTTATATTTATTGCTATATAGCACAATGGTATCCCCATGAATGAATGAATGAATGAACTATTTGGTCATAGCATATTGATACCTGTATGAGAGGGCAAAATATTAATATAATAGCATTCTACATACATTTTTAATAATCTACATACACATAATGGGATACACACTTGTATGTTATATGGGTACTAATTATTATGTTGCTAAATATGTTGTTGTCCAAGTATACTACTAATCATGAAATGCCTATCTTCTTAATGAAATAGTGCTTTGACAAGATAAAATTGTGATTGTGTTATTTAGGCAATAGAATGTTATGCCAATAAAATGATTTGCAAACAGATATTATTTTTTAAATATTAACATCAATTAGCTTCTTTGAAACATATTTATTACAGATAAGTTTATTAAGATAATTTTATCATTATTACCTTTTTGAACACAATGCATTTGTGTTTGTTTAAAGAATTTCACTGTTTCTTATTATAATATCAATGGTACATCAATATATTAATTATATATTTTGGTCACAACTGCGGAGTTCTATAACTTTATTTTATTTTCCCAAATGTCCTTAAATGTTTTCATAAAAAATTAAGGTATCAGAATGCACTGTGTTCTGTATTGTAATTTATAAGTTTGAATTTTGCTTTACTTACATTTTCCTGTTGAATCTAACTGGGATGCATTTGCAACATATTGTTTTCGTTTTTATCTGTATGTACACACATACAATATATTTTTAACGAATATCTCAATACATAGCCATTGTATTCATATTTTGTCCCCTCCAAAGAAAGAATCTTCTATTGTATAACATATCTTTTATAAAAATATATTTTGAATTATATACTCCTTCATTTATTGACCTTATAAAATGCTTTCTAAAAGGTCTCGAAAATTTTAATGGCAATATTTTCAAATTGCAGGATATTTCCAGTTGCAAATGGACTTCAGAGATTCATGCAATTTCATAAGATAAAATTAGATTTTATCTTCTTTTTTCAGAGTCGTGCGCCTATTTCAGCAAAATTAGTAGCAAATATGTTGTCAGTAGCAGGAGCTGATCACATTATTACAATGGATTTGCATGCTAGTCAAATACAAGGATTTTTTGACATTCCAGTTGACAACTTATTTGCTGAACCAGCTGTTTTGAAATGGATTAAAGAAAACATTATAGAATGGCGAAACAGCATCATTGTTTCTCCAGATGCTGGTGGTGCTAAAAGGTAAAATTTAAAATTAGCATTAATCTAAAGCAAATATGTTATAGGAAGATTATCTCAACAGGGTAACATCTATTGCTGATCGATTAAATGTTGAATTTGCTCTTATACATAAAGAAAGGAAAAAGGCGAATGAAGTTGCTAGTATGGTATTAGTTGGAGATGTAAAAGACAGAGTTGCTATTCTAGTAGACGACATGGCCGACACTTGTGGCACTATTTGTCATGCAGCAGAAAAGCTTTTAGAAGCTGGAGCAACAAAAGTATATGCCATTTTAACACATGGAATTTTCAGTGGCCCAGCAATTAGTAGAATTAACAATGCATGTTTTGAAGCTGTGGTAGTAACAAATACAATTCCTCAAGATGGTCATATGCAGGATTGCCCAAAGATACAGGTAGATGAATAATTATGATATATATTTAACATATTTATATATTTGTATATTTGATTCTTGTATTGGTATATTTTAGTGTATCGATGTATCAATGATGTTCGCTGAGGCTGTAAGGCGGACTCATAACGGTGAATCTGTATCGTACCTGTTTTCAAATGTACCGTATTAGATAAAAATCTTCCTGATAATATACTCTTTCAAACTATGTAAGAAGAATGTAATCTTTTTACATCCGTTTACTGTTATTCTTAGTTTAGTTTAAACTAATTTGCCTATAAAAGCAACTTGGGATAAGCACCAATATCCCGTTTTTAATTTGGTAACTATACATATTTTTTTTCGATAGACATGTGTAAACATTAAATAACTAAAACGTACTATATTGTCCATTTCGAAAAAAAAAAATATAAGTTAATAAGTAATATATACAAAAAGAAGTTACAGAGTAAAATTGCTTAAAAATAATTAAATTTTCGCTAGATTGTCACTTAATATGCAGAATACATCATTTTTCCATTTAGGACATATAGCTATTATATTGTTTAACTTAAATTGTATAATTTGTTATTGCATTAAGAAATGACGTAATGATCCTGACAGTTGTGTAAAACTGTATGAGGACAAAGAGTATCGTAACGAGTGCAAGTAGCCATTTATACGATATACATATAAATAAATAATTAAATATATAAATATATATATATATATATATATATAATTAATTACGCCGTAGAGGCATATCTCATTTTTTACAGACATGTAAAAATTTGCAATATGTATGTACAATTTATCAACTGATAAGCACGTCAGAATAATTATCTTTTACAGCTTTAGTACGATGTATTATAATATTCTAATACACTGTGTACTATGTTGTATACAATAGAAAAATGATGTCAAAAAGACATTGTATTTTTTTCAAGTATCTTTTACTACTACAGTCTTTAAAAATTAATGAACAAGTCACTATTTATATGAGCATATTTCTATTACCGGAAAAAATGATTGCCTCATTTAATAGAGGAAAGTGATTTTATAATTAGCTTTGTATCAATATGATACAAAGATATAGATCAATATAAATACAGCAATGTTTACATGCAAATTTTTCTTAATTCAGTAAAAGATGCTACCTGTTGATGAATTGAATATTATAATAAATATCTTTCAAAAATGCAATTTTAATTTTTTATTACTATAATAGAAAAATTATGTACATGATCATTTTACTATTAATTTACTATTAATATTTTGAATATATTGATTAAATATTTAGAAACATTTTATTTTTCAAAAGTTATATTATGTATAAAATCTAACTGGTTCACTAATTAAATATCAAGTTGATTTGTTTAATTTTCGTTATTAATTATAACATATTGACCTACGGTATATAAGTTGCATTATAATACTCGGATATTATTATACACTATTGAACGGAATACAACTAATAAATATTGTTCGTTATATTGTAATTGAAATTGTAACAGTCGATTGTAAAGAAGTTATTCATGATATATTTCTTAACTACAATACCAAATATTTTGTTGATATGACTAAGATTTTATATACACTTCAATATGATAGAAATATCTGATTTAATGTGTAACTTAATTTATAGTATTATGTGCAACAATTTATGATGATGAGATTATGTAATTTCTATATTCAAAATACATAATACGCAAGGCTTTTATAATTTGTTTAGACATACATTTGTGACATAATTTCTTAAAATAATATAAATTAAAACTTTATCTAAGTACAAAACTGTTCTATTTACATGTTATTGTGTGTAAATAAAGATATCATTATTATAAAATTTTTATATTTGTAAAAAATGTATGCTAAATATTACTTTCAACAATTTTTTAATATGTTCAAGTGAATGATACTATTTTAAAATCATAATTTTTTTTACATCTGCCTTGTAATTTTCATTTTCTTAGATAAGATTGTAATACAAAAAATTTATAGAAATATACGAATAAATAAATTAAAATTTGTATACGTTTGTACATAAGAAACGTGACGAAATTTATCGTTATACTTTTTAATTTTGTTTATGATTTACAATGTTCAGGTGGTAATGTTATATCAAAGACTACTGGTGGATTACTTGGTAAATAATTTAAATCACACGTTGATGCATTTACA
The DNA here is from genome assembly GCF_014825855.1 of Bombus pyrosoma. Classification (NCBI taxonomy): domain Eukaryota; kingdom Metazoa; phylum Arthropoda; class Insecta; order Hymenoptera; family Apidae; genus Bombus; species Bombus pyrosoma. Next base: position 7,285,024 of record NC_057776.1, read on the forward strand.
TATATGATTTTCCCATCAGATGAGATGCCATACCCTAAAAATTATAAGCATGTAATTCATTTGGAATAAAAAAAACTTTTATTTTGTACCTTCGTGTATATGACCAAAAACATGATACTTTGGTTTAACTCTATTTTGAACTGTAGAAAGTAACTCAACACATCCAGCTCTTACGCCACTACAACATAAATCCCCATGACCTACAGGAGGTGTGTGTGTTACAAGAATATCTGTGTCTGATGGTATCATTTCCCACTTTGAAAGGCATGCTTCTCCACGAGGTACATTAAATGCCCACTTATAAAATTCTGGTTGCCTAAAGTATAGAAAAAATGTATTAGGAAACTATGATATATAAAATGTCTCTATAATACAGAAATAAATACTTACCATGGGGTACCATATATTTTTATTCCATGTATTACAGTTTCTGAATCTTCTAAATAAGTGCAATTCGTCAAATATTCTTTAACGTTCGCAGTCTGTATTGCTTCTGCAAGAGTATCCTTAGACATTCCTAATGTAGGTATATTGTCAAGAATACTGGTCCCTGTATGTTTTTGACGATTTCCACTGGTTTGTAAAGAAAAGGGATGAGTAAATGTGGGATCAAAGCTAAGTTCATGATTACCAGCTATAACAATTTTATTTTTGTGTGGCAAATTACCTACAACAAAATGATTATTATCAACTAATACTATCAAACTAAAAAAATGAGCTTTTTTGTTTAACATTACCAATCCAATTATTAAATTCTATGACTTCTTGTAAACTACCACATTTTGTAAAATCTCCAGCATGTATAAACACATCTCCCATGGGTATATCGAATTTTATGAATGGTGTTAATGAATGAGTATCACTCATACAAACAACACGGAGCTAAAATATAATGAAATACCACAATAAATTGTTTTTTTACCCTCAGTATTATAATACCATACGAGTTTTGTATATTGGCTATTATAGGTTAGATTCAACGGATGGTTGTAATAAAAATGATGACAAGTAATTTGAACTTTTTACTTTATCATTTGCTGCTTCAGTTGTTGGAAGTTTGGTATTTATTTTAATCACTTTTTGCTGCTGTGACAGTTCACGCCAAGCTGCTGTAGGATTGTTTGTTAATGGATGAATATCTATCTTCATGCTGGAGAGATTGCAATAGTCGCTTGTCAATTTCAGTTATTATTATAGCAAAAAAATGAAATTAACATACATAATACACTAATTAACACACAGCTACTTTTCTACATACATTAGCTTAAGTTCATGTTGTACCTTTCACATAAAAATATTAATTACTTGGTCGACAAAGACGATTCAACATCGACTGGTAGATTTATTTCCCTTCCTTATGAGAATTTAAACGATTATAATTTGTTATTTTGTTCATAAATAATGTTATATTTTTTACAATTTATTATTCGTAAATTGATTAAATAAACACTTATTAAATTATTAAGTAATTTAAATCCAGTTGAACGTAATTCTTAAATCTTCCGAAAATATTTAAATGTCGAAGAAGTGACCAAAATTTTCGCGCCTTCTCATGTATATAAAATTAGTATTTAAATAGTTTTATCAATATTAAGATTTCATGTTACAAAATAAGTCTCATGTATAAAAATAAAATTATAAGTGCGAAACATATTTAATCTACAAATATATGTTTACCAAAAGAAAAAGGTTATAACAAATATTAAAATAACCAATCAGTTATTTACTTCCAAAGCTTTATACTAGATTTACAATATATATATATATATACTTTAGCTTTACGTACAACATACAGTGTTAATAAAGTATGTAATTATTAAGTTATGATATATTTATAAACATAGCCTTATTTGTTCAAATACTAATTATCTTAGGTATTTATTTCATAAGTAATAATAGTTGGTAATTGCTGTTGTACTTTGGTCTGCAAGGACCGTGATTTGCAACATTTGTTAAAGTAAGTGTCTTATGTGCAAACTTTGTGAATTTTCACTACGTTCAAAAGTAACAATACCGATAAAAGTTTGAAATTAAAGAACTTTTTAAAATTAAAAGTAAAAACAAAGAAACATCAAAATGTTTTCACGAACGGTAAGTACTTTACAAGACATGAAATTTTATACAAAAGTTAAATAATGCCATAGGTGATATAAATATGTATAACTTTCATTATTGTGCAAACCCTGCAAATTGTTTTTTGAGCTGTTAAAGATATTAATGGTATATCATATGCCTTGTTAGATAATGAGAAGTATAACGTATCAAAAGGTAATGAGAACATTTTCATCAACATCTGATTATGCTATAGGATATAACTTTGGTTAGTACAACAAACAGAATATGACAATAACATAGTTATATTTGTAAAAATAAAAATATCTTTTATTATATATTTTTATAATACCCACTTTAGAACTAAATAATATGCAAAGAGAAATGCAAGAATTGGCTCGCAAATTTACAAAAGAAGAAATCATTCCAGTAGCTGCTGAATATGATAGAAGTGGAAAATATCCATGGGATATTGTGAAGAAAGCATGGAGTTTGGGTTTATTAAATAAACATATTCCTGAACATTGTGGTATTGTTACAGATTTATATAATTTAAAAAATATAGAATTTTAAGGGATAAATTATAGATATATGAACTATTATTATAGGAGGAATGAACGTTGGTACTTTTGAAGGTTGTTTAGTTGGAGAGGAATTTGCTTATGGCTGTACAGGAATATCAACTGCATTAGAAGGATCAGGATTAGGTGTAAGTTCATTTTGCAATGTTTTCTATTTACGTAAAATAATGGTATTTAAAATTTTTTACAGCAAACTCCTGTAATTGCATTTGGAACAAAAGAACAACACAAAAAATATCTTGGAAGGCTTATCGAAGAACCACTTGTTGCTGTAAGATAATCAAATTTTAATTCCTAATAATTTAATACATTTACAATATAAAAATTATAGGCATATTGTGTTACCGAACCTGGAGCTGGATCAGATGTTGCAGCTATTAAAACAAAGGCTGAAAAGAAAGGAAATGAGTGGATCATTAATGGAACAAAAATGTGGATAACAAATGGAGGTGTTGCTAATTGGTATATTGAATTTATCAGTAATTTATTTGTTACCAAATTATGTCTATATTCACTATATAAAGTAATCACTTATATAGGTATTTTCTATTAGCAAGGACAAATCCTGATCCAAAAGCTCCAGCTGGTAAAGCTTTCACAGCTTTTATCGTAGAACGCGAGTATGAAGGTGTAACACCTGGTCGAAAAGTAAAGTTTGTCCTTAATAAATTATTTTTATTTTTTTTAGAATTTCAAAATAAATATATTTTATGATGAAACAGGAACTAAACATGGGTCAAAGAGCTTCCGATACTCGAATGATAACATTCGAAGACGTACGTGTTCCACAAGAAAATGTTTTGGGCAAAGAAGGCGAAGGATTTAAGATTGCTATGAAAACTTTTGATAGTAGTAGACCAATGGTACGACAATGAAAATACTCCTTAAAGATAACCAATTACAAACTGTAATATTCAAACGTTGTTTCGTATTCCCTTCATAGGTTGCAGCCTCATCTGTCGGTCTAGCTCAAAGAGCTCTTGATGAAGCTTTAAAATACGCAATACAACGTAAAGCTTTTAATAAATTAATAGGAGAACATCAAGCTGTAGGATTCATGCTCGCAGATATGTCGATCGGTGTTGAGACTGCTAGACTTGCATGGATGAAGGCAGCTTGGGCTACCGATCGTAGTCTTCCAATAGCTTCAAAGCTTGCTAGCATTGCAAAATGTTATGGTGGTGATGTAGCCAACAAATGTGCAACAGATGCCGTTCAAGTATATTATTATTATACAATATAATTATCTTCTTTAAAAAGTAAAAATAATTATTTCGTATTCCAAATTATTTACAGATTTTCGGTGGTGCTGGATTCAACACCGAATATCCGGTAGAAAAATTAATGCGAGATGCAAAAATTTATCAAATTTACGAAGGAACTGCGCAAATCCAGAGACTTATAATCTCGCGTCATCTACTTTCTGAGGCTACTCAAAAAAATATATAATTTTTCTAACAAAAATTTTGTGCAATTCTAAAAAATATTAATTCTTTAAAAGTATTATATTATATATATTTTTTTATAAAATTTATAATAATATTTTGTATGTTTGTTATAACATTTTGTATATTAATTAAACGTTAAAATCTTGTACCTCGTTAATTTTTTATAAATACTTTGAAATATACATTTTATTATAAGAAAACATAAAGGAGAAGAAACGTGACAATTTTGCATTTCATATTTCGCGCTGATCGGTGTTAGATAGCGCTGCAAACGTTGTTCGAAAGCGTTAGTCAAGTGTATTGTACAATGAAAAGGGATTACATCGCATTATGTCCGTCAGGTCATAGTTTTTACACGGTTATATTTGGTGAAGTCGTGCGTGGCGAGTTATGCAACATTTGGTGTAAAAGCGCCCCATAATAAGACGTCCAGATATTGTGACATCTGACCTACTTAGACGGTATCGTCATATTTAAGGCAGTGGTAAATTGACAACATTTATAACGTGAAAAACATATCTGACAGCCTTTCAATTTGCAGATTCTAACTGCCTGCAAACACGAGGGAACTAGGGAATCTTTCGGAAATTGCGTCTTTCCGTGATACATTATTGGAACACAGTGCCGTGACTAGCAAATTCTGGTACCCACTAAAACCTCGCTCGATACGTTCCTTCTCTCAAAATACTTTCCCTTTTGTTATTGTTCGATGTGGTACAATTGAAAGTAAACAGTTGGAAGATTATTTCAATGTTCGAGGCTTCATACATTAAATTTCGCTGAGCTCTTTCTATAGCGTGTACGAGATCGGTATAGTTAATATTTTCCCTTTCGTTATCCACTGCCGTGCCTATGAATGGTAAAATTGGGCGCAAATTAAATGGTTAGCTCATTCTTACAAGACAGATGTACCATACCATAGTAAAAATTAACATTCTTCGATTTTTATTTCAAACCGAACAATCGATTCTTTTATCTATGATCATTCAAATTTATAACTTTTTAACGCCTAATTAACTAGTATCTTTTAATTTTGTTCAAAATTACAATTGCACACTCGTCGAAGCATTTAATTCGATAAAGCGGAATAATAGCACTGAATAACAACATTCGTAATTCAATAAAGCGAAATAACATTTTTAAAAGTTAACGAGTCAAAAATTAAACGTTCCTTATAACACAAGAATACGTTTTATATGTCTAATGTTCAAGGCTCGTTAAAACAAAGCCAATTAACGCGTACATCGCAGATCAGAAAGGGAACGTAAAAGAATTCGCATTCCGTTTTTTCGAGTTTTGATCTCATAAATATAACGCGCCTAATTTTGCCTCGATCGTTTTAATTAAACCTTGACTGCCGATTGAATTAACGCGTATGACACGTTGAGAAAAGACTTGGAAACGTACTTTAATAGATGTATAGAAATGGCAAGAATCGCAACAAGGTGGGCGACGGAAAGCGTGATTTGGGCGCGCGGTACCGATAAAGAGAATCGACGGCGGGCACCGGCGCTAAGCACACGGTCCTGGAACTCGTGCTGTCAGAGCGCAACGGTGCGCCGGACGCTCGCTTGACTAAGGGAGTGCCCGTCCCGATGCAAAGTGTAAGTGAAGTGGCCTACAGACCTACATTTGTCTAACGTTCGATTTTTTTCGAGCCGGCGGACAGGAGGTTAATAATCCGCGCGGGGCTCATTTTTCCGCGGGCGTGTGTGATGTCGCTGTTATGTGATATACTGATGTTTGGTTGAAAGAGACGGTGTAGTTTCGGTACGCTCAGACGGCGCTGGCCGGCGCGGGGAGCGTAGTAGTAAAAAGAGAGGAGGACAGCAAGAGCGTGCGCACACGAGGAGAAAGAGAGAAGGAGACAGAGAGGGAACGTATACAGAGAGAGGAATAAAGAAGGAAGAAAAGCGAGCGCGCGCGGTTCCGTTGGTTAGACAAAGAGGAAGGGAAACGGGACAGACAGATAGATAGACGGGGGTAAGAAAGAGAGCGAGGGCACGTAAGAGAGTGTGTAGGTGTTTCGAGAGAAGTGCGTGCGCTCGAGGACGACGTGCAGGAGGAGGGACCCCCGTCTGTCTGTCTGCTGGAATGCACGAGGGCCGAATGGCTACAGGGGCAGGGGAAGGTGGGGGCCACACGGCCCTCGAGAACACCACCGCGACGGCCCTTACGGAATCATCGTCGTCATCCTCCTCCTCCTCGGTACCGACGATTCTCGCCGAAAACAATACCTCGACTAACCTACCTTTGCCGGGACCTCAACAACAGACCCTTCATCAGGTACAACAGCAACAGCAAACTCAACAACAACAACAACAACAACAGCAAACGCACTCACGACCACCGGTCAACTTGGTCACTGATCTGCCAGCGAATGATACATCAGGTAACCTCAACCACTCATTTCTATGCTCTCGAGTTCTTTGTTGCCGTAGTATACCGCTTGCCAAACTCTCTTTTTCTTTCTCCCGCTACTTTGCCTTCTCTCTACGCTTCACTCTCACTCTTTGCTGTTTCTGCCTCTCGCTTTCGCTTTCGCTTTCAACCGTCTACCTCTCGCTTCGTGCGTATAGTCTTTCGTCCTTTCCATCTATCCTCTACTCGCCAACACTAGTACGTTGCTTTCCCTCTCTCCCACTCCCTTTTTTTCTCTCTATTATTCGCCTGCTTGTATTCGTTTTGCCCATTTTTTCGTTCGACTCGATCCACCTTCGAAGTTACAGGTACATACGATTTCGCTCTTCCTCATTGCGCGACGTAGCAAAGCGTCACGTCTTTTTCCTGTTTTGCACTTTGTCTACTCGACTTTTTCTACGCTCATAAGTAGCAAGCATAAGTACCAATTACATATATGTAACCAGTAAGTAGAAACATACCACATTTTTATCATAATTCGTATTAACGAAATACACAAATACGAAAGCGAGTCTCATTTATCGATTCTCCGTTTAATAAGTATACGTGTCTATTACCCGTTAATTCCTCTGGGCTTGTTAGCAATCTTTATCTATACCTATGTATAAATAGCAGTTAATCGCGAAGGTATCGAGCGTAACCGTATGCACGATTTAAATTACCCGCCGCGTGAGACAAACTCAACCGCATTCCATATGGAACAAGTTTCACTGAAAAGTTCCTAGAAATATCGTCAGAAGGAAAGGAAAAACTATGGCAAAAAAGTAGTAGACGAAGGCAACGCGATGGCGATAAAAATGCAAGAGTGTGCGAAATAACCTGGCAACGATGGTTTGTACCTGGAGAACGATAAGAGATAGAAAAGTAGACGGGATCAGATATCGTATTAGTATTTGTTGGCGTGCGCGATAAAATTTAGCTGGTCGTCACTGGGAATCGGGGGTTGCGCGCGATTCTACGAACGTCACGAGTGGCTTTCGCGCGCAACAGGCGTTCCGTCGCGAATTCCGCAGTAGCGACGATGCAAACGAGCCGTGTGCCCGGTCGCTGCCACATCTCGCCTCAGATTTAGAACAGACAACCTTCAGAACGTTTTCTTTATGAACTCACACCGTCCCGATGCTTCGCGAACGAAACGCAGCAATTCGATGAAGCGGGACGTTTATTTGTGTTCGCAATGTTTCACCCTTTCTGTTCCAACCCTTATATTTAACACTAGTTCTGGTCTAGCATGATATATCGTAAACGATTGCAGAAGGAATCCTTTGGAATCAAGTTCATTTTTATTGGTTTCTTCATTTCGAATAATTTGGTGGATTCACAAATATAAATTTCCTGAAAATGGGTAATAACTCTGTGAAATTTTGTAAATAGGTAAAGGATGATTTTTGCAATATCCAGTGGGATGCAAGGATATATATGTTTAATTTCACAAGCAATACAAAGGGAATAGTTTTGTCAACATGGAATTCATTATTGAATTTTTAAATCGATTATCATGTTTTTCGTTTATGGCCTGCGTATTGCGTACTATTCCTAGTTAGCGATTTTACGTTTGAATATTGAATATTTTGAAATCACTCGAAGTTTTCAATATTTTTAAGATTAGAGTTATTTCAAACTTAATTTAACATGTACTTAAGATTTTCGAAAGGCTAGATAAATTTTGAATCTTGAGTCATTTAAGTTTTGATAATTCTTGAGAATCTTGATAAGTTTTAATGTCTTGAAAGCATGGTATTCGATATTGGGATTGAAATTGTAGATATGAGATATCTAATATCCAACGTTTGGTTTTAAAAGCATCATAAATTGAAATATTTTAAAGGTATTGAATATTATGTTTCACCATTTGTATAATGAACTATCTTTATATAAAGCCACTGGAATAATAAAATTTTTAATTGTTATTCATCTATTCTTTGCTATAGCGAGCGATACATAATCCTCGAACAAGAATTATTTTATCTCACTAAATTCATTTTACCTGAGAATTGTAATAATATCTTGTAAAAATTCACTTCATAAGAATGGTATATATAATTATATCGAACAACGTATCAATAACTAGCTCTTGCAATCATTCAAAAAATAATTGTTGCTATCCTAAATTAAAATGTTGATTCTCGTTAGAATTTACCACAAATATGATGTGAAGCTCGCAGGATGCGGTAATTAAGTCTGATGCAATTAGTTGATCAATTATTGACAATTATTGACAAATAGTTTGAGAAACACTTACTTGCCTGATCCACCTAATAGTCCATTTCTACCTGTATTACTTTAAATGGCGTTCTAACGTATCGTAACTTCTCACTGTAGCTCTCAACTTGTCTCCATAAAATGGAGATTTTTTCTTGAAATTTGTTCTCTCTTTTTTTGGTAACTCATGTTTACCCAAAGAGAACATTTTGAGGTGGCATGGTTCTTAAGAGAACTGGGTAGGCTAGTAGCGAGCAGCCAAGAGGTTTTTTCTTGCACCATTAGACGCACGCGAATCCGTGTCAAAGTGCCCCCCGGCTAGCAAGAATATCTAATTACTCGGTAAACAAGTAAGTCGCCTTATTCGAGCTCGAAAGAAGCTTCTCCCTTTCTCTCAGTTGGTTTCTTTAGCCAGGTCGTTACATCTTGGAATCTCGTACGTAGAATATCTCGTATACTATAAAGTAAACTCACACTATGGGTATAAATTCGTGATGCAATTGAAACGAGAGAGATTCTATGGTTCGAGTTATGTCGAAGGTGCAGAATAATATTTTTTCCTTTGAGGTTCCCATTCGAGCAGAATCGAGTTTGAAAATTTCAAAGCATCAAGGAAACGATTAATCACGTAGGATTTTATATTCGTTCAACATTACTACCCAATGTACGTATGTAAAAAGCAAGCTATTGAAAGGACTACAGTGGCATAGTAAGTTATAATAATTATATGCCGATCTCGATAGTTTCCTAATCTAAACACTGCTGAAGAAATTGACGGCGAATTAAATAGGATACCTAGAGAAGTCTAGGTAGGATACTTCAAAATCTGACCGGGCATTCAATAAGTTGACTAAAAATACAAATAAAATGCTGTCTTAACGCAACACTGGTCTTCAACCGATTAAGTTTTCATAGGTGGCCTAATCCATATGAACGAGGGATGCACATATACATAGAGGGAAATCTTTTAATTTCCTTAACTGTGACGCGGGTTATGTAGCATACCGATTCGGCTTAGGGTTCAGGTAGTTAACAAGTTGCCAAACTAGATTTTCTAAGGAAACCCAGTATCCAATGCAATTTTCTTACTCTTCATTTTTGCCTTATTTTTCACTCGTACCACTAATTTATATTCACGGTGTATATACATATATATTATTAATTTTTGCCGGTTAAAAACAGATTGATTTGCATAGATGTCTCATTCACACTGTTATGCAGTCCCTATATACATTAGATCATTATATATATATAATGTTGTATGTAATATAAAATATATAATGTAAATAAATATACAATATATATATACACTTAAACTTACACTTAACTGTACTCTATTTACCCTATATTTAATTACTTGAATTTGATCTTATAATTTAATTGCTCCCTCTTTGTCATTCGCACTCCTCCACCCCTCCACTCTTTCTCGTACATTCATTCTTTCTTCTAATCTCTACAACTATTCTGGCTCACGCTATATTTTACACGAGATTGAAGAAAATTGTAGACATACATAGGTGTATATACCTAGAAGGGGAGAAGTTTTAATTTCCTTAACCGTGGCACGGGTCACATATCGATTCGCGTGGATAGGTGGGTCAAAAAGGAGGCCCGCGTATAACGACACCAATTTCCCGCTGCTCGATAAAGATGTCAAGTATGAATATTCATGACTCTCGCCAGCATTAATGCTGATAATTAGCTGCATTGTGGCATTGGCGGCATTGCGCGATTACGCGGGCTCGTTACAAAGATACAAGCTCTGCTTCTCGTTCGCGTCAAGGGCAGTTTGCACTCCATTTTCTCGGCTTACGATCGCCCGTTCTATTTCGTTTGTTTCTCCCGTCTTTCGTTTCTTTTTGTTCTCTGCCTTCTCTTTTTTTCTTTTTTTTTTCCTTTTCCGTCACGTTGTTCGTTCTTTGTCCCGCGTCCCCTTTAGCCGCGTTTACAATTAACGCTCCCGTTTCGAACAGCTACCGGTACTTGCGCAGCCGGTGTTAAATCTACTCGAGCGTGGCAATTCGTCCGCGATACAGAGCCGAGCTTGATCACCAACCACCTGAAAAGAATGGGAAAGAGTCACTGAAACGTTACGCGACTCTTGCCAAGTGTCTTTCGAACGTATAGTCGAGATACAGTTGCCTTTTACATAAGTTATCATTGGGCTGTTTGCGAAATTTGCAAAATGCATATAATATGCAAACGTATATAAAATATTCAAAATGTAATACTCGTTGTAACGTTTAATAGGCGAAACAAATTTCTGCTTAGGTTGCTCATAAGAATATGGATATGTATAGTCGTCGTAATAAATTTTTAAGAAACTTTCGTAATATTAAAATACGAATTACGATCTTTATTTCTCATTTCGTACACTCGATCTGTGACTAGTTAGCTCTGTTTCGAATGGATTTCATGGAGTGTTCGTTAAGTAAGACAGAAAGATATATATAACATCTATTTTCTCTCTTTTTCCTGATATTAAAAAGTTACACAATCTGCTATAACTCGCGAGCGATATACTTGTAAAATTAGCGGTGCACCAGATAACATAGGAAATGATATGGAATTATCAACCGGAAATATCTTTCCGACTCGGCTGCAAAGATTCGATAGCGTTTTTCCTTTCGATTTTCACGCGTTCTTTTCCTATTGTAAAATTCATCGCCTTCTTTATATAGAGTTTTATAGCATTCATAGTCAATTATCGTACGATCTTTAAAATTGTGACTCTTGTTTCATGCCCCTTTCGAAGAAATATTCTGAAAGTTTCAGTTTCGTCAGAGATGGAAATTATTATCGAATTAAATATATAGAAGTTCATGGTATTAGGCCCGGTGCAGACAGGCGACTTTTTCGTGCTGCGTTCTCGCTGCGTCATATGTCTGTCTTTGTTTTCCCAGTTGAACACAACGAGGACAGGCATACGAAGCAGCGAAAATGCAACGTCAAAAAGCCGCTCGTCTGCACCCGGCCTCAGCCTTCGCCATTTTCCTCGTAAATGATAGATCTGTAAGAAAAATATTAAATTCATATTTACATTCACGATGCAGTGTAAAAGGGTTCGTTAGCAATTTAAGAACATTCATAATTTCTTTAATACGCGCAAGCGAGGAAAAATGAAAGATCTATTCGAACTATTGTACAAAAGATAGTAAAGCTTTGTTCATAAATGTACTGTTTGCGAGAAAAACGCAACAAATACTCTATATATATGTAGTAGTATTTAGAAAAAATTAGAATACGAACAACTTGCATCCGGAAGCCTTAATTTTGGTAATTGCTTAATCGTCACCTTGGAGAGCTGCATCGTGTAGTCGCTTCGAAACAGGTTGACGTCGATTAAAAATTAGGTCTGTGTTATGGGAGAGACGCGTTCCAGTGAAACTGGTTACGTCAGAGAGCTCACGACGCATCGACACTGGTGAAAGCACCCGGCGAACGTCGTAGTGCCATTCTAGAAATGCGTTTGTACGATTTCAAAGGTCGGAAAAACGGGTGGCGAGCCGCGTCCTCCTTGGACGGTCGCGTTTCACGCGACCAGATCGCGGTACACACGTGCAAGTATACTTTGGCGCCCGTTCTCGGTACTTTTACTTTTACTTTCATCCGGACCCCGGCGACACGCTTCGCGAACCAGACAAACCCAAAGGGGACACGAACGCTCGAAATTTCTCTCTCTATAAACAGACTCATCTCGACCCTTTGCTTCGTTAAAAGAGAGTTCTAAAATCGGACAAACAGCCGAGAGTGGAGTTGATTTCAACGAAAATGAAAATGATCTTGCGATTTAACCTACGCTATCACCTACGAACAGACTGTGGTTGTTTACGCGAATTTACATTTTTCTGAATGCCACTGAGGAGATAAGGCTTAAACAAATTCATTTATTTCTAGCGCTAGATATTATAATTAGACGTATACGAATATTTCGAGCATTTTGTGTAGCCTTGTGAATTATGCGTATTATTTGCGTTTCGCCACTCTCAAATTTTCTATAGTTTCCCGACATTCTAAAGGATTTATCTTCTTAGCGAATCAACAAATAATACATTTTATTAATTGTTTAAAGATCGATCGAAAATGTATTAAAATTTCAAACGCGAAATTCATCCATGTATCTATTAGTTTGAAACGTTATTGCTTGAATCGAATATGATACAAGTTTACAAGAATCTATCTGATCTGTATTTTAGAAACTTGAAGATAGTCCGGGGATAAATAGCTTCAGATGTTTCGTAAATTTTGTTCAAAAATTGTGTCATAACTTGGTTAGGGTTACGTTTATTCTCGTGGATGCCAACATTTCATTGCATATGTATTAATACGCGTAACTAATATTGGTTATATAAAGGTAACCTTATATATAGTGATGATAAAATAATAATACCCACGGAATGTAGACATTATTTATGAATACGTAAGTTTTATTTGTAATTTCTTCTAACTAAATTACGTGGAAAATAAGCCTTCAGATACCTTTACTTAGCTAAGCTTTAAAGATAAAATGGCCAAATACTTTGCAGTGACAGTGTAAGAAAATATGACTACATAATTTTTTCGTATTTTTCCTTCCTCCACCTCATCAAAAACGACCTTACCAGTATCGTTCTATCGCCGTAGAATCAAGGAGACAATTTTCGTAATTTTATAATGATGGTATTTCACTTCAAATAGAGTACCTCCTTCGAAGAAATATTACAGGTAACATTGACCATTGTCGTGGATGTCCTCTTGCCCTTGTTAGGCAGAGGTAAAGTATCAGTCCCGTAAAGTTGACTGACACTTTTACTTCTACTCTGTACCGTTCCGAGCAGTAAAATTGTTGCGGAAAAAGGTATTGCAGCTTTCTCAAATTTTCGTAAGCGTGGCGGCGCGTGGCCGGCACGAATTCGTCGCAATCCCTTGTAAAGTGGATGGGGTCGGTTCTTTCAACGATGTATATACCCTTCCGGACAATAGACCACGTCAACATCTACCTGCTGCGTCGAAATTCACTTGTTACATCTCCGCTAGAGGCTGAGTCCGCTGTTTGCACACAATAAATCACGATTATCCGCACAGTAAGGAGCACAAAATAGACCTACAGGGTACAGGTGCAAGTTTTACCCTTGGTCCCTTTTTTTTTTTTTACGCCAGATATTGTTCCTCTTGGAAAATGATAGGAAATGATTTTTGATCATCGTAACGACAATAGGAAACGCGTGTGTTAAGCAAAGTGCAAAGTGCATGCTTACAAATAGAGCGCAGAACGCGGTACCAGAGGACGAGTGGAATTTAAATGTGATACCATTCCAAAAAAGTTGTTCAGTATTCATGAATATTCAAGGCTGTGTCTCCGATACATCGTTTAACCTGCTTTACATATTCTTTAGGTACTACCCTTTTTGCGAGCGCATCGTGCATGCGTTTCGAGGCATATAGAACTTCTGTACAAGACATTTCGTAATACAATCTTTTCTACGTGGTTACTTCAAGTGATTATGTACAATTGATTCTTGTTGAATTAAGACCTGTAACTACATTGAAACTAACCATATCTAAAGTGGTTGATTAGCGTGAAAGTATGCTTAGTAGACATATTCGAATCTGCGACGATTCGATACCATACGGTTTTGGAAGGAATAATATAATCCTCTGATACCTTGCAAGCAGTTATTTTCCCGGAAGTCTCATTTTCCATATCCGTATTCTTAGTACATTTAATATTTCGTAGGCAAACCGAGTAGCTGAGGATCTAATTTAAATTTCATTCTACAATTTCTCCAAAAAGAATGTCTATTTTTATTGAGGAATATTTCAAACATTTGGCGTAGTAAAAACATTGATAACTATTTCAGGATAGCTTCAGGATCTTTTCCAAGTCGGAAACAGTAAAATAATTCGCAAGAGTGAAATAATAATGTAATAATATAATAATAAATAATAGTAAAAAAACATTCGGGCATAACTAACCCAGTTTGCTTACGGAAGGTTAAATAACATGTAAATCACACGCGTAGCGTGAATGATGGCAAACTTCCTTAATAATTCTTCGCTTTTTTTTAACAATATCATCCGGTGACTTCGAAAGCGATCCTCCAATATAGACACGCGACCTTCTTCACTTTCTTCGGTTCTCTCGTGACTCGTGACTTTGGTTCTCTCCATGGGTCGTATTTTTACTTGTCGTCAGTTTACTTATTTACCCGTGACATCTCAGTCAAATATTCCTTGTTTGTTTATTGCCAGTCTGACCGAGGACACACGCCTCTTATCCTCGTTGTTCCTATTATGCAACAATCGACAGTGTTGTCCCAACTCTCACCAAGAGTGAAGAAAATCCGATTTCCTCGCTTTCCTACAGGAATTTATGGCTCGTCCGTCGTTCTACCTGTTGCTAATGGAAAGCCGGATAATTAGACTGTCTCTCTCTCTCTCTTTCTCGACTACCTGTGAAAATCCCGTGACGAAATTACGTTGGTTACGCGTGACCGTTGTTTGTCCGAAAAGGTGTCGATTAACATTGCCATTCTATTCTCGTGATTGTGCTGGGATTTATGATAATTAGCGACGGATAATGAGCGTATGGAAGGTGGAATGAGTGAGTCATTAGCGGACTTTACGGATTGAAGAGCAAATGTATACATACGGAATCGTTACTGGGATTATAACTCGCACCAAGCTCCGAATCAACATTTGTTTTTTCCACGATTTCAATTAGATAACGATTTTACGTTTCACGAATTCTGTTTCTCCTGCGTTCCTGTTTTTTCCGAGTAAATTGATCCTGGAATTAAATAAAAATATTGTTTGTTCTAGTAACGAGAAATTTAAGTTCTGTAGAATCAGAAAATATTTAAATTACAAATTTGTAAAAATAATGCAGCGTAATATTTATCCAAGAACAAATGCTTTTTAAAGCTTTTTTAATAGATTCCGATTTTTAAGAATTAGACAAATATTTGAGATACATACGTACGTGTTTATGGAAAAAAAAATAAGAGATCGCGTTTATTCAGGAACAAAGTATTTTCTTCCTTTTCAAATAAAACTCTAGAAATATTTTGAATTACGTTATTCGGTTATTAGAAGAGAGCCTTATACTATTTTTGCACCAGTTGTACGTTTCGTATAAATAAATACGTACCAATTTTTTCCACCAATTTTCCTCGAATAATATAAAGAAACGAGACATCATCGTTGTAATTGTTCCTCGTAATAGTGGTGCCGATTTTACGGTCTGGTTGTTCGTCACTTTTTATACGTGTACCAATTCGGTAGCGTTTGCCGGTGTGTGTTTGATCGTGTGCACGTTATTCTACTGCTATACGTACACTCCCACGCCACGTTAAGACGATGGGTCGTTTCTCCTCCACGGCGGTCGCTATTGAATCGCTTGACCCACTTTGATAAACTCGCATTGGAATAACTCAATAACACCCAAGCCGAGCCAACAACAATAATTATTATTCAACGTCCCCAGCGGGCTACAGCACCGGTATAGATACGTTGGCGAATTTATCGGTGCCGAACCTTCATCCCTCGTGTCCACGTCACCTTTAACCCTCTTGTATCGTAATTATGGTACGATCGAATTCCGGTGCCATTGGTTTTACAAATAAGTTTCAGCTATGCTGCTCATCTCATTAAAGTGTGTCTATTACTTTTAATCGTATGGAATTACATAATTCACCGGCAAGACTTGAAATATTTATAACTAGACTGTAAATGTTTATGTACATTGAAGTTTTTATAGACACAACAGTCAAGCATACATTGTAAAGAGAAATTAGGTTTGGTCTTTAAATATTACGACAGGTGTATCATTTTGCATATATTCTTTCGTATCGTGTTCATTCTTATGTTATGTATATCGTCTGTATTACGTTATGTTATTGTAGATTAAAATTTTCTATAATAAAATAAAATTGCATAAACGTTCGCAATCCAAGTATAACGGAATTATTTCTGTATATGTAATAAGTATAACAGATTTATTCCTAATGTGTCTTTTTTTAAAGTAATTGTAAAAACAATTTTTTTCTGTAGTACCGTATTACAAATTGTATTATTGGATCGTAAGTCTCCGTGTTATGATCACCGTTACTAAATGTATGCCGTTGGAAATATCCCAGCTCGCATTCCCGGTGTATTAGTAACGGCTATTATTCCGTTATTACCGATTTATTGCGAGTACATATAATTGCAATATAACACGCTTGCATAATTTCATTGTACTTGCAAATGCAAAGCAAGACGTATTTGAATGCGCGCTCGAGTCGCGTCTACGCGGCCCGACTTCGAAAAGTAGACCATATACGTGTACATATCTCGCATCGCCAAATTGCTTCTCCTAACTTGTGGCGCCCTCCCAATGGTATCAACATCTAAAAGCTTGCCCAAAGGATCGCATATAAGAATTGCTATCCGTACTACTGGGCGCATGCGCGCGACATTCAAAGTAGCCGGGGTGTTAAAATGTTTAGCATCGCGGAAACGTTCGATTTATTCAGCCATGCGCGTTGAATAGGCTGGTGTAATAGTTTTAAGAGAAGGGAACCATCTTTGTAACCTCTGTTTACCTCTATCGATATAGTTTGGTAAATTTACGAGCGTTTGGTACGCAAACGACAACATTCTGCGTTTCTTCGATCGATCTCTTAGGTCACAGGTTCGATCTTGTCCGGTGTAAATTTGTTCATGCCGAAAAGATGAAATTTTGGTGGATTTATATCGGAAGATCAGATCGTACTTACTTTGAACGTCGTCAAATAATAGTCGATGAAGCGTGTATAATCGACGCCGACATTCCTTAAGCTTTCACGAATAACCCTTCAAGGGCATGACCTAATTCTTTAGGAAAATTCATTTACTCGTTGCGCGATACTTTGGCGTCAGCTTAATTTTCAAACGTAATTAAGGATCATTGATTCGAGCGGAAGAGGCGCGCTCGCACCTTTTATAATTCCCGCGATCGCCGCACCACGGCGTTGGTCTCGTTTCGATCAGTCGCTAAATTTAGCACTCGGCTAATATTTCTCTGGAACTTGTGCGTGCAAAAATTTCGTTTGGGAATGCAATAATGAGAGGAAGTGACTGGTTTCTTCTCCTCGGCTAAACACTGAAAGTAAGAAAACACGATTCACCGTAGCGCTTGGCTGTGGCGTTGCACGGATCTCGCGATCGACGCATCGAAATCGAAAGTCTTATCATAGATCGTAAGATACTGGGCGTCCGTGTTTCCGTCGATCACCGCGCCTTGGCGCTGATCGCGCTTATCACCGAAATTGCCTCTCTCTTTTATACGTCGTATAGTTCTCCCCCTCCCTTTCTCTTTTTCAATTCGACAACTCGTCCATGTCTCCATATGTCCGTCGATTCGTTCGTTCATTTGCTCGTTCGTACGTTTCTCGTGCCAGTTATGATGAATTCGATTGGGTAATACCGACGCGCCGCGGCGAGGCACGAGAAGTGACGCCACGGGACACGGTCTGTGGTTTTTAATACGCGTCCTACTTTCTGCTATCTTTCCCGGCGTCCGTGCGAGAGAACGAGCGAGCGCCGTCGGGCGAGCGAGCTAGCGCGATCGCGCGTGCATCATCCTTCCCCTCGCCCTTTGTCCCGCATGCCGCCACCCTGTCACTCTCCCTATCACTCTCTCTCGCTTCTTTCTGTTAAACCGCGTACTGCTCGGTACACGTTTGCAACCGAAGAAGCATGATGTGATTGGCGCGTGTCAGGACTTCCCCCTCTCCCCTCTCGCATCCTCCTTCTTTTTCTCGCGACTCATACTTCTGCCACGTTTACGACTTCGCGCCTGTACTTCCCCCCCTCCCCCCTCCCTCCACTACACACCCTCTTTGCCTCCCTCTACCAGTAACCACGACGCCCTCGAGAGGAACCACGAGCTACGAGTACGTATGTATGTACCGCGATATTAACAAACAGCACAGAAACGACACGGACGACGGATAGAGTCGCGTGAACATCGCGAGGCAAAAGAGTCGAACGTATCGCGGCCGCGGGGAGAAAGAGCGAGATGGAGAGCGAGAGCGCGAGATAACGCGCGACGCGCGGCACGGCGAGTTGCACAGCTAGAAGGACTGAAATTGAAAGTGGTCGTCCCACTGGCCCACTGACCTGATTACCCACTGACAATGACACGAATCCTTGCCTCCCACCGGGCTCACCCTTCCCCACTATTCCTCCCGCCCTCCTCCCCTACCCTCCTTCCCACCCGCCCTCCCTCCGCACGTCCGTGCGTCCTACTCCCTCGGTCGCGTGTACGTGGACGCAGCAGCGCCTTCTCGCACCTCTCCCGCGCACTCGGCGCAGGCGTCGCGTCGTCCCGCGTTATAGCGCGAATCCGGCGAGGACGCGATGCTTTTTATCTCTTTGAGGGATATATCGATGTGATTGTTACGTGGCGCATGCAAACACAGGGTGCTATTGGAAATAAAGGCCATCCGAGACGCTCCGCGTAAACGCCGCTCCCGAAAGGCGTCAAGGTACACCTAGACGCGTCTTATCTTCTTTTTTACATTTCTTTTTTATTACTATCGAACACAATGTTGAACGACTAATATAGATGGGACTTATCTAAATGTAGATTTTTAGTAATAAGAATAACGATGAAAAATAAATTCGTAGGGTCGTTAGATAGATAACAATCGGTGGTAATTGATAAAACGAAGCGAAACCGGTGAAAAGCGGATTGTATCGCGGTTACATCTTAATCGATATTAACTGAGAAAACACTGTAATATAGGTTGGCAAAAGGCGACTCAGATCGTTAGATAAATTTCGATCGGTGCTAACAGGGAAAAGAAGGAGCGGCGTAAAACAAACGGCCGGTTTCTTTGGCGCGTAAGAAATTGAAAGATCCGAGGGGCAGTTAGAAACTCGTAAAAACGCTCGTAGCCTGTCTTTTTTGTCACCTGTGGATTTCTCAGACTCGGTCGCGTTATTACCACGGCCGTTACCTCTTGCGCAATCCTCTTCTCCCTCGCGCTCGCCTCGACGAAAGAAACGAACGACACGCGTTACAAAATGATACTCGTTGGTGCTGGACTCGTCGCGTGAATTCGCCCTCGACGCGTTTCAATAACTTTCTAATGATTTATGCAAGCGAATCGCGCCGGCTACGTGAAACGACTGGCTAACGGCGTGACGTTCTCGTGGTTCGAGCGCGGCTCGTCAGCGAACCGTTTCCGTACAACCGTCATAAAATGGAACGCAATTTAAATGCGGCGTAACCTCATTGAGCCGCGCGCCAGCTGATTCTTGAAGTCACTATCACTTGGTCATGGTCCACGATCTAAACCGCATTACACATCCTCTCCAGCCTAGCGTGTTGGTCTTCCCCGTGGCCTGCTTCAATGCCAACCTCGAACTTTCCTTTTCCCCTACGAATCGGGAGAAGAAGCGAGAATAAAAACCGTGTTCCCGGCGTCCCACGCTTAACAAGCTCGTATTAAGTCTCATTCCCTTCCAGTTAATTTCCTCGCCATGTTTCCTGTTGGACTCGTCTTACAACATACGTACTTATATGCACAATAACCGGAGCTCACCGAAACTTCCTTTGAATCTCCAACCTTTCTTCTGATATACTTAAATAGAAATGATCGTCATATCGAAAAATTTCCATTGTTTATTATCATTCGTTGATTTACGATCAGCCATTCCTTTGGTTACTGGCCGCATTACGATCAATTTAATCTTCGCAAGGGCGAATTTGTTAGAACTAAGAGGAGATAATTACTACTGTTCTATTTGTTCAAGATATATCTATTTATATCTGCTAAATGAGAATGAAAATATTAATCGTGCAGTAATTTTGCATGGGGACGGATACAAATTTTGTAACTAGGAATCGTTGTTGTTACAATGGAAGCTGAGCTGTATTAAAGAATCTATCGTAAACCTACGTTATTTACGTATATCAACAACTTACAATTACATGGAACACAAATAAAAAATTTAGATGTTGCCGAAAGAAATTTTCACAGTAATTTGTATAGAACACGCAGCTAAATTTCTATGACATAAAAGTAGTACTTTATCTAATAATATCAATAATAAAATATAATTTATTTAATAATATAATATAATAAATAAATTCTATTATAAGACTAAAATAATTAAGTAAAAGTAAAAATAAAATTCGCACATATAGTACGTTATTTCTTAAAAAATTCGTTAAAAGAAACAAAGGAAAAAAATTCTGGTCGAGCAGAGTCATTTCTATGGGACAAATGAAAAATTCCCTAGACGAGGAGAACTTGGGGCAATTATACGGTTCCCTTCGATCGCGAGCGATATAAATAACTCACGTAGCCCGAGCACGTGTTAATTAAGGCCTGTTGGGAACGTACAGGCCCCAGATATGTCTCCGGCAGGCCGTTTCGAGACTCGGCCCAGGCCTTCTCCACTCTCGCTTTCAGTGCGAAGGAGGCGCTTTCGGCAGGCTTTCGCAACCCTTTTCCCAACGCGACCGGCTCGAAAACATATACACGCGCTCTCACGTATCTTTCGCCTCGGTGCTACGTGTGTGGCTGGCCGTCTGACTGGCTGGTTGGTGTGTCCGTTGCCGAGCGGCTCTCGCACCCGCCTACTTTCGCTAGTTTGCGTAAGAAATGTATACGTACCCGGTTAGCTAATGTACCTCGCGACACACGATATCTAAGGATTCCAGACGATTTTCCTCTTCCCCTTTAGATTTTCCCTCTCTCCTTTTCGAGAAGCGAATCGGCAAACATTTTCTTATCGTATTCATTAATTTCGTTTCTCTTTCTGCCTCTGAATTCGAATATCTTCGGGCAAAGGAATTCGAAATGTTGCGAAACGATCGATCTCGCGCGAAAGATCTTTTATCGAATTGATTTTCGATCGATGGAAAACAATTCGATTAAATAAAAGAAGGAACACGTTTGAAACGAGAAGTATGTCGTAACGTTGATATCGTCGGTCTCAAATATTTCCTCAACTGATTTTTACGGTCTACTAAAAATCCCGTGAAACGTATTATCTTGAGTAACGTAACTTTCATCCTCGTCCGTTTGACTCGAACCGGGTACCAGGCTCTCGGTATATATTTGACAATACGTGACTTCCCAGACGGAGATTACGTAAAAGCAGAAATTCATCGTAATATCCTCGGGCCTTCAAACAGCGAAACTATCGGGACTTTCTCGTTCCAAAGATCCTGGCCAGCCGAGTAGCAACCAGCTATGGCCAATTTTCGGGTTAAACAGATTTCGCTTTGGTCGAAAGTGAAACTCTTCTGCTCCTTCGAACTGTAATCTGTGCTCGTAAAAATCGTATTGTCCTCTAATTATGACCGTACTACCTTTCTTTCTTATCCCTTCTTTCTTTCGTCCCATCAGTTTCTTTATATTCTCTGGTTATTCGCGACCAGTAGAACTCGCAACAAGAGCAGCTTATCATTTCCAAGAAGAAGAAGAGTCACGATGTTCGCGAAACGACGCCTCGAAACGATATACGACGTTAATACGGTAAACGTATACCATACGATAATGATTAGTCTTTACGCTGGTCGAAGGATGCATCGGGCCTTTGCAGAAGACTTCGCGTGCCGTGCAAACACAGTCGTTTCCTCGAAGGTCCAACGCGAATCGCGGATAGCCGTGGCACAGCGTACAGGCAATTAATGGTCTTCCCGTTTGAAAATCGAAGGACACTCGCGCGTGGACGGCCTCGCGTCGGGACGCTTTCCGTGAGTGTTGCGTATACCACGCTTAAAATACACCACGCACTATCACCCCATCCATTCCATTTCGATGGAGGTCACCCGGTAGCTTAAGTGGGTCTCGACCACTTGGTTAGTGTGTCATGGCATACTCGTTGCTGAATAAACTTAATCTCAATACCGGCGTTAATAAGTCAGCCGTTGCAGACTCACGCGAGTCCTTTTCCTTTCTTTTCACTCTCTATTTCTTTCTTTGTATACCCCTTCCACGATTTGCGTTACATGCGTGTGCGTTTATAATTATCCAGATAGCGTAATTGATGGAGACGATACGACGAGATTGTATAATAGATTAAGAATCCTAAGTATAAGCGAAGTGTAGTTTCTGACATTTTGCAAACATTGCCCGGCATCTGACGATGTTGACTTCAAACGATCATTTTTCCTTTTTTTATTCTCTTTGTAAACAGTATATGGTTTAATTTTTAATAGCTAAATTACATTTTACTAACGTCCGTTGAGCAACAAGCGACAACAAAATCTTAACACATTAAACGGTACGATTGACGTTACGTACTTAACGCGTGACGTTACTAATGCTTTACACTATGAGGGTCGTAAGAGAAGAATTCCAAGAATTATTAATTGAAATGAATATAAGAAATTCTTCTTTCCTCAGAGTTACTGATAATTCTTCCGCGTGAATTTACCTCAGCCACAAAGGAACGTAGAAGTACTTCGATCTTATTAATGTGATTATCTGTACGTTAATATCGTGCGCTTTTAATAGAACGCTACAAACAATGACGTTCGTAATCCGAGATCTAAGGAGTTTCTCCACAACATATATACGACATAGATTACATTGATAGATATCGTTAATAAGCGCTTTAATTTACAATCTCGCTATATCGATTACCACACGCCGACCGAACTTCCCATTATAAACCGCAACGAAGAAGATATCAGTGGATTGGTCCGACTGATCGAAGATATTTCGTAAAATCTGGTAGATTTGGCTTTCATAATATTCTCTATTGTCCACCCCGGTGCGTTTTATTTCTTATCCAACCGATTCAATTGCGCGACCACGATGGCCCCATTCTGCGATCGATTTCGTGACACCGCGATTTTTCAAATCCGGAGACGATTGACTATGGAACACATCGAGGACTCTATATTTAAATGCGAGCTTAAGATAGATAACGTTCACGGGCGCCACGTGAATCGGTTCCGAGATCGAATGACTCAACGTTTCTATTATTTATCCGTTTTTTATTACATGCGACTCACGATTCGTGAATTCATCCGATAGAACATCTATATGATCATACGATTCTTGTATCGGCCCTTTGCGCTTGATAAATTTTTATAACGATCAACCTGTTGGTTGCTGGTTGAAAAGTCTCTCTTTTACACTGAAATTCATCGATACCAAGCATTTTATTTCGTTAAAACGGTTATACATTTTTTTGTAAATTTCACATTTTCCATCCTTTGTTAATGGAAACAGTACAGGCAACAATTTTTACGTTATCAACGTGGCTAAGTGATAGAGCAGTGGGATAGAAGAGATTTTGGGCAGATTAGTACTAATGAACGTACTAACTTATCGTTGGTTTTCTTCTAACAAAAGGCAACTTTAAAAACCGAGAGCAGAGCAAACTTACGGGCAAGATAAAATAAAGTTGAAACAAACTCACGCTAGTCTATCAAAGGACGTACATAGGAAACTTTTACCAATTCAATAGCTACTTTACTAATATACTACTGTGCTTCAATTATTAAACTTGCCCTCATGAAAAGTAAATGCCCCGGCATTTACCTGGGCTAAAGAAACCATTCATATACGACCTAATATTTGCAAAAGAAACTTCATTTTCCATGCTCTTGCACATTGTCCCAGTTTCACCGCCGGTTAATGTAATTCTTTTTCTACTCTGTTCCTTTTTTTCTCTCTTATAACTCTGTCACGCGGTTGCTTCGCGAGATTGTCACGATTATCGCGGTGAACTCTGTTCAAACGCGAAATAACGTATCGATGCCGGTTTTTGCGACGAGTCTGTGGCAATCAGCGTGTTCAGGAGCGTGCGATATCTGCGAAATGGATCGAATCGATCGGGACCAAGGTCGAGCAAGCATCGAAAACCATGTCGAAGATATTCGGTTGTGTCGTGAAATTTCCTCCCGTTAAACTCTGCCGCCTTGAAGTCGAATTTTTGCTCCTCGGCTGTCGGTTCGTCGGGTCCTTGAGAGCAGCCCGTGTATACGCAACGCACGCCACCAACCACGAATATAGTTTTGCTCGCCGCGTATGGAAGCCGTTGATAATTTTTCACTCTTAGCCTGGGTCATGGTCTGAATGAAATTCAGATTACCATCGTGGTATTATCGTATCGCCGGCAGATCGGAAACGTTATCGTGTTTTTACTGTACCCCGCGGAAAATAAACTACAATGCCGCAACAGTTTCCGCGTTTGCTTTTTCTTTCGTTTTTTCCTTCTCGATATCTGTCCGACAATAACATACGGCTGCCGTGAAAACGTAAAGAAGGCGGAAATTCCATTCGATCGATTGCTTATCTTCGATGTTTCGTTTGCGTAAAATATGTAAATATGTATTTTAAACGTTTAGTTAAAAGGTATCTGTGTTGGAAGATCGACTAGCTATCGTCGTACGAAATGCATATTGTACGCTGTGGCGCTCTCATACAGGTTTCATGTATTAAATCGTCTAATTAACTTCCGAGGGATCTGGTGGCAGTTTCAAGGTTTCGCAAGCTTTCGAGATTCGTCTCACGACGCGAGTTATATTTTCTCGTTGATCCGAGACGAAACTTCGTTGGTATGGTTGAGACGACAAGGGTCCACTTCGTCGTCTGTCGTAACAGGTTGCGTCCCTTCGAGGTGGCATCGATCGAGTCTCGGCTCGTCGATGGAAGCGTGGCCGTGCACGGCGCACACGAGAGGAAACGGTTCTCGCCGCGGGTATAGCGAAGCGGAGAAGGCTAGAAACGGTCAGGGAGAGACGGATTACCGGTGGATAAGAATGTGTGTCTAGTTTAGTAGGCAAGTAGGTCGCCAGGGAAACCAACGCTGGGTTACGCAACGTAGTTCCAGTGTTATACAACTATTGACTCACCGGATTAACAAGTAGGCTGGGTGAAAACGAAAGCCGAGTGCCCGGGCTGCCTTTTCTCTCTCGGTCCCGTTTCTCTTTCCGTCTTGCTCGGGCCCACGGTCTCGCTTTCGCCTCCGGGACTATGCTATAGCCACTATACACCAGGCGTAGGCACGCGTTTACCGTGTATCATATCGAAAAAACATTTTTTCCATACAGCACTTTGACGATTTTATGAAATTCGAGGCGATTGCACGAATTGCTATCGTGATACGATATTGGAGTGCCTCGTGAAATTATTCGAACGCTTCTAGAAACGAATATATTCTGCGTGTTACGCGAAACATTTTGAAATTTCCTCGGATATATTCATAGGAATTTTCGAAGGTAAAATGCGTGCAAATACTTCCATGGATACTTCATAGAATAATTCATAATATATTTCTTGAGAAGGAAGTTACTGGGTTTGTTAAAAGAGTTTTCAAATACAACTTTGACTATAGGGTAGTCCTGCAGTGGAAACTAAAATTGGACTGGCTAAATAAAAATACCTGTCACTGCATATTCCATAATTATAAAGAAAAACTACGGATGTTCTATCTATTTATGAAACTGCTGCGTTACGAAATTAATGAAATTAAAATTAAAATTAATAATTAATAATATTTATTGTCAATTAATTAATAATAAATATTTTGTTCGATGATATTTATTTCCTAAAGATCCTTAAATTAATTAAAGAATCGAACTGCAATACCGCAGATCCTAAGATTCCCCTAAATTATATTGCGATAATAAAATAAAATAAAATAAAAAAAGAGACTAATTTTTAACGAAAATTATGGGCACCTAGAGCCAGAAACGATCGAGTTTTGGGTCGTCTGGCCCGCGTTGCAACGCTATCGATCAGGTAGCAGCAAGTAGCCGGCAACGTCATAATCGCGGCGTTAGCGTGGGATACGTATCTCTGACGCAAGTGCTCGGCATCGCGTACCCTTTTCTTTCTCGTGTATTCTTTTTCTCCTTCTTTTTTTCTCTCTGCGAGGGCAGTCGGAGGAAAAGAATCAGGCCAGAGAGTCTCGTCAAGCGAATTTCTTTCTAGCGGGGGAACACGCGAGCCACGGTGCTATGCAAATCGCGGCACAGAAATCACCGTTGCCACTCAATTACCCGAACGGTTTGACTCGAGCGTCTGATCTAAAAATAACATCCACTTAACGCCGTGCCGTTTTAACGAGACCGCTTCACGAGACAATCGACGCAGACGTGTATACTTAGTGGAGGGCAGGATCCAGCCGATGTTCGTCCGTCACGCTGCCAAATCGAAATGTTTTCGCCCGCGAAATTTAGATCTGCACGAGCGAACGCCGAGGATCTTGGAATTATCAGGAACACGTTATTTTATAATGCAATGATCCCTTCAAAGTAATTTCCTTTAGCAGTTATACGGAAATCTCGCCATTGTCAAGAAGATTGTCATAACGACAATAATAACGGAATTAGAAAATGCTGTTTTATTTTGCAATGGTCCCTTCAAAGCGATTTGCCTTTATTGCAATTATGCATACATATATCGTTAGGCAGCAATGTTTCCTACTTGTGGAAGCATTTCGTGTGAACATCGTTGGAAAATATTTCCACGTCGTTATTCGCATCTCCCGATGTTTCACTACAGTGAACTGTTAATAAGATTTTTAGGTCAGGTTCATTCGAACAAGCGTGGAACGAGTCGAGGGTGAAGATGTTTTTAGGAATGATCGAATCATGAGAATGTGAGGTACGTTAGGACCTCAATGAACAGAAATTGTTCGGTCTTTTACCACCAGTTTTCAGAATACGTTGAAACGCTTCAAGTTCCTCGTAAGTAAAGTTATGTTATATAAGCTATTGCGAAATGACCAGCAAATATTTAAAATCGAACCAAATAAAATAAAGACGTTGCAAAGAAAATGACAAAGCGTCAGCTTTTTCCTCCTTTTTTTCATGTTCGATACGAAATACGTAAATAAGACACTTTGACTAAGGAGGGCAATATCGTTATCTCTAACGATACCAAATGTGGATTAAAAATATCGAAAATATACGAATCATTATCCTTGGAAAAATAAATTACCTTTGTTTTGCTAGCAGCTCTGACAAACATCAAAACACGCTTACAGTCGAAATATTTTACGGCGAAGTCTCTCGTATATTCTCTTACTCATTGGGAATCGCGCGGATGACTTTCGATTTCTTTTCCACGGCACTCGAAAACCAGTTTTCGCTATCTTCCCTCATTAAGGCCGATGGCTCGTCACCGGACTCTCGACTCTCGATGCCCGTCTCATATCGAGACGGTCGGATCGAAGGTAATGCAGCTTGCGCGATATGTAGCGTTCGCTAACATTACCGACCTGCCTCAAACGCGCGGCAAGGCGAGTCTCGACTTGTTGAGGACGCGGTATGTAAACTGGAACACTTATGTCATGGAAAACGGTGTTCCCGCTGTGGCTGACGCACGTCGCAAAAAAATCACACCTACTACGTCGCGCTAGAACTGTAAAGAAAGGACAAGTAAGAAAAAGAGTAAGGAATATATTATACTCGTCTGAATACGTACAACTCAATCTTCGTCCACGCTATCTTTAGCCACGTTAACATTCTGAGGACTTTGAGCGTGGTTGGAAAAACAGATCTCGTAGAAACCTCACGCAGAGAGAAGTAACGTGGACCGTTGCTAATGAATATCATCTCTGTTACGTATATAAGACCTCTTGATAGGATATACAGTCGTAGACAAAAATAAACGAATAGATAACGGAAGTACGCCGAGTTACCGTGTGTTTCGTTAAACGTACCTTTCTTCCTACACACATGTAAGTGCTAGTTTCGATTATTTAAACGATCTACGTATTATACGGATGTATAACAAATAAAACCTAACACTAACCCGCTACTAATTTGATTAACAAATACGGAATGGATTCTTGCATCGAGGAGAGGGGAACCTTTCAGACGAAAGTGTTCGACATCGTTCTTCTTTTTTAATATTTCCAAACGATGTAACGCGCGTTTTATTCATTTCCTAGGTAAAACCAAGTAAAGAAAGTTTTTCCATCTTCTTCGTGGCAGACGGTAGGAGACGTAAAAATCCTGTCGCATTGAACGTATTAAAATGCATTGATACCTACTTCCACTATCTATCCATTTATTTTTGCCTACGACTGTAGGTATCCGCGAGCGTATAGTGATATACATATGTATGCAAAGTATCGTATAAACGGAACAACGGCGCAGCCGTGTTCGACGGTTTATCGCGTTAACCCGTTTTCGAGAGAGAGAATGAAAAGCGGTCGTACGAGGGTCGATAGGTTGTGACGAGGGTGGGGCAGGGTTGAAGGAGTCTCGAGATGACCGACGACCAAAAAAAAGAGAGAGAGAAAAAAAAAGAAAAAGCTCGAGAGTCGTACAATTAGGAAACTAGGTAAGAGTTACAGGGCATAGTTAAGTAGAGGAAGAGTGTTTCATAGTACCGTGGCCGGTATTGCCAAAGAGGCTGTAGAGGATGGTTGGTGGAGTGTTTGTTTAAATGACAAGATAACTCGCTGTTGTAACCGTCAAATATATTTTAGAATGATAAATAAATTAACACAGACAATATTCGTTGAGACGCTCGGATTCGCTAAAAATAATGTAAATCGCTAATAAGATCGCTGATAACTCGTTGGCAACTGATTGATACTCAACTGCTTACGATCGCGTTCGTTTATTTTATGCTGGTCGGCGGAAAATTCGAATTCGTCTTCGTTTGACGATTGCACGTAGCGGCGACTTTGTTTTATTATTACATTACGTGTATCCTAACGATATTGATACTCCGAGGCAAAACAACAATGTGATTTGAATTGTCCTGTAGCTCGTGTGCCGCTACAAAGCTGTTCCAAGCTCGTTCCTAATCCGAAATAGTGAAATCGGGTCCCAAGCCCGTTGCGTAAGCAGGAAATACGAATGCTCGTTGACCAATAGACGAAACGTACGACAATGGACTTCCAAAAGCTTCGTGACGCTTAGATATAACATTTTACGTAGCTACTTAAAGCTGGTATCTTCCCTTCTTAGGACATTATTTATTAACCCGTTAACTAGAACTAGAATCGGGAATTTAAAAGTTGATATTTCCAAATTAATTTTCTCATTTTTAAATGTGTATATTATAGTATATTTTCGTGTATAACGGGTATAACGATCGAGAAGCCTCTGGGAATCTCTGTACTAAAAATAAGTATATTAATAAATATATAGAATAAATGCTTAAATGCGGAATATTATATTAATTAATTCATTCTATTTAATAAATCAAGGGGGTATTCTATTATAAATCTATAAACTATTTACCTATCTTCTAGTAGGTTTCTACAAAGGAAAAATCGAACTTGATGGTACCAGTCAGAGGAGCGCACTGGTTTAAAAAAAGAAAGTCTTCTCGCGTCTCAAAACGGATAATGATACGTCTCTCTACACAATTTGAACTTTACGAATAAATAATTGATAAGAATGGATATGTTGCAAAAGTGCAACATTCGGCTAATAATCAAATAAAATAACATTTCAATAATACATACACAGGATCGTACGTAGCTTTCAAGCTGTATAATAGAAATTCATGGTTGAGCCTAATGCTGAGTTTGTCAAGTTTGTAGTAAACTAGTAAAAGGAACAGCGTAACGATGATGAAATGAATTGACGGGAATAGATTATACAGGAAATATGGACGGGAAATGAAAATAAACTATCGCAACAGTTTGCTCTGTTAGACTACGCCGACGATAAGTGGTGCGGTAGAAGGTTGTGGGTGGATGACAGATCAATAGCGGTGACATAGTTACCGAGTAAACCTGGCCCACTTTTAACACGACCTCATTCCATCGCTTCTTCCTTTCTTCCTTCCTTCCTTCCTTCCTTCCTCTCTTTCTTCGTTCCGTGCTTTCCACCCTTAACATCGTCTGCGAGTCCTTCGATTCAAAGTCACTTGCACGCGAAATTCGATCTATTCGCGCGACCAAACGCGGCTCAGAATCGTACGTAAACGCGGCTTTATCGTTAGCATACGCTGCTTTTCCATCGTCGAGCCTGCAATTCCTCGACGAACGAAGGAATTAAATTTACCATCGACGATGCATTGTTAGGGAACAGCGCGGTGTTCAGCATCGACGAACCTAGAGAAAAAGCCTTTTCGTAGCCTGTTATTAGTCGAAAGCTCGAGACAAGATCTTCGATCGTTCGCTGTACGTGGAAAGAGACTGACCTTTAAATCGTGACACGGTTAAGCCTGCAGACGAGCCGAGCCGACTCTCGCAACTACAGCCCCTGGCTATCGAATTAGGACCACTAAAATTTGTAGTATTTTTAGTGAAATTGAAAGGTGCGAGGGGACTGTGTAATAGCAAAGTTTGTCGATTGGTAGGAAGGGATAATTTATTGATTACTCCGAGAGGGAGTGGTATGGATGACGAAATCTTTGAGTTGGGAAGATTATAAATAAAGTTATTTAGTATAGGGAAATATTAAAGTATATATACACACTAACATGCGTATGTTGTAACGTGTATTGCATTTATTATAGCATTTACATGTTAATTAATTAGATGCGAACATATTAAATTCCACGTCGTTCAGCAGTGCCTATTTTGATACGGCCACAAAAATTTAATACCACTGCAATAAAATATATAGAAGCTGAGAGAAAAACATTTCATTAGAAAATAACAGTACGTGCAAATATTTTGTCTGAACGTTATATTTAGTAACATGGACAGATCCAAGAACAATTTTCCATTTATGACACAGTGTCCATAATTCAAATCACAAAATCACAACTTTCATGCTACCCTAATTCGACGGCCGAGGGTCAGGTGGAAGGTTAATGTAAGAAATTTCGGTCGTCGCACATCGGTGACCTATGAGTCTCTCAGCACCAGATACGTGGTTAAACGCGAGAATCTCGTTTGGGCATCGACGAATTTCGTGCACACGAAATGTCTCGCGAGACGGGCTCATTGTCATCGAGTTCAGCGGGGAATCGAGGCCCGATCGCTGCAGCGATTCGTTTTCCAAGTTATATCAGTGGAAAACGAGCTGGCCTGGAAATAGGTCGTTCGTGGGTTGCCACGTGTTTCTACCTCTGTGCAACCGTGCACTCGATAATATGTATATTTATATCGCCCAACTTTTCATACGGTGACAACTTTTTCCTATAATTTCCTGAAATACATCGTTTCACTCGCATATATCTGTATACACGCACTTTTATATTCACGTATATATATACACACACACACACACACAATATATGTATACATACACATATTGTGCGAGCTCTTGTGGATAAATAGCAGCTGGAATTTTTTCGCGAAAATACCCGGTTACGACTGTGTCCGAGATGGCGAACAAACGAATTAACATTGAACGATATAAATAAGTCGATTCGCGACGCGATAGCTCGTGTAAATAGTCCACGGTAATCGGATGGCTTACCGTCGAGCCATTGAACAAATTGTGTGTTCCATTCTTGCGCGCCGACGGGGCGCAACGATTCGACGCCTCGAAACGACAGCTCAACCCTTTCCTCCTGATACGACTCGGCACGGTGTGAAAATTGCGATCCACGATCCTTCCTACGGCATTCTAGCGTCGTACTGTAACAACAACCACCGTTTCGTAACTCTACTTGATTTTCGCTTGAACGGCTGCGCCACCAACGCTTGCAAGAAGAGGACCCTTGGACAGGCGTCGGAAGCTGGTACAGATGAAAGACGCGATTTCGTCGTAATTTCGCGTGGGTGACGTTCCTACGAATCTGCGATAAAAGTACAGTAGATCTGTGAGGTTTTTAACGATACGGTGACACGAATGCGCGAACATGCTATTAGAAATACAGTGTCCCCCGAGTCGGCGTAAGAAAACAATACTCTTGATGTTGGAAATGAAGAAGTTGCTCTAAGTCAGGAAAAGGGAAGCTGTCGTTCTCTTGGACAGAGAATTTATGAGTATACTCGAGGGAGAATATCTCGGAGCAGCGAGATCAAGCGGTTGTTAATAGAGTGTCAGGCAAACGTTACGTCAAACTAGAGAACATTGTGCAGCTTGAGTTTCCTAACTTGGTAACTTCAGCTAACTCGACGATCACTTGACGCGTGGAAAAATGTTCCGAACAAAAGTTGAATGACACGAAGAAGTGGGTAATTTGATGTTACTGTTTTTTTCTACAGGTGCAAGTGTAAAGAACGTACAAAGGTCAACTTCGTCTCTCACATGTAACGTTATCGATTCAAAAATTCAACGAGTTTGGTTCGTTCGCACTCAACTTTACCGGATCTGATTTTTCGCCCTGATTGATAGCAAATAAATTAATTTATATCACGTTAGAGCTTGGTATAGTTGGAAATTCTAATGGCAGAACTGCAAGCTTACGTATAAAGTCATCGAATTGCAAAGCGTTCGGAATGCAAAACTTGCAAAGACGTCGCACGGTTCAACCATACGACGGAGTCTAAATTTAATAAACGTCACGCGACGGTTTCCACCCCTTTTGCGAGAAGAGAGTGTTCCGGTTGGCACGATGTTTGCGCGCGTTTGATACATACGTATGTATCGCGTGTTGACCGATTATTGACTTAAACAGTCGATAAAGAACCACCGGCGGGGAAAGCGTGTAACGTCGAAACGGTCTGCTGCACTGCGGCTGACCTTGAATGTACTTATCTACTGATGGGAAATACTGCTCACGACGCAGCCATTACACGTTACTCTACCTGTCCTGAATAATTTCGCGACTTGTTGTTCCACACATGTGTGCCACTGCCGCTTGCTTCCACTACCTGAATCGTACCGTCTACGCCACAGAGTCGCGTTAGTTTTTTCATTTTTCTATCGGACCACGTCGGATGGTAATCGGTAGCTACTATAACGTTCAACGCTGCTGTAATCTTGGAATTTTTACAGACAACTATACTACGTTATAACACGTATTATATGGTATACGGTACGTAGTATACAGCGTACACATACTATAAATTTCACATCTTAAATATTATCATGCGTAACGCAATTATTAATATTTGTTAATAATTGTTCCATAAGAATGAAAAATATGCGGTTTTTGTGTCTGCTTATCAGAAATATAGTAAACGTTGAAGATAAGGCGACAAATGTTTTCAAAATCGTTCGGTGTGAATTCTTTTTGTTTTATCGCACTGTTGAAAGGTTAATGGTCCCAGAGAAATTTTGAGGTAAAATTTAAAGCGACGAATAATGCCATTAATATCGTCATATTGATATTATAAGGCATTATGAACCGACGACGAGATATTTCGCGTTTTCCGTGTATCTGTCGAGAGCGTTGAGAACGCAGTAACAAAAGACGCGGTGGAAAAAGGCTAGAAGTGTTTTTGTGGAGTTAGAAACTACTAACAAACTGTAAATAATTTGAAAGTACTTGAGGCAAAAATATAGCTGGCTGCTGGGTATGGTCAGCAATAAAACGTCTGGCCCGCAATGTGTTAAGGACTTCTCGATTAAATTGAAAATAATTCGAAGAGGGTTGGGCACAAGGGTTAATTTCCACAACGAGTGAATTAAAGGAGGAATAATCGTAAAATTAAGGTTAAAATAACGAGCAGGTAGAACCAGGGTAATTGTTGGACCGTCCCCTTTTCTCCATATGCCGTTCTTACACATCCGTCTCTCCACGCAGGTGTTCACGCGTGAAGCGTGTCGACGCACCCCTATTCTCCTGTTTTATATATATTTTTTATATGTTAAATACCGCGTTGTTCCGAGTTAGATGTTGCCACTGCATGCAAGTACGCGAAGAACGTACAGAAATCTCTATGCAGACTCTCGTGGTATTTTCTATTGTCTATAGAATATATTTTATGAGTATCGTGAACTTCAGTTGGACCTATTGTTACCCCGATGCATAAACGAATAATATTTCCTAATAAGAAAATTTGTTGTTCCTCGATCTTAAACGGGCAGTCGATCATCGACGAAATTAATGTTTTCGGAACTCGTTTTCCTTTCTTATGGATGACCGATCATCGAGGAAGCGGAACTATATCCTTAAGCTAACTGCGCTATAACAAAGTAGGTAGATCAAAGAAACGAAGATGACCATGCAGAACGCGTGTGCTTCGCAGACGGATTTCTATTTGCGAGCCAAATGTTCGCGTATTCCAAAGCGGATAATAAAATGACATACGCGCAGACTTAAGTCGAATCACGTGGTGCAAGCAAGCAAGAAAGGAAAAAGGTGATTCTATGCAAAATGATTCGACGTATCTACGCAATGTGCAAACATAAAGATACAAATATGTATTTGTACAGACCGAACGATGCGAACGAATTTTCGTTTCCCTTGTGTAATAGTAAATCGTTCTTAAATCTATTTCAAGGATAAGAACGAAATCTTCTCGCTAAAGTCAGGATTACTCGCACTGAGGAAAACTTTATTTATCGTAAGCGATCAAGCCTTCGCAAACAGAGAATTGCTCCGTATCAATGACCAAACACGTGTCAACAAGGACGAAAATCACAACCCGACTGACGATAATATTCGTCGATATTCTATCTGTTGTATTTCATTGTGATCAACTGGAATACGGTCGAGAAAAGAAGGAATAGTCCAGGCTGGCCAATAAAGACAGACATTCCATAAAAAGAATGCTGACCAACGAATTCGTTCGAATGAACGAGACGCGATCGGAATAATGTTCATCGCGAGATCGTGGGACGAGCGTCAGCTTCTTTCTCAAACGAAATCCATCCGAAATCGTAATCGGTGAGTGGTTTCGTGTCTGTTCTTGGAGAAACGTAAGAGAACGTGGCAAACGGGTGCAGAGAGACGGATAAACATTTAGTTACGCCTGTTTCGAAATACTCGCACGGACCCTGGCGATGTTCTCTCTCTTCGGGCCCGGTAATCTCGTGCACGTTTTCATTGGACAGAACCGTGCAACGCATGGCAACCGGGCGTGTGCACGAACGTGAACTTACGTGAGCACGTCGAATAATGGAGCTCGCGTCCGCTTTGATCCGCACGGCGCGGCATCCGAACGTTCGAAGCGCGTGGAAGTACGTACATGGTACACAATTCGTTATAACGTAGAATGCAGCGAAGTTTGGTAGCGAAGTAGCCTTGAAAAATTAGGTTGAGGACCATAGGGTGTTGCAATTTTTTTTTATAAACTTTAATTTGTTATATAACATCGTAAAATTGACGAACGCTATAGGAATACATATCTATATATTTCTTGTTTTATATCGGAGAAATTTTTGGTTTGATGGTTTCATTTTTATCTGAAGTTAAATATTCTAGAAAGCAAACCAGCAAGTTCTTCTGATATTTTGAATATTTCAAATATATTGGTTGTCATAATGTCGTTAAATACTTTCTCTATTATTTTTAAGTTGACAAATAGCTGATTATACCAACTTGCAGTCTGGCATTTCGTGACATAAATTAAAAACAATTTATCAACGTAATTAGTAATAAATTACGATTTATATTTATTATAAAGTGACCAACTTTTCATTCGATACGCTATGTGCCGATAATTTTTCCACCAAAATACTATGTCGTAAAAAATTATTCGCACAAAGTCCGCGCCAAGATACCTAACAGTATTAAATAAATCTCTGCATATATACTTCATCGTTATTACGAAAGTATTTCATCAGTCTTTCACAAGTCTTTCATGAAAATTGTTATGCAACAATTTTACGAAATTTCGTGATTTTTCATTTGCATCGTTTATTTTGTAACTTTGTTGCCACATTACATACCCTGTAGATCTTTTAATCTTCCAGTAAGAAATAAAAAAAAAACATATTCGCTGGCGGGGATTGGCGTCACTGGAGCGTCCCGCGAGGGCTAGTGGAAACCGAGCTTGAAACGTATACGACGCGACGCGACGCGACGCGTCGTCGGGACGGCATATGCGTCGAGGTGTAGCAGAGAGACAGAGGCGCCCTCGGTCCACCACACGGAGTCGAGAGAGTCGTGAGTTCGTAACACAGCGAGAGCGCTCCTCTCGCGGGGAGAACTGTGTCAAGGGCAGAGAGCTAACAGGGCACCGGTCCGTGACGAGCCGAAACGAAACGAGAGAGCCGAGTTTTACCTGGCCGTGTCTATCTGCCTGGCTTCTGTTCCTCCTCTCTCGTGACCAAACTTCGCGCCCAAATCGCGCTTCACCTATATATTATACGTCCAATACACAGTATACGACACCGATACCTTTCTTTCTACCAATTCTTTCCATTTTCTTCTCTCATCGTCATATTTTTATCTGTACGAAATAATCGAAATCGCGATCGGGCAATGACTACACGTACACGTTGAGTACGTACCTACATGGTTAAAAGAAAGCATAAGAAACGTGAATCTTTGAGTTATTTTTAGGATATGGCATAGCGAGAGGGGAATTCAACGTTATTATCGATTGAATGGTTTAAGTAGAAACGTAGTTTTCCCCGAACTAGAAGTCTGGTTTCGAATCGATTCGATCCAGGACGGCGCTTTCTTCGGAAACACGTGGCTCGAAGTACGTGAAATATTTCACGGAGCGATTCGTGTGCGGCGCTTGCAACACACAGCCTCTCCCCACCTTCTTCCCTCCTTCGTTTCCTCTTTCCCCTCTTTCCTACCAGCGTCAAGCGACCACGTGAAAAATTCCCTTTGTTAATCGATTCGGGAATGGAAAAAAATAAAACGGGTGAAAGCGGTTCACAGTTCAACGCGTACCGACCAACAGCAGCAGCAACAGCAGCAGCAGCAGCAGCAGCAGCGTTGTCCAGTGTGAACACATTAAAGCCAGATTGAATCGCTCAACCTCCAACCCCAGGTTGGAATTTGGATCAAGGAGGGCTCTGCTTACGGAGCGTGACGCCTTTATGGAGCTTACACACGGAACGACCTACGCCCGCGTACGTACGCCTCGCGAGAAACTCGAGATACACCGCAGAGATTACGCGTGACGGCAAGAGGGAAAAGAGTAGTTGTTCGTCGCTTGGCTCTCCTGTGTCTAGCCTTTTTCCGATCCACGGTTTTCACGTGTAAGCTCCTCGTCGACCAACCTTTTGGATAATTCGTTCGTGGTATAAGCGCGGTTAAACGATCAATAAGCTATATGGGCCGGCAACACCCACACATCTTTTGCTCTATATCGTATTCTATATCGGATGCGTGCCCCCTTTTCTTATTCGACATTCTTGCGAAATTACGGTTACCACGATTAAATGTTTTCCATACCTGTTTTATATGTATGTGTGTATATATATTATATATCGTTGAAGAAGGCTAGTAGAATTTTACTTATTTGAATTGGTCGTGGAGACAAGCCGTCCCTATATTACCTTTCTTTCGATGGCTAAAAGGGCTGAAAGATCGTATTAAGATTGCCCAGCAATACTATCTCGATATGTTAGAAGTGAACCCGATAAGGACCGAGAAATGATTTATCATGATGCTACAGATACGTGAATTTCTTTAAATTTCATATTTCTTGTTAAAAATCATTTCTTATTTCATAATTGTAAAATAATCGATAGGTGGGAGGAACGAGGAAGGAGATAAGTATTAAGCGAAAGTTTAGACTTCTCTTTCGCAGCTGCAATGCTAAAACACAGGATTCGATAATGTAAACCGATTGAAAAAATATCGCAAATGAAATGTTGCATGTAAGAATTATTGGCCAAAAATTTCAGTAACGTATTCTTGGAGTTTGAACAAGCAGCACCGTTCGTTATCCATCTCTGAACATGGTGGTTATTAAAGGACGCGCGAGTACAACAGCGTAACGCGCAGTTACACAGCCGTGTAACGCGTTACGCGTAGGAATTACATCGGTTATGGGTCAGTTGAGATAGGTGAGCCACGGTGGAACAGGCAAGCCAGGAGATTAATCTACGCTAGACGTCTATTCGTTGGCTCGGTGAGCACACGAGACATTTTTATGTAGATTCTACAGAGACAGTAAGAGACGTCGATGACGACGAAGGGAGGACAGAGGTCCTCGTCGTTGTATATATACCGGTGACGGGATAAAGTTCAAAATGTATTTATAAAACCGAACCAAATGCAATACCCAAGGATTCGAGTACTAGTCGTAATACGTAATGGCTCATTCATTGTACTTGCCAAGTATCCGATCTTCGCAAACTGTTCTCGAGCTTCAGAACGGCTACCCGCAAGTTTCAAAATTCTACTTACAAGTACTGAGATATTCAAACGAATCGATATTCTTACTAGTAAATAACTAATAATAACGTGACTAATCGAGTCACGAGCTTTAGAAAAACACTATGAATTCTATTTATACCTTTATAAGATTGGTGTAGCCAATTATTACAGAACAGAGGATTTCAACGGTAGCCAAGGGAAATGATTTGAAGAGAATGAGAAATTCCTGGCAAGATGCTCGTAAAGTTTCCAACTTATTCGACAAATGTTCGATTCTACTTTCGAATGCTTACCCCACTTCTTAAGGTACTCGTTCGATCGGACCTGTCGCGTTTATGTTCACATCTGTTTAAAAATACTTCTCTTCCCCGAAATATCTATAGAGAGCGCGAATATATTCGGCCAGTGTACGAACCTACTTGCGATGTACTTGTTACTCGAGCCCATCCATGCGTCCATAACGAACGTATGTGCGTATCGTTCGAGCATCATCGTCTGCCGGTGCATTAATGCCCCGCATAAAATACGTAAAAACGAGAGCGAGCGTCATCGTCGTCGTGTGGCAAAGTAAAATCGAGTGACACAATACTCTGCGGAATTGGGACAGAGCCGATATATACCGATAGGCAGACCACGCCACTGTGCTAGGGGTTTTATGCTGTCCGCCTTTTTGTCTCTCCCTGGTGGGAGGGGGAGGGGGGCACAGGGGAAGAGAAAAACGGACACAAAGGTAGCTAAGTGCACCGGAGCAAAACGCGTTTGTAGAGGATGGTTGATAGTGTGTTTTAAATGGCGAGATAAGTCGATGTTAAAACCGTCAAGTGGATTTTAAAATAATAAATAAATAAGTATGGACAATATTCGCTAAGACGCTCGTACTAACAGGTTCGCTAAAGACAGTGTATATATCGCTAATAAGATCGCTGATAACTGATATTGATTCGCACGACTGACTGATAACTCGTTGGTAACTCAACTTGAATCGCGCGACTCACTGATCAAAAACCTAACAAACGCGTTCGTTTATTTATACTGGTCGGGGGAGAGTCGAAAAATTTGAATTTGAATTTGCTCGATAGTTACACGTAACGGCGATGTTGTTTTGCCCGATGTTGTTTATTTATTATTACATTATGTGTATCCTACCGATATTATTACTCCGAGGCAAAACAATAACATGATTTGAATTGTCTTCTAGCTCATGTGCCGCTAACGTTGTCTCACAGCCACGTGTGCTGTGTCTCGTTAGAGGAAGCTCTCCCATGTTCGAAATTTTTTCTTATTTTGCTGTTTTTCTTTTCTCCTTGTTTCTTTCTTCGGCGTATGGATATTTCTATTATCAAGGTTGGTTAAGCATTTTTGTATAATCTAAGTTAATTTTATTATACTAACACACGATTATCGTTCGATTCTCAAGAAACGAAGGGTTTATATTTCTATAAGACCATTTATCGCCACAAGATGATATAAATAACGATCAATTCTAAAATATTCATATTGATAACTGCCTAACTTCGTCAATTAAAAATCAACGAAATTTCTTACGCATTTCCGACAATTTCTTTAATCTGATATGCAAAATATATATACCATTATTATATATCATATACACATATAATTACTTTAACTAACGATAAACCTCGCTATAGCGTAACAAGATTTGAAAACGTCTCCGTGTTATTCGATTCTTACCAATCGGCGTGACTAAACGTAGAGTTAAGTAAAATCACGTATGATAAAGGGCACGGAGCAGGTTGGTTCGTGATCGAGTATTATTTACGCGCGAGCGTACCGTAATTTTCTCTTCCTTTCTTTTCATTCCTGCTGAAAAGGGAAGCTCTTCGAGTACACGGCGGAATTAGGACAGCGCGGACCATAACCAGCGGGAGTTTTATAGTGGCAGGTTTCTTTCTTTTTTTCTTCTTCTGCTCGCAACGCATATACGCTACCGTGGATGCGCGCAACGAAGCGAAACGCGTTGCTTCGGCAAACTCTCGGTACGTGTGCTCGTTGTGCGTGCACACAGAACAGGCAGGCGAATGGTAAGAAAGAAAAGAAGAAAAAGATCGGAGTTTTCGTATCATATTCTTACCGTTTTCATATAATATAAATCACGACGACTCACGTTCGTTAACGTTACAACATCTTGCTAAACGTTTCGTTTCCTATAGCTGTATCGACCCTCGTTTCATTTCGTTAGATCGTAGATGACTCATATCAGCATTTGGGTTAAGTTGCTTCATTTTACTTTAATTCGTATCCTGCATTTTATGCGATACAGATCACCGGAAGGATTTCTCGAGTAAGATATGAAATATCAATTGGAAATTATATATATATATATATATATATATATATATATATATATATATATATATCTATACATTTATAATATATAAACAATTTTTTTTGCTTGTTTGCTTATCGACGTGACCTACGAGTCGTAATTAATTGATTTATTGGAACTACATCAATTCTTCGTGACGATCGTTACCGTTACGATAGAAGGTCGAGGCTACAGAGAATTGAAATTAAATTTTTCGCAACGTAACTCGAGAAAAATTCGCACGGCCTGTCGAAATCTAATAAATGGCTATGAATTTCACGTTTTATTATTACAGGCACGTCCAAATTCTATAAATATCAAAATTTATGACTCAAGGGGAAAATCAAATTACGTATTTTATATCTGACATGAAAAACGTAAGAAACGCTTATATTCTAATTCATTCGTATACAGAATAGAAACATTTAAATACTGCCCTCGAAATAAGTAACCCAATCGAAATTTACGCGAAATAATATTCTACTACTCGTATATGACCGAACAACAACAACAGTCAAAGGTTAACTATGTATGACACACGATTCAAGGATTCTTCGTAACCCGGAAAACTGACCACAGCTAAGTATCAAAGTCCCCGTATGCGGCAACCAGCTCTTTCTCGAATGTATCCACGCTGTTAATGCGGCGTTTAAGGCTACCTGTTATTCCGTGGTGTGTCAGCCTATTTATAACGGCCTAGATTCCGCTTTTACATCGCAAGCCACAGGTACGCGCCCCGAGGAACACCGCGATTCTCACGATAGGAACGCGATAAATTTATGGCCGCGATTAATTTTTGCGAAATCGTCGCCCTCGCAGCCTAGCGTTGCCCGTACAGCTATCGCTAACTACTACTTTATATTCGCTCATGCATGCCTCGCGTCTGACCGAGTTGCGCTCTGGATCATTCCACTTAACGCCGTGGCCACCGAACCACCGCACCGACCCACCTTTTTGCCCGATCGTTTCACGCCCGTGAAACTTCACGTCGTAACACACATCCTACTTCCCACCACGTGAACCCTGTTATCGGAAAATCGCCAAGGTTTTAGAAATCTTCGATTCATACAACTGTGCAAGCATAGAACGTTCTTACGATAATAGTTCTGACAGTTTATGTACTTTTTAAGTAACGAGGGAAAAGTCGTTGGAAAAGATTGTAATTGGTGTTCGGTAAGTCACTGTCACCGTCACCTTATCGCTGGCTTTCCCATGTCGTTTTCATAAACTCCTTTGCCTGTTCAGACTTAAATCGGTCTGTTTAAATTTTTGCATCTCGAATATCTCAACGAATCTTCAGCGACTGCAATTAAAGACCACGCGACGTGAGAAAAGATATGACGTTTACTGCAGTTGA
The DNA here is from genome assembly GCF_014825855.1 of Bombus pyrosoma. Classification (NCBI taxonomy): domain Eukaryota; kingdom Metazoa; phylum Arthropoda; class Insecta; order Hymenoptera; family Apidae; genus Bombus; species Bombus pyrosoma. The sequence goes on from NC_057776.1 coordinate 7,327,437, forward strand.
TTTCTGATTTTGATATCGCTGGTTAAAGATATCTCGACAAAATGTAACGAGCGAAGAGGAGAATAACCTGATACGTTGGAAGATATTCTTCTAATAAATGTCATTTGCCACGCTTTAATCTTAATCAAAATCTTCGAGTTTAATCTTCAAATCTTTTCAAAAAAAGATCTCTAAGTAAAGAAATTATTTTAGGAAACCGACGATCCGAAACCGAAGTTTCTTACTTTGACAGTAAACAGTGGAACACCAGAGTGCAGTTTTATATCGTGCGGGTTAACACGGAATATATACATGTTATCGGTCGGTTCGTCAACCCCAGCGAGGTTCGTGGGTAGCTCGACGAAGGTTAACGGATAAACTACGATAAATAAGCATCGCGATGGAAGAAATTATTCCAAGTTGGATCGCGCGAGAAGTTATTCTCGTCGGCTATTTGCGTTCGCTCGATTCGCGAGTATGCTCCTCCCGTAGTCACACGATCGCGATCTCCTTTTAGAAGCCCACTGTGATTTTCTAGTATTGATTCACCGGCTGCTTGTATACGCAAAGACCGATGCAAGCGATATATACCCAACGACGCTTGCATGTTCGTAAAATGTTATATTTTTCCACGCCGTCATCATCCTTCGCGCATGGCCTACTTGGCTTCGTGTAAAAAGGGCTCGGCTCTAAATCGGGAGCAAGTTTACACTGCCCATCTCTCGCTCTAACTTTATCGACCATCCACCAATAGTGATACCTACACGCCCCCGTTCCAACCGTTTGCCCAAAAAAACGATCGTTCCGATTTCCTTCGATGCGCATTCGATCAACCGAGATGAGAGATGCACTTCGCGCGCGAACCTCGAATCTGCCACGTTTTCTTCTTACATTTTGTTGGCTAGTCACGGGCGCATATGGGTCCAAGGAGATGGCTCGTTAAATACTTTGCTCTTCCTGCATTTACTTAAGTTTCGTATAACTTGGATTTCCACTCTCAAATGCTACAGCAACGTTGAATAACGCGCTACGATAATTCGCGTAAGATCGTTGAACATTGGGATACGTAATAGTCTTTTATATCGTACATTCTCTATGATAAGGACTGCTAATGAAACTAAATTAAGATAATACTCTTGAAATTAAGTAATCTAAAATTCAGTCATTACGTGTCTCTGATAGCCTGACGATATCACTCGGCGGTTAATTCTAACCAGGACTGTTGAAACCCGGGTTAAAAAGTTGCGATATAAAAAAGTTCGTACCTTGTTTCAGATAATTTTGATTAGGACGATTAACATTCTTTCGGTTACCGATAATCATTACGGCTGGTGGTGAAATATCTTTTATCGATAGCGAAAATTTTTTTTACCTTCGACCATCGTTCATTTTTATTAATATCGCCGCTAATTAATATCTGGTATTAATATTAAAATCAAAGGTGGTACGGAGTAATAACGAAAAATCTTTCTCTTACCAACGATAACATTCGCTGGTATCGCTTTATACCAGCAAGCTATATCTTCCTTTCTACCAAAAAGTTACATATATAATTCAACGACGAATCGTCTTTAAAACGATGGAAAAGAAGGGAAAAGTCATCAATGTAGAAACTGATTTCGTATGAATGACAGACGAAAATAAATAAGCTACACGATCGACGACGTAAAGAAAAAATAAAGACGAAGCCGGGTTAACTACGAATCGAGTTGGATGCGCGAAAACTAAATTTACCGTCAGCCGGACAAATGTCGCGGATAGAGACGCGGTTTTTTTCGAGTCAGCTTAGTCAGTCTGGGATCTGAACGTGAAGTGCAGCGTGCAGCCAGGCGTGCGGCGGGGGCTTTCGTGCGTGGAATAGGCTCAAGGCTGCAGCGGTGCAACGTCGAGCAGCTAACTACTCGCGGTATACTACCTACTACTGCTTACTGCCGGTCTGCGGCCTGCTACCTGCTCTCCCGATCGGTGATCGATCAATCGGATCTGATAGGATCGAGAGAACTTGCTGCGGAGAGGCGCTGACGTAGAACGACGAGTATCCGCCAGGGAAAGATGCATCTCTTTGAGATCCTCTCGCGTCACTTAGCGTCGAAAGACGCCTGCCGTGGGATTATGCCACGTTCCCAACTGTTAACCTGTTAACTCGTCAACGTATATTTTCCATGCCACTCATCGATACGCGTATTGATCGATCGTTTCGTTCGTTTTCAGGGCAAACGTCCTATTAAATCGATATTTCTCATGCAATTTTCTTTTAGTTAATTCATATCACTGGGTTTCGAACTTTTTAATATTATGGTCACGATTATCCTTACGATATAGTTCGGCCCATTTCTCGTATTTTTGGCATATGAAATCAATTTTTCGTTAAATTGCTCAAGAAGGTCCATTTTATGCAGCTTGAAGAAATTGATGTATCTTGTAATATAGCGCCGTGTTAAACCACCTTTTTCTAAATCTCTGATTGCTGTGCCTCTGTAACGTATTTACTATACTGGTATATTTTTCTATCTTGACAGTACTCGATGTATCAACGTATTTAATTAATTTACTCAATAGATTAATTTACTCAGGTAGAACGATCCATCGCAACATTTATATTAACGAATCGACGTGGCGCTATTTTTTAATTAATCCAAGATACTGATAGTGTGTTACGTACACAGGTACATAGCAGGTATTGCATACGATGCTACATATTTCCTAGAACGTTGCATTTAAACATTTTTTCGCGATAGCCAAAGTGCTTTCGATGTTTACACATTGCAACGTGATTGTATCACGTAGGGCGCCAATTGGCGGTCTTGGTAGATAACGCAAGTTTTAATTAGATCAATTGGCTTGTCCGGTCAATGAAGCGTTGAAAAGTACTTTTATTATATCATGTTTATACAGACAAAGACGATATTCGACCTAATTAAAATTACATCGCCTTCGTCTACTTTTATCTTTCGGTTTAGCAGAAGTTTCTCATTGGAAAATTGAACTACAACAGAAGTAAACTCGTGATCCGGTAAACAGGTTGAAACTTAGTTGCTTCCCTCGTTAAACGAGTAATGTATCGATTTCGGAAATGTTTCTTATCTGTCTCCTCGACATTTTATCATTCGCTGTTATGCATATCGAATTATGCAATGATAAGGAGGCTCTCCACAAATTAAACCGATGTAATTAAATGACTGCGGAGCGTTACTAGTAACCCAGAAGCCTGATTAACAAGAATAAGTTCGGATAGTAACAGAGACATTGCGTTAAGAATACCACCAGGCTATCGCTTATCTGATATCGCGGGGAATCAATGTTTTGCACGATTTCAACGAGCTTGTTCTTTCCGCTATAACGTTTATAATACGATCGGTAAATGAATCATCGACGATAGTCTTTGCACAGTCGATGTTTCTCGTTGATTATTAAACGTTACGTAAATATGCAGAAGATCGACGAGTATGTAATTTATGTCATCTTGTTAACTGTATCATCAAATTCTGCTCGAGCCACGTAAATTCAAACGCGATTAAAAATCGAAGATCCAGAACTTTCGTTACAATATGCCACGTTGTAATTCTCCGTTACATCAAGTTTTCTTTGACTCGCGTAAATTGAAACGCGATTACCGATCGACGATCCAGAACTTCGTATGTTTTCGTTACAAGCTGCCTTCATGGTTCCATGAAAGCAAGAGGCGATTCTTATTGTAATTTAATTTTCTTCCTCTGCCTTTTTCTTCACCGGTGGATTCGCGTATTTCCATGCAAGTGCAAGAGCGGCAGTGCGCGCTTCTTACTATTCGACGTGCATTAATTGGATGGTAAGAGCGAACCGCGTTCCCCGCGTGAGCGGAATTCCAGTCTAGTAAGCATACAGTTGCTCGGTACGAGCTTTAAAACGTTTCCCAGCCTGTAATACACGATCGACTCTTCAACGAAAACGAAACCGATCCGCGAACGGCCTTATTGTCTCCGTGCTACTTTCTTCTTGCTTTGTATCTCTATTTTGTTACTACGAGAAGATCAGGTCCCGTTCGAAAGAGATCGACGCGCATAGTATCGAGCGAAAATAAAAAAAAAAATAGTCGCGTAGAATTAATTTGTTACTTCGCGTTGAATAGCTGCGAGATATCCACACGCTTTTCTCCCCAAGTTTGACTCATCGCGCCGCCGCGATATTTATAGCGATACCAAGCAATTTTCTTGGAATGCCTGCGATCGACGTTTCATCGAACTGTTCAAATCCGCCTACTGACGAGCGCAACCACCAACCTATGTAGCTGCGCAGCCCCTTTTTCTTTTCTTTTATTGCTTATTTCAACCACCGTTTCGTTACGGTTATACATACATACTGGGTGTTCTGACGAATCGTCGTTTTGACGAATACGTCAAACGCATAAAGAACAATCGAATTGAAGTGGATATATGTCTGTCGTGTTAATCGTGATAGCTCCCTGACGGTTGATGTCCGTTGCTGGGTATTGCTGTATTTTCTTCCTATTTAAGAATCGTGGAAGAAAAATCGGACTTCGGTCGCCGGGATTCGATCCCGGGTTCCGAACGTTCGTAACCTAAGGCGCTAACCACTGCGCTGCCTCGCGACTAGATTGTTTACGCGATTACAAGTTATTTCAAAGTACAAACGTACAGGATATACTATACGAGCTAGCCATAAAATATTCAATGCGAAGTACTCCTTTATTATGGGATTATTTATTCAGAAATGTTGGAAATTAAGATTTCCAATAATTTCTATCCTATATGATAAATTTAACGATAGACGGATCTATTTACGGTGGATTAAAGAAGAAACGATGGTTATTTAACGTGAACTTAATGCAGTGACGTGATATAACTAAGACAACTAAATTGATAATTCGCAACTCACAACAACTCGGTAACTCTCGACTCGCAATTACCTAACTCCTCACAATTCGACTCTGAATTAACGATCGCCGATTAAATCGTCTTTCTTCCTTAAGCATCCCTTTGTCGTCTTCTCATACTCTCTCCACGTACCGTGTTTCGTAACCGTCCGCGATCATGGTCACGTACGCTTTCTTCCGCGTAAATATTCGTCTGAAGGACCGACGACACATTGATGGGCCGCTTGGCCCATTGAAGTTTCCCGACCCTTTCGGCACTTAGGCTCTCTCGCAACATTGTCTATAGTTCACCCGATATTTCTTAGACAATCTGTCCACGATATACTACATTTTATCATATATATTTGGCGAACGAAACGGATTTGTATTTACGTTCCATTCCTCTAATACCGCCGGGGGAGACATGAAATTTCATGGGCATGGCAGACATCTGAGACATTTTATTCGTCGAAAGGAACAGTTCGTCGAATCATGTATCCACCGTGATCGTAGTCTTACCCTTCCAAACGAACGAAACAAACAGGATTTTGATAGATTTACTATCCGTACAGAAAGAAATCTTCCTTTACGTCGAAGAAACAAACCTCGTTAAACACAAACAGAGTACAAACTCAAGGTAGAATTATTCAATTTAGAATGCTACCCATAGGAATACTAACAACGGTGTATGTAGAAGGGACCGTGAAGAAAAAGATGATATACAAATTACACATGGCGTGCAAGGGAAGGAAGGTGGGAAAGTTAGTCGAGAGGGAGAAAGAAAAGGGAGTTAACGACGCGATCCAGAGGGAGCATACTCGCGGAGCAGCGAAGTGAACCGGCGCGTCGAGTGGGGGCAAGGGTGAGCCGTGGCACGACGACGACGACGACGACGACGACGACGACGACGACGACGACGACGACGACGACGACGACGACGACGACGACGACGCGCGCGTTGGTGACGGCGTCAGTGACGGCAACGGCAACGAGCTGTGTCGGACAGCGGGGAGGGGAGAGGCTTGGTTGCTCCGCGAGCTGAGGCGGCGCGCCACTGTGTTCGAAGGGTAGAGAGTAGGGGCAGGGCGGCGGTGTGGAAGAAGGGATGTGGCGTGGTGGCGAGGGAGGGACGCGAAGAGTGCGGTCAAGTGTACTGGGTAACTAGGTCAATGAGAGAACCGAGAGAGCGACGTTGTTGCGGGAGCACGAACGTGGCGCTGCGAGAATTCTCTTTTCTATTCTCTCCTCTCTTTCCCGTCTACGTGCGTATGTATATCTGTCTCTGCTCTTCTAGCCGTCGTCGGACGTTCCACGATGCGGCGGAAAGCGCCGTCCGTTCGTTCGACGCAATTCTATATTCCTGTTCGTCACTGCCGTCCGTTAAATGGTTCGCCGTTGTTGACTCGTTTAATCTTCCCGCGCGCGTAGTCGCGTTGGGTCGTCTCTACGGCGGGATGGCACGCAGCTAAGGAGCTATTACGGTTATCAACTTCCTGTGTGCGTTGGAACCCCTCGCAGTTTCCGCTCGTCCCGTGTCACCGGCGCAGACACCGTTCAGACGTCGGGTCCGATATTCGCGTCGGAACGCACCTCTTGCCGAATTCGAGCAGGAGGAAACGTGGTTAGGAAGAAGAATCCGTCTTCTTCGATGGATCGCGCGTACAAATCGAAAAACGTTCTAGACGCATCGCTGCTTTTTATATCCCTGGGGGAAGAGCGTATGCACTTACGTACGCGCATGATACGCTCGAGCTTGCGTTACGCAACGCGTGCTGCGTATTGTTCGCGATATAGATTTTGATTCCATTTTTCCTGCGGTTGAGTCATAGGATGAATATTTTTATCGTTAATTATGCTAGCACGAATGTATTGTTCGTATATGTATAAGAATTTGTTGTTATCGTAGAAGCATTGAATTGATTCGTATAGCATAGTTATACGGTTGTTTAATAGAATATTTATGCTAGTTGAGTCCGGCCTACGTATAAATTTAGCAGCGCGCGTATGTAATTATTCGATGCTTTTACCGTAACACGTTGTAACAATAATATTAGCATTCGAAGCGTTCGGTCGGATCGTAAACGTAAACGAGAAGATGTGCGCGCACGCGTCGCCCCGTACTCATCGGCACACTTTTAACACACATCGATACCGGTAGTACAAGGTGGTCCAAGTGCATCGGGTAAATGGGTCAAGCGAATTAATTCTGGTTGGCGAGCTGCACTTTGTGTCTCGGTGCATGACGAAAGCGTCGCGCGGGGCGTACCGTGCTAGGAAAGACTTGGAGGAAAAACGCGAAGGTACGGGTAGATATAACCATCACCGTACTTGCGATTGTTTAAAACATTCTATTTAAAATTATCACGAAAATACATTCTTCTTCGTTCTTCACTTTTTTTTTTTTTTTTTTTTTTTTTTTTTGAAAAATTAATTAAACACAAAGAATTTCGAATATTGAAACAGTTTATTTTTAAAATATACAATTTACGATGCCTAAGGGAATTCTATCCTTCTCGACGTTACCTCTTTCCCGAAATGGAAATTCCCGGAAATGCAGCACAAAAAATCAGCATACAATCGTTGCTCTATCGTCGAAGATAAACAGGGCAGTCGTGGAGGCGCTATTTATGCTTCCATGCCTGCATGAATTTTGAAATTACTTCTCGTAATGATTAATTATCATAATACCGTGGATAATGACCCTGCCGCGCGTGAGACGCGCCTTAATTGCGGCAGTAAAATTGCAACGTGTTGATGGCGTGTGGTACGAACCTGGTAATGAACGTAACCCGCGCTAAAATATAAAGAATGGAAGGGAAAGAGGGGGACAAAAAGCAGAAAGCAAGAGGAAGAAAACACGAAGAAAGAGAGAAACGTACTCGAAGTATATCAGTATACAAAGTTCTTAATAGGTCGTCCGATATGTAGCATGTAAGATAATATTTAAATTTCGGTTAGAAGCGCTTCGTAATATATCGAGGTGCCTTTGAATTTCTACGTCGACGTTGTTAAATAAGCCATCTGTCGACAGGCATATCGTATCGACGAACTTCCCTTTCAATACGAAGCCGTACATCTGCAGTGGAATCGGTAAATCAGTCAGCTCCGAGACGATATTACAACGACGAACAATTTTATCATTCGATAAAATTCCACCGATGGAGAATCTATAGAAGGATCTATAAAAATATGAAACTTCGATCGAAGAAGAAAAGTAAGAGAGAGGCTTCTCGCTGAAGGATCGATACGAGCTCGATCGAAGCGTGGCGAGAGAATGTTCGATGGAAACGAAATGCTCGGTTAAAAGTAGCCACGCTCGTGTTTACACGCAATCGACTGCGATACCTTCTTACCAAGCGTTTCTCCACACACTGGTGGCGCATGTGTGTGCGCGCCGGATTAGACGGTCGCGCGAACGTGTGGGTGGCCGTGCACGTGGGTACAACGCGAGTTTAGAATTATGCTCTATAAGTACACACGTATAAAATCGTACTACGTCGGTGGCACGCATGCGGATCTACGAGCGTTGGTAACGCGGTGCCAGCCAGGAATCAGGTCACTCGTATCAAACTGACCTACATACCGTTATCGGCCGTATTATCGCCTTTGATAAAGCGCTTATTAAACGTACAATTATGTCGGGGAAAGATTCAAGGCGTCCACTGCTCTTCCTCTCTTTCTCGCTCTCTCCTTGTTTGTATATGTTGCGTGCGTAATGTGTCTGTACATGCTGTGTGTATGTACGTGCGTGCATGATTCTTCTGGACGATCTCTTTCACTGGAAGATGGTATACGAATGGTGTTTCTTCTTTGATCAAAAGACCGATGGTGGATTAGGTAGGATTATCGATTCGATTCGATTCGTCGTTACGTGTATCCTTCACCCGATAGCCTGACGACCACGTCGGTAATAATAACGCAGGGTAAAAACACCTCCCCAACATGCTAAAAATAACGAGCAACAACGACACGGGTGACCTCACGCTGGCCACCGTCCTTCCTCCACAGTTCGAACTCTTCAACTTGACCTGGATAGAAAAAATTATTGCTACCCGTTAGATTTGTCGCGACTCACTTTTCCTTCATAAATCTCGATCTATCGTGTGGTAGTGCGCGGGAAGATTTTATATCTCGTTTTACGTTCGAAGATCGTGATCTTTCCTATTTCTTTTCTATACTTCTTTTTGCGTCTCCCAGTTTTTCTTCTTACGACTCGTCAAGTTTGATTGGCATGATTATATAAACGTGTTTCTACATATTTCGGTTGATACCCTCGCTGAAAATAACATATTACTTCCATGAAATTGGTTTATTCGTAGCGGCCTGTTCAACGGTAACTGGCGTTAATTGCCCGACAACGTTCAGTTTCGCTCATGTCACCTCCGTTTCACTTCTATAATTAACATTATCGTAGTACATATATTCGGAAGTCCGTCGATAAATCCACCTTTATCTTGCATTATGAATTACGATATATATACATATTCTTCGTCCGTATATCTCTCCACGATGACGTTCGCCAACTAATTCGTCGTATCGGGAAAACGAACCGCTCAGATATATATATATATATATATATATACACGTATTTGCAAGTCTTAATTAGTTTTGAAGCTATGTTAGAAAAAAATGACCGTGCGCGTGACCAGAGCGGTATCACGAGAGTTTTACGCAAGGTGGTCCTTCTACCGGGGCTCGTCACGGCTACGTGACGAAAGAGACGCCGTGGAAACTATTTACGGGCTTTGACGAAATAAAATTTACCGCGGGTATCAAGGGAACGTAACGAAGATCGCGGTCGAGCGGAAGAGAGACGCGCACAGACAGGCATATTACGTAGGCGAGCTCGCCAACGAAAGTGAGAGCGGAGAGAGAGAGAGAGAGAAAAATCTCGGGACTGCAAACAACAGCGAGGAGGAATGAAGAAAGAGAGAGAGAGAGAAAGCACGAGAGGAAAGAGCAAGACGAATAAGAGAGTTGGCTTACTTCGACTCGCCGCGAGTTAACCGAACGTGAAACGGCTCCCCGCGTCTCTTTCTCTCTCTCGTAACCGCTTAACGTAACAGTCGTAACTAGTACCATTGCCAACGAAAGCTATCGTGGAAAGTAAAAGCGGATGAGCCACTTTTCGCGCGTCACGAGCCCGTGGCTGCTGCCTGGCTGCTGACTAACCAAGGAAAGACAAAGAGAGCTCCACGGCTCTACGAGTAGCGTAATAGACTACTAGCTATCCGACCGTGGAGGGAAGAGAAGGAAAGAACTTTCGCCCATTCATCGGTCTACCGTCTACCAGCGTCTCCGCGGCTCTTGAACCGACACTGCTGGATTACTATTAAGGCCTAATGTATCGTCTTCTACATGCGATATAAATACACGGCTAGGCGCGAACACGAGCCGCATCCAGTCGAGGTGGCTGCAGGAATTGGCACGTGCGGATATGCGTTTACGTGCTCGTTCCACCGCGCATGCGCACCTCGCGCACGCCACCGTCGACGAATGCCTCCGCGTGCTGTTCCATTGGCGTGCTGTTTCCCGACAGTGACACGTTTTGTTTATTACCCACGTTTTATTGGTTAGGTTTTCAAATTTAGCGACACATTTCAGATCTTTTTCTGCATTGGAAGTTTACTCATCTTTGGTACTATTAGCGCATACCATGTACTCCAGCTATCGTTTCAACAATACCGCAAACGCAACTACCTTTTCATGCTGTGTCTTCGCATTAAGATGGAAAATGGTGCATCGCGATGATGGCTACCGGGTATTGTTGTTCGTTGATCTTTTTGACAATTATACGCCTAATTGACGATTAATAACGAAACTAGTATTGCTTGTATCATTGTGTTACCTTTTAGTCACGTGACTCTGTTATGGATAACGGTTCTCGCGCATGAAGATAGATACGTCAAATTGTAGGCACCAACGAGTGTATACGTTCTCACTGGTCTGCCTCACCCAACACCGTCTGGCTCGGACAGAGATTATTTTCTCCGGGAAATTACCGGTCATTACAGTCACTGATCATTATTATTGGCCTTACTTCTCGAAGACCCGCTCTCGTGTACTCGATTCGCTTTCCAACCTTGAGCGTTATCCCGATACACACTCCTACGGGAGAGGAAGATCTCGATCGTGCGTTCAGCCTCTGCTTCTCCAACGAGACGATCGCTTTCGCCGCAATGGCACGCTCGTTCCGCGTCGATCGCCAATTTTTAATCATACCGAGCGATTTTTCGGTCAAGGTCGCCGATGTCCTTGGCTTTTCTTAATCGTGATCAATGATAAAAAAGAAAAAAAGAGACCAGCGCCGGGTTGCAGCTCAAGGTGTGCACAATCAATGCCCGATGTGGCGGACAGATACATAAATTGCGTGCACGGTAACTCGCGAACCAAACTCGCAATGGACTAAATACATAAATATGATTCGCTTGTTAACGAAGCATAATAAACGGCAATGAATACCTTTATCGTCCAGCGAAGAACGCGAACTTTCACATTTCATCGTCGCGTCGTTGGCGTTTGAACAATCGTGTCTTTGTAAGGTTGTCGCGTGCACGTGTTGGTACAGTCGAACCTCGCCAACTCGAATCTCAAGGGAAGAACTAGAATGCTCGAGTTATGGAGATTTCGTCTTATTTTTTCCAACTCGCAGTTTCTCGCAGTGTAGGAAAGATTTAACAAACGAAATTCACGTGAAAAGATTTTGTAGCGGAGTTAATATTTTCCGAATGGAACAGCATACAAGAAAGAATACAATAGGTACGTTTTTGTTGATTTTCTGGCATAATGGCTACAAAGAAGTATTTTAATATAAAATAATTAAAGAAGGGTTAATTATTATACAATATTAATAAGAGATAATTGGCAATATTAATTTAACATTTATGTTAATTAATTTATGTTAATTAATACCAGTCTACAAATACATAATTATCGTTTTTACGTGTTGAAGAAAGCGACAGAGATGTATTTAATGTCCAAAAATATGTAAAACATTAATTTACAGTCTAAACGGTCATCTTAAGCAATATATTAAGCGTGTTAAAAATAGCCTCACTGAATATTAGGCTTATTTATATAGATTTATAGTAATCATGATAATATCGAATCTTGTTACTCGAATGCTAATGAAATTTCAAAATGTTACGTATGAGACATAATATATGTTCGCGAGAGGCTCCTACAAACGTTCGAATATTTTTCTGAGCATCTGCGATAAGCAAAGCATATGCCTTTAACGTGATGGCAAAATACAAAAATTTTAGGAACCAGAATTCTGATCGTTCAAAACGATCGACGCTCCAGCAACGATATTATAATAAAATGTTCGCAACGTGCTCGTAAGACAGACAGCTCATTGAGTAAGAGGAACCTTGTGTGAAATTATTTGAAGCTTCTTTTAAGAATGAGAATATTTAATGAACGTTAAGACGCTCGAATATTTAAGCCTTATCGAACAATTAGCGAATATTATTTAGCCTAATGACAGAAACAAAAATGCCTATAATAATAATAATAATAATTTTGATCTACTGCCGTTATCCGCTAACCATTCTCGCGATAACTCGACGAGAATATTTTAAAAGTAACAACCGGCTAGATACGTATGTATTTACTTATTATCGAGTACGATTCGATAAAAACTTTCATTACACCATAGCGAAGAAGAAACGGATGGAATACGTTATCTGAGAGCGTTACGTATGTGTATAAACGACGGAAGAGATCGGTCACATGGATCGTGTATATTATTTTATTATCTTCGTTCCAAGTATAGAAGCTTTGAAATCTTTTATGACGCTAGCCTAGGAACTAAGCGAAAATATCATCTTTGCTATATCTTGACTATATAGATCGAAAAAGCTTTCCTTAAACCTGCTGAGTACTTTGGACCATTTTCCATCGAATCGCATTTTTCTATCGTTAAAAAGATCGTTAGAAAGAATCGCTACTGATATGTGTGATTCCTTGTTTCAATTTTATGGTAAAGACTCTTCGAAACGTTAAAAGTCCTTGTTCGGTTGTAACGAAAGCAAAACTTGGCCAACAAATAATTATGCTGCATCAGATAGAAATTGAGACGAAGGTTACAAAGGACGTGTTCCTATACTTTTAACGAGGTATAATTATTTGACATTTGAGCGGGAATAACGCTCAAAGGAAGACGTAAATCTTAGAGTATATTGTCTGGAGCATCAACCCCGTTCATGTTCGTTTTTAAAATTCTCTGGTGACTCTTCATCTCCAGCTCTGTGTCGCTTCTCGGAGAGACAAGCAAGCGTCGAAACGGGCGGAAGTCTTTTTCTACAGTAACAGTTTTTCTCTCGGTTGTTCTTCACGGATGAGCTGCGCCGAATTTTCGGGGGCGTCAAGCATCACGGGCCAGGAATTTCAGTTTTACTGCTGTCGTTTACTGCCATCTTTTTCTAGAAGACGCTCCAAAGGGAAAATTTTACAGAAAGTAATGGAAAGTATACGTGACGGTTACACTGATCTATCAGTGAAAGCGAAAACGCACTCTTGCGTCAGAGACGATTGTTGTCGGGGCACTGGGTTACTAGAGGACCCCTCGTACCGAATTGCACGCAATAATTTTCGACAATATTTCCAAATATTTACGTCTATCCTTAATTTATGAACTGACAACCCTGGCGAGAAATCGGCAACACGTCTCAGCACAACTCTTCAAGGGAGATATACAGGACCGGCTATCTTATTCGGAGGAAAATCTGTCCAGGTAGTCGGGGACATCCCTGTAATTTTGTTTCTTTCTAGAAAGGCGCATTTATCTTTTTCTGTCGTTTTCTTATCTGGCATAAAGCGAACTCAATGGAATCTCCTTTCTACGTTTATTAGCTATCTATATTATCGCTTTATGCCAGGATGACAGTACAGTCAGAAAGAATAAGATTCATACATATGACGAGAACATGTAAGGAAAAACGTTCGAGTTATTGAATGGAACAATAATTTTGTCCAAGTAACGATTGTTTACTTTACCTGATACTCATGATATATGTAACAAGGAAAAGCAGTTTAGAAAGACAGTAAATTTAATGGCGAAAGTTGCCCGTGAAATTTACTAATTTCTTCCTTCATCCATTTCGAACATTTTTTATATTTTTTATAATTCCCGTATTTTGCATAAATCCACTCGACAAAAATTTCTCAATTATTAACAGCTACAACTAACCCTCGGAGAAGAGGTTGACAGCTGTCCGCACCCCATCCAACGTTAATCAAATTTATTTGAAACCAAACAATGGTTCGATGTCCAGCGTAGAAACGTATTGGAAGAACGATATTTTTCGACCCTTTTTCTACCCCATTTCTGCGTCGTTTATCTGGCAAAAGAAAGTCACAGTACAAACGGAAGTACGGTGATCGAGCACGTCTCATGGACGTTGTTAGCCGAACGGGATAATTTTCCATGGCAACGAAACTGTGCCGAATCTCCTCGCGTTTTTTATCCGGATTCGTTAGTTCGCCGCCCGTTCACAGCTCGAGGTCCATTTCGCATTCCATCGTGTGTCCCAGTTGCAAGGTAATAAAAATGGGAGACGACAAGCACCGAGAGGGTCGTCTGGGGTATATACATGGTCACACACGGATAAGATGCATACGTGTTGCGCGAGGGGGTACATCCTTGCAACTTGCACACAGAAACTGGTCTACGCGTCCTTTGCCGTAGAACGCGATGGATGTGCACGCGCGCACGCGCATCTTCGTTACCGCGATACGCGTGTGTATGTTTCATACGTATATATGTTCGTGTAATACGTTGCAAGACACATGCAAGAAAGATCATGCATTTGCACAGGATCGTGTGTAGCGACGTGTCTATGTGTACGTGTGTGTGTGCTCTAGCGTCGTGTGTGGGTACATGCGCATACACGTTAATACACACACAGTTACACATGGTCTCGCGATATCCCATGTGGGTAAGTGTGTCAAGGACGTGCGAACTGGCCTGCAAAACGTCAGTTCGCGTTTCGTAGATGAAATAGTCTCTCTCTCGCTCTTTCTCTCTTTCCCCAGGTTACTCTTATTTTGTTGATTTGTTTTGTTTTTTTTTTTCCTGGTGACAGAGAATGAAATTTTATTGCAAAATGTTGGTCGTAAGAACGAAGATGCGAGAAGGAGAACTCGCGGATAAAAAAAATATTGTTTGGACCGCGCGATTTCGCGAAACGAGAACGACAAGGAATACGAAGGTTCCGTTCGAAGGATATCGAAAATATCGCCACCCACCTGCTCGATGATTTAAGATCCTTCGCGCGACCTTACGCGTCGACGCCGAGGATCCCCGCGAAAGTAATATCGAAACTTCACGAGCTCGTTCCAGGAATGAAAATTTCATAGCCACGTCCTTGTTATGGCGACCGCGTCGCCCTAAACGAATTCGACGGTTTCGGTCGTATGACAAAAATATATTACAATCTCTCTTTTTCTTTCTTACGTACGTGCCTGTGTATGCAAACCTGTATGTATAAGGATATACGTGTACGTGTACAACACAGCACAATGAGTTAGATTTTACTTTTAGTTTCGAAAATGGGATTGCGGAGTGGGGCGGTCCTTGGCACACTTCACACACCGAGGCACGTTGCTCACGGAGTAAGAGCCGAGGGAAAGAGAGAGAAAGATCACACCAGCTCATATTCTTTGCGACGAATATTACGAGTTACAGATACCATACCTGCATAGTTAATATCGAGATGGTAATCGTTAGAAGACGATGTGGATAGTTCTATTTCTTCTTCTTTTTTTTTTTTCCCTCCCTCCGACAGAGAGATAGGTTGACCTTAATATGCTTATTAACATTCTATCTTCACAACCTGATACTGTTCGATCTATTAAAGGAAGATTACTTCCACTGCTTGTCTGAATACGATCATGAAATAATCCGACGGAAATAAATCATATATTCTATATGTATATGTACACATCATATCCTTCTGCTTCGAGTGTAACGTTACGCAAAGACATTAGCCTTAAAAAACAGCAGACAATTGTTTTTGAATTACTCTTAATTGAATGTTATCGATAAGAAAGTATTTTATCCATGAAATCTATCAGCAAGAAGAACGATACTGCTCCTCTTACATCAGTTCCATTTTTCGTTTCGTTCGAGATACGATCCTCTTAAGACCCAAACTGATCGACTTTGCTTCTTATTCGTTTCCTAATCTCGCTATATCGGTGCATAATTAATATTCAGTTCTCGAGAAACGGATATCATCCTACTTGCGTAAGTTCAAGAAAGTAACAAATAACGGTAAAGTCCGAGGTAAATTGTTTTGTAACATCATCATTTTCCTGCGCCTTCCAATTTATGAAGATGATCGATATGGTCTCCGAATGGATCATTGAAGCCTTTACGAAATAAGAAGCAAATATTTCAAATTGAACGAAGAGGAAGAAAGATGATACAAAGAAGGTGGATAAAACTTTGTTCTTCTTTCATTGACATGTCCAGTTTACAATTTTCAAAATATCCTGAAACGTCATCGCGGCTCTTTATTAGCACATGAACGATACGATTATAAATATAAAATCGAATATTCTTCAAACGACACAGAAATATACATTTGACATTTTTCGAATCCTTTCTTGTATGTCCGTGTATCCGAAACTTGTGACGCGTTTCCCGTGTTTGCGTCAAAGGAAGAAATGTATCGCACAGCGGGTAAACGTAATTCCTACAAAAGCGTGGAACCACACGTCTATCAGTGGTTAAATTACTTCCGATAGCCAAGAACGCGATAGCAATTCCGCGTGCATTCTCGCGCTACCTACTCGTCTACTCGAGTAGGGCGTTTAAAGGATCAGCGTGATGCTAATTGACCCAGAAATAGCATAATGCCGATAATGGTCGCATAATTTCAGCTTATACGGGTAAAGGACTCGCACTTTTTCAGCCTTGTCATAGCACGTAGTCGTTCTCGTGCTTGTTCGTCCATCTGTGTACCCAGTAACTTTATATTACAAATCGACCAAGCTACCACACAACCTGCCAGTTTGTAACGTAACTCTCTCTCTCTCTCTCTCTCTCTCTCATAATATATACCCACGTAACACGTTCAATGACAATTTCATTAAACATCAAACTGAATAAGTAATTTTCGTAATCTTCTCCGATTGAAATTATGAGGACAGTTTTGTGGCGTTCGAATCTAACGAAATCGTCTACTTATCGCGTGTCGAAATCAAATAGAACCCCTGTATAATCATTTATAATTCCCAAACGTATCGGTGCGCGCGCCATTTACATTTCCAGAGTTTCTGGGTCACAGCTTTCACTTTCTTTCGTCGGTTCTTCCGCCCTTTCGACTGGCCGAAGCACGGCGGCGGCCCTTTTCCCTTTCGTTCCATCCTTTCTCTCTTTTCTTTTCTCTCACACACGCGCTATTTATTTTTCTTCGTCTATCTTCTGCTTCGTTCTTTTTTTCTTCTTCTTCCCTCTCATTTGGTTTCTACCGTCACACAGCGATGATCGTGATTTAACGTGACATGCAATGGAACACAGAGAGGCCCGACCTCTTTATTCTTTCTCAATGCGCCGGTAGAAATAAAATGTGTTGCATGTGTTGCACGATGGTCGTGCCCGCGGCACCACCACAACGATACCGTGCAGATATATACGCGCGTTTCCGATTTGCACCCGAAGGAACAAAGCGAGAAAATAACCTGTGTGCAACCGCGTTTCGGCGCCGCACAAAGTGGCACACAATGAGGAACAGGATGTAGGATCGATCCTATGCTTCTTCCACTGTTACTCGTTCCGTATTTTAGTGGTTTAACAGGTACGCTATCGATATAGAATCAAAATATTTTGGTTGCCGTGATTCTCCTTTAGAAAATGCAAATTTACTCCGATGCACTTTTCATCTATAGATTGTGGATGAAAAATTGATTTTCTTACGCATTACGATTCTTATTTTAACGTAAATTACATATTCTAGCGTATTTCTCGATATCTTCGCTATTTTTCTATTGCCAAAGTTCTGGACAAAGAATTACGTTTCTTTCTTGCTGTTGTTACTCTCGTTAATTTGGAATACAGTGAGTTGATAGTTCTATTTAAAAAGGGGCATTGTTGACAAGTTGTTGCGTAAACGAGCGAGGGCCCGCGAAAATGGAAAGAGTTTTAAAGGAGTATTCAGCAGATGTCAATTTGGATTTCGCGCAATCGCGCCATTACTTCTGCGACGAGTAAAATTAACAGAACAAACTTTCCTGCTCGAGCTTCGTAATTAACATTTAGCCATGAGCCAGCGTCTATCGCTATCTTTCGCTACATTTTTCTCCCATCTATTCTTATGTTACTATTTTTCTACGCGTAATATGTAACTCGTTGATCTGAACGCCATTTGTATACACGCTTCTTATTTGCTTTTATTATATCATGTAATTAAGCGTACGAATGTGGAATATGATTTATTTTTAAGCTGTTACGTAACACGAACGACACGCTCGATGTATTCGAATTGAAAAACCACGATGTTCGTGTTACTTAAATGAAAATCTCACTCGATTATTTCTATACGAGATCTTTACACGAGAAAATTACCCAATTACAACGTCTATTTAAAAGAGTTTCTCTTAAGAAAGCCAGATTACCAGTCGAGCGTTTGAAAATGCACGTCGACGAATTTTTTTATTGGAAATAATCCTAATCACCTAACCTCTAAACCCGGTGCACTGGATACGACGACAACGACGATGACGACAACACGTTTGCAATAGTTGCTGCGTGCATTCATCGATGACACGTCGTGCGCGCGAACGCGTGCATGCGTGTGTTGCACATAGGTAGGACAGGTCGTACGTAAATGTATGCGCTATTACGGCAGGCGCACACGGTTACTTAGACGAAAAAGAGCGCGACAATTACGTTCGGCGTGTGTATAAGCAATGGCACGTTTGTCGAGAGGTTTGGGGGGAGCCGTGTGAGGTAGCGTTAGAGAAAGAAACGCGTCGTATAGTTAGCCTGGTCGGCCGAGAGAGCAAAGGCGATACGTGTTAGGCACAAGCAGAAAAGGAGAGAGATAGAGGGAGAGAGAGAGAGAGAGAGAGAGCAAGGGTAAGAACGGGAAAGAACAAGATAACGTGAAAGAGGGAAAGAAACAGGGCGAAGAAGGGAGGAAGAGTGAGAAAGAAGAGAAAGAGACGCGCATACGTTTAGGGTGACGGAACATGTAAAGAGGTAAGGACAGGGTCTGAGAGAGAGAGACGGAAGATAGGCTGGGAGGGTAGGATACGCGAGGTGGCTGGCTGAGGGCGCGAGAAGGCAAGGGAGATACGGAGAAAGAGAGAGAAAAAGACATAATGAGAGGGAGTGAGTCGCGGCTGCGTCATGTTCTCAGCGAACTGGGTCAGTGGGTCTCCCCACCGCTTCACGTCGTACATCTACTGCGACGTACACACAGAGAAGCACTGGCACTGTCGGGGAGTGCCAACGGCGTTACTGTTGACCCAGCCACGGCCTGTATGTGGCCTGTGCGCCTGCCCTGTGCCCGCTTACCGCGACTCTCTGTGTTTGGCTCCCCTGTGCTCTTTGAAAGCAAGAGTTGTTAGCGGGCTCGAGGCATCCATTCCATCTTCCTCGCGTGTGACGACAAAAAAAGAATGGAAGTACGTATCGGCGAAATCATTACGGAATAAACGATATCTCGCGCTAGTCGCTGGAAGAAATTTTGCTTTGTCGTCGTGTCGCAATCGCTATCTTCGCGGAAATATTTTAACAATCGCGCGCGTTTGATCATTCGTCCGGTCGGTTCTTAAACGCGTCTCGCGCGATCGACGTTTTTCGAACGTTGCGTGATACATCGATCGTTGCGCGTCGTAACTCGGTGGGAACGCATCGATTCGGGATCGAAACCCGTGCGGGCCCGTGGTACACGTGCGTCGAGCTATTTGCCGGCAGCAACCGACGACAAATACGGTCGACAAAACGACGGCGGCAGCAACGGGCGGCAGACCGGCGCGGGAGCGTACAGGGACAATACTTCTCCGGCCGACATAGACCTGGTTCCGTAAGTAGGTCATCCCCGCCATCGGCTCTGCAACCTCCTTCTCCCCTCCCGCGTCAATCCCTTCGACCACGGCAATACCTCCCAACCTCCCCCATCCTCCTGCTTCTCTCTCAGTCGGCCCCTCTCCTCCCGAACACCGCGTGTTGCCCTCCCCCCACCATTCGGTCGAGCTCTCGGAGGCACCTCCACTACTCTCCGTCGGGCACCTGGTCGCGCGCTGTGGCATGCGCTGCTGAATCACTTTCACTTATGCCGTGCGCTGTGTTGGTTATACGCCGTACGTCTCTCTCGCTCTCGCGCTCTCACACTCGACCCGTGGCCGTCGGTAAAGGGACACGCGCGCGCTCCTTCTCTTCTCTCCTCTGTACTCACCGAAACAGCCAAGGGAGCCTGACGACGGTGGTGTGTGCGCGCCTCTCGCCATTCTCCTGGTTCTGCCAATTTTATTTTACTCCTGGCGGTGTCACGGTGAAGCGCGTATCTCTCTATACCGGGCGAAACCGCGCCGTGCCGCACCGAGTGCCACCGTGTGCCGCGTTGTCGTGCTGTATTCGTTTCGATCGTCATCGTGTCGTGTGGTGTGTGCAGCCAGTATCGCCGTGTACAGACCTGTGTGTCGTTCTGATTGGCAACGACGACGACAACAATAACAACAACAACAACAATAACAGTAACAACAACAACGACAACGACATTAATAACAGTAGATATATACCCGTTGGAGAGAGGGGAGAGCCAGCCGGGCATGGATCAAAAAGGAAGACATCCTGCAGTCCGTGTTTTTCGCGTTCGCCGCCTGTGATCGTTGTCGTCTTTGCTGCTGTGATATACGTGACGTGTGCCGTGTCTCGCGAGACGGTCTCCCAACTCTACCTACGTCCATGTATCGCCGGTAGGGCGGCAGAGGGGAGGGGGCGGGCCCTTCGGGAAAGCAACGAGGCGAGAAGACAACTAGTCGTACGCAGATAGCCGCGCTGTCAAGTCGCACGATACGAGAACTCCAAACGTTCTTTCCCTTTCTTACTCTCGCTCTCTCTGTTTGTGTGTGTCTACTTGTTCCGGACTTTAGACACCGTTGTATATTTTTTCGATTTTTCACACGGATACGTTACGGGTATTCAGTTGGATTGCAGTGTGTGCGTGTTCTACTGATAGCCGGCTTATTTGTCCAACGATTGGTCCGCGTCGATTATTTTGTGTCAAAGCGCCGCGATCAAAACTTGGTCTCGCATCCGCGCATGTGCGATCACTCGGTAACGCTACCGGCGATTCGCGTGCCCGGTGAAACAACGATCCGATTGTCCTGCTCGCACTGTGATCCTAGTCGATACGATCATCCACCGTCTCGTGGCTTCCACGATCAGTTTGAACCTCGTGTGTGCTTGCTGTTGTTTCGTGTCACGTTGTAAAAGCTGGATTTATCAGTGACCACGCAACCAAAGGATAGAAAAAGGATAGAGAAAGGGGACGTTACAGTGGTTTTGTTGTTTCGCGAGTAACACGAATGCAACAGTGACAGCCGAGAATTTTTTCTTTTTCACGCAACACGCGCAGACCCACGTTTCGTCACATTTTTTACGATGGTTCGGACGTAGTACGCACGATCGAAACAGGATTTACTTTCTGCGGTGGTGCGCGATGGTTTTCTTTATGAACGTGTGCCGTAGAAAAACGTGACTGGTGATCGATATTGTACGTGCCAAGGGAATACAGTGTGTTTTCTTTCGGGCTTATGCTTTCCACTTCATCGTTGTCGTCATCGTCGTTGTGCTTGTCGTTGTATCGTCATTTTTACCGACAACATCGTACACAGTCGTTGGTACCGTAGCATACGAGAGTACCACGACCTTGCACGACGTACACCGTTACCGCTTCGAAACTTAAAGGGGGCAGCCTAACCAATAAACCGATAAACCGCCGTTGTTCTGTCGCATACACACCAGCCGCGAAAAAGAAATAAAAGAGAAAAGGAAAGAGAAAAAGAAAAGAAAGAAATACTCGTGATATTCACCACGGTGGCTAGAACTAGGAGAATTCACAGGCAATTCATATATGAGCCGATACGCCACAAGCACGTTCCTCCGTGCAGCACTTGCGCAAGGGTGATATGTTATTGGAGATGGAGCAGCATTCGGGCTTGATATCCCTGAATATGTCGCCGTTTCATCTAAGCCCACAGGGTAGTCCCCAAGGTGCGGCCGGGGCTGGTCAACAACAGCAACAACCACAACAGCAACAACAACCGCAATACGGTTCGTCGCCGTATGGGAATTGCGCTCAAAGCCCACCGACGACAATGTGTCATCAGTCACAGTCGCAACAACAGCCGCAGCAACAGCAACAGTTGCCGGTACACAGTCAGTCGCACTCGCAGGGTGGTATCTCGGGTTTCGACGCCGCGTTCTTCGATTCCACAGCTCTCGAAGAACGATGTCCCATGTGTGGCGACAAAATGTCCGGTTATCAGTACGGTTTGCTGACGTGCGAGTCGTGTAAAGGTTTTTTCAAACGTAACAACTCACCGTGCAGTAGTAAAAAAGTATACACGTGCTTATTCTCGCCGACTGGAGGTGGGGGAGGTGGGGGCGGAGGTGGTGGTGGTGGAGGAGGTGGTGGAGGCGGCGGAAGTGGTGGAAACGGTAGCAACGGTGGTAACAACGGTGGAAGCGGTAGCTGTGGCGGCGGCGGCGGCGGCGGCGGCGGCGCAACATCGGCGTTAGAGATCGGATCTTGCGGCAACAAGAAGGTGTACACGTGTCTGTTCTCGCCAACAGGAGCCGGAAGCGGCACTGGCGGCGGCGGTGGAGGCAACAATGGCGCGGCGAATGGCGGTGGAGGTGGTGGTTGCGGTACGTCGACAGCCCTCGAGAGTAGCGGCGGCAGCAGTTACGGTGGTGGCGGTGCCGCCGGACCCGGAGGCGGCGGAGGAGCGGGTGGAGGCGGTGGAGCGGGTGCCGCTGGCGGCAGTGGGCCCACCGCAGGGAATGCAGCTGCTGGCGGCGGCGGTAGCGGTAGTGGCGCGGCCGGCAGCGGCGGAAATGGCGGCGGATCCGCTACGGTAAGCGGCAATGTCGCGATACCAACTACCACCTATTCATTACCAACTGGTACCATCTGTCATCCTGGGTTGGGCCAGGTCGGGGTTGGTGTCGTGACCGGCTCGATACCGTGTCCGTCCGAATTCCCCGACACCAAGGACATCATCATTGAAGAGCTCTGTCCGGTCTGCGGCGACAAGGTCTCCGGATACCATTACGGGCTACTCACCTGCGAATCCTGCAAGGGTTTCTTCAAGCGCACCGTCCAAAACAAGAAGGTCTACACGTGCGTCGCCGAGAGGTCCTGTCACATCGACAAAACGCAACGGAAGCGGTGTCCCTACTGTCGTTTTCAGAAGTGCCTCGAAGTCGGCATGAAGCTTGAGGGTGAGTTTTTTGTTGAATTGTGACATCATTATACCAAAGCTATCTACCATCTATTACGCTTTTTCATTTCCTTACGCTTTGCAAAAATACATATGCGCGCGTATAGTTTCTCCGATAATCCCGCGCGATGGATCCACGGAACGTGCCTTTGTTCTCTTTCTTCTTTTTCTTCTTTCATTTCGCAAGTATCGCAAAATTCGGAGATTAAACAGGGCGGAATGACGCGCAAGATGAACAACGATACAGAGAATTTCGTACTGTTGCGTAAACGAATTTTATTTGTCCGACAATATGGGTACTCATTTTTTGGATGTGAAAGCGTTGCATGCGGGTATCGTCGCGATTTTTATGCAGAAGGTAAAAGAACGAAAGCGCACGCGTATATGCGACCGAGTAGATTTCGATGTTCAGTTATGCAACGTAATCGTGGGACACGCGTGCTATTGCGTCTGCGCGTATAACAGGTTTTCGGTCAAAAATATTAACGTCGACGCTACTGAAAAACAAAGATCTTAATAAAACAGGTGCCATTTATTTTCTTTTTTTCATGTAATATCGTTACTAAAAGTTGCCTAATAATTCTGTCGAAACATCGACGGTATAAATATGTACATATATTTAATACCGCAAGCGTTAATTATCGTCCCATTTGAACTCTCCTGTGGTCTAATTACTTTCACCGCTTTGTTACGAGTTACGGGCATTTGGCGTAACTTTCACGATATCACCGGCGCGTTAATATTACCGCATTCTTATCAACTTTTGCGTTATCTCTTATTCAATATCTTTACGTACATCCTGCGGAACGTCAAAAGCGATTTACGCGCGAACGCGTGTACAGCGATTGGCGCTTCGGTACCGCACGATTCCTTTCGGCAAACTTCGGCAGAATACGTTCGCCTTCGAGCCTTTTCGCATTACGTTCCTACGAACTTAACCTTATTACACAGCGCGTGAAGCGCTCAACCGATACCGTTGTCTTCCTTCGCAAATTCTTTCGATGCTCTAACGCTTCTATTTTGATCAACACTTTCTTCTTCGTTTCAACGTCGATAACGTTCACGCGACCGCGTTCCTATCATCAATTTTAATTACACCGATATCACACGATCCACGTCCATTTCGAACAGCCGATTAGGCAAACCGTTCTTGCATGTACGCAACAAAAAGAATTCGCAACGTAGTTGCCACCGGTTTTCTAAATGTATCGCGTTACTTTTTCGCGATTAGCTTTTGATCCGCTTTCCATCCGCGAATTATGCAGATTTTACGCGAAAGTCGAGGTTATATATTCGCAAAACCACAATCGCCGTGGCTGGCGCCACCGGTCTTAGAAAATCTTTTTCGCACTTTGGCAACAGTTAAATGGGAGGACGATTCGAACGAAGCGTCTAATGCAATTCGAGTAACTGGGTCTAGGCCCTCAAGGCCCAACGATTAAGCGAATCTCGAAACAGGCTCTGTCGCAATTGCCGCCTTTGCACGCCGTTTTCCACGGCGTTCCTACAGCGGCAACGCGGATTGCTTAACGCGGAAAGTTTCCAGTGTGCTTGCGAGCGTTTACGAAAGGAAGCAGTTTCTTACTTGCACGCTATTCAGAAATGTAAAAACCTACTTCTACGTATAAATTTTATACCGATTAGGTAGAACCGATTTCTTCTCGTGGCACGAGCCGATCTCCCAACTATCTTCGAAATATCGAAACGTATATACATATTTGTTTTAATCGCTATCGAAAGTTTGCGTTTTAACGATTGTCCAACCATTAATTGTCGAACGTGCACTTGACAATGCTTCTTCACGTTAATTCGACGATCGTTTCGTAACGCTTGCTATATACGATCGGCAAGAAAAGTTTCGCGGTTGTTGTCACCGCTATTACTGTCATCTCGGTGCTTCTTACCACATAGTTTACGCATTTCTGTTTAACCTTTAAAGTATAAACTGTTGTTTTACGTTCCGATATACGTCGTTCGTTGTAAAATTTCGACACATTTATGTGGAAAAAATGGAAATACCTGCGCGGAAGGAAGAGCGCGTCGACATCGGATGAAAACACCGGTTAAATGGGCGGTAATCGTGCGATAACACCTGTCACAGTTCTGCAACAAACCTGCCGTTTTGCAGTGGTCCGTGAATACGAGAACACGCCTCGTTCAAACGTAATGAACGTTACTTCGGATCTGCTTTAAAGCTGATTGAAAATCATACTCTCTTCTGTAAGCCGTGAACTCATCTAGCAGAGCATCCACATTTATTTCACGAGACTGTAGAACTCTGGTAACGAACGAGGTCACGCTCATCCCGTAAAATTTGCAAACGTATTTAAATTTCTAACTTAAATTCTTCGTGTTTACCTGGCATTGTAATAGACAACGTAGCAGAGAACCCTGTCAAGAAGAAAGCTTTATGTCGGCCGAATAGCGAAAAGCTCTTTGATATATGACAACTGTTATTCCACGCTTTACCCTTTAACGATAAATGAATCTGTCTTACCCTTTAAAACAAGGCTGAGCTGGTTGTAGTTGTCGTACCATTGTCGAACAGAGACAGGCCATCGACAATAGCCGAAACGTACGTTGGGTTTTTAATTTCACTTTCGAACGTGCCACCATATGTGTACAGACGCGATCAAATATTGACACTGAAGTCTTAATTTTCGCAGCTGCGAATAATTTGACTGTCCTATTCGAACTCGAAGCGTTATCCAATTTTACCCAGACGGCAAACTGTCTCAAGCTTTCGTCTGATTTCAACAAAAATAAAAAGAAAAAAAAAAGAACGTTCGTTCGTAAGATTTTAGTCGAGCAACTTCTACCTGAAATGTAAACATTTTTATCAAATGTGATTCGTGCATTGTAATTCCGTGTTCGCTAGAAAGATCTACAGCGAAAGTTGCTGAAAATTGACGATACTCCGGAAATGCAGACGTAAGGTTGCGTAATTGGATAATCAGTCAAATAATTGAGGTAACGTTCGAAGAACATTAATGACACAAAAAAATCGAAATAACTTATGCAACATTAACTCGACGATACACATACACTTGGATTTCTCCCTTTTTTTTCATTAAACGCGCACTTAATGACTTCTAAAAATATAACGACGTTTATTCCTCAAGGCTCGTGTTATTCGTTCCACGAACGATATTTTATCGTAATTAACTTCTTTATTTTCCATTCCAATTTGGATATCTAATTGATTCCTTCCTACGGAATAATAATTGTAATCGCCTCCCAATGATATAGAGCCTGATATTGTATCTGTAATAATCACACCACAAAGTTAGAAATTGTCATCGTTTTTACTCGTACGATAATTTCGTTAAACGAACCATCCACCCTACCTTTCTAGAATATTAGACGAGAAACAGAATTTCTGCATCATAATTACAATTAATCGTAATTACGTTCTTTAGATGACTGCGTTAAGGAGAGATGGATAGCGTGTATTATGGCGCTCTAGTAGTTTTAGGCATCTGGCGTGGCCGATATAAAAAGTTTCCTCAATGTGGCTCTCTTAGAGAACTAACTTCTTACTCGCCTTTCGTTTTCGTCATTAGCGTCATTCTTGACAAAAAATTCGGTATACCACCGATGTCAGTGAGTTTTCGTTTTGGACAAAGGCAGATTTGTCACGTGGAGGAGCGGCAATGTGCGCGCGCACGTTCGTCTATGGCCAAAGGCGAACCGGTAGTGTTGCGCAAATGGAATCTAGAAATTTGAGGTAGGACGTTCGGAGCTTGTCTCGCGTCCACACGATACAATCAGGAGAAAGCCTTTCGGTGACCGGACAAATTTCTATTAGACGGTCGAAATATATTTTCACCGGCAACAACGGTGAAATTAGAGTCGGGAAGATTCGTGGGTCGCTTTCGACGTCGAAAGTTCCACGTTCCGTGGTTATGACACACACACGGGCCTACATCTGTATGTGTTCATTAGTCACGAAAAAAGATTCGCCATTTGTGTGCCACTTAAGTATTACTTAACGGTATTACTTAATGTAAAAAAGGCCGCCGATTTAGCGGTGTCCCCTGGAACCGAAATTTCATTACCGACGAACTTATTTATCAATTTGCCGCCTAATTTACGTAACGTTAAAATTTCTTAACTAACCGATTGTTCGGAAGAAAGGTTCGGTTTATTGCCGTTAAACGCTCGCTCGGATCGCGCTGTTAATCGTGTATAGGTATACACTCATAATTCTTTCGCATTTTGCAATCGAGATAGGCGATGACTGTTCGCGCGAGCTGAAGCGATGCTTCGTGCTTTTCTGCTTCGATGCCTCGACGAAACTCTATTTTCCTGGTGGATGTAGGCTCCCTCGAGAGATAATCCACGATACCATTCTTATCAGCTTTCCTAATCATATTACGTTCGAATTATGTAGAGACGCTCTAAGTACTCTAATTACTATAGTACAGTCTTACAATGGGGTAGCGTAAAATATAACTAATTAAAGGACCAGCGAGAGTATCCTACTGCAAACAGCGTACCTGCGACATAGAAAGAAAGAATTACAAACGAGAAATTAACAAAAGCGTTGAAGTATTCCGAAGCGAAACAGACGTTGTAAGACGCGGAGAATTTCGTGGCAGTAATTCGTCGAAGGCGTAGCATTAAAAGTAATAACGAAGGAATATGCCATTTACGACTGCGAAAAACCGGCGCATCTTTTGCATCTGTCCGCCACGTGGAGCAGGTTTCTGTTTAATGGCCGAACACAGGGTACTCTGAGCGTTCGATTTGGTCCCTGTCGATTCCGGGACATGCCCCGTCCCAGTGTCCCGTCGTAAAAGTGAGAGCGGTCACCGGTCGATCGGCGGCGCAGTCAAAATCGCTGAGAAACTGCTCTCTTGGCGTTTAAGGATTAGGCGCTTGTAAATAATACGTATTATATAGGAAGACAGGAAAAACAGACGGGACAGCGGAAATCGTGGCATGCGCCTCTGTTTAGAAACTCATAAATTTCATAATTATTGTATTATGTTGCAAGAAAGCTGTACATCTGGCCGCCTGCCTGCTAGCTGTCTGCCTGCCTGCCTGTCTGCCTTGCCTGTTTGCTTACCTGCCTGGGCTGCCTTGCTCGCTTGCTCGACTCCTACCTTGGTCGTTCGCGCGCGCGCGCATTACAGAGGTGGGGGAGAAAGGTTAGGTTGAGGCGGGGATTGTGTAATCCCTCGTTGAGTGGAGCCTCACCGTCTTCTTTTCGCCGAAGCTTTTATTTCTTTCTCGTCTCGTGACTCCTTCTCTTTCTTTCTCATTCCTTCCAGCGCGCGCCCGAATTCGTATCCTGTATCCATACATATACATACATTAAGCACCGATACGCAACCACGTCGCAGCGTACGATCTATGTACGTCATCGTTGCCGCGATACGAGTAATATTTGAATTCCTGAAAAGCTTCGGCTACGACTGTCGGTAACACGGCCGATTATCGAACCATCAATATTAACCTGTTCCTATAATGATTAAGTGTTCAGGCGCGCAGTTAGTGGAGCACTAAAATCTAATGTCAGAGCCTGCCAGTCGATTATCAGGTATTACTGCAATTATCGTCTCACGAAATATCTTCGAAGTTCCGTTGGGACAGGGAGTTAGTATCGTCGCTTGGTAAAACAGAACGCTTCATATGCATGTATCTAGCACCTGTCTTTCCGTAGTTTGTCTTTCGTAGAAGTCGGAAGATCATGATTAGACTGCGGATTTGTATGCATTTGTGGGAAATTTGAAAGTGAAAAAATGCACAAAATGCGCGTAACGTACAAAGGTATATATAAAGTACGAAAAGTTTAGCACGCGTTGTGATAGTTTTTTAACAGGTAACACGAACTTCTGCTTAGGTTCTATTCCTTTCTATATCTTTGCAAAAATATGAATTTCCATAAATATGTAGTTTAATTACGATTCTCTGTTCGGCTAGAAATCTAAAAGGGTTTCCTGACCGAAGATTTCGTCGTTTTCTACATTTTTTTCTTTTTGTTTTACGTTGTTTCGCAATGCGCGGATGACTTCACTAACGCAACGGTCGGGCGCGTCGCGTCGGCTGCGTCACGGGGGAACTTCTCTCGCGCGATTGGTCCAACCGTGGGCGACGGTGGTCACGTGGTCGCACATTAATTTCTATGGGGAGGGTCTGACGTCACTGGACCCGTGGACCAGATTCACCAAGTGGGTTTCCCTTTCTTTTCGACATACGCGCTCTCGGGTTCGGCGCTCTTGCGTCTACTACGCTTATCGTCGCGGCGGACCTTGCGAACCGGACGTGGGTTGCATTCTTTCAATGGCCTGCACGGGCCTCATTGCACGTGGATCTCTGTCATGCACGCGGACCACTCTGTCGCAGATTTATTATAAACAGGAGAAAATTACGGAGAATCACCGTTGGAAATATCGATTTCAATTACGAATGCATGTTTTTATTGAAACGCTATCGTAATGCGGTCCGCATTTACCGTTGTTACTATAATTGCTCGCAATTGTTCCGCGCAGGAGAAAAGGTCAACCCGCTAAGCATATTTGAAGCTTTTTATCATAGATACGTGCTACCTACTGATAAAGCGTATTAGTAAACGGAAAAACATGTATGTAATTATATTTATCTCCGTTGACGTGTACAGCGCATATATTTTAGTTTATTTACGACAGGAGATCGACTACTTAATAAAATAAAAATTTCCTGGTATACATTTTCTTAACAAGTTTATTTTGCTTCTTGTTTTAGAATGCTCGTACGCTTCAAGGCGATTTATTATGCACGTTTCACACGTTTTCCACGCTTCACGTTTGGTACCTTCAATTGTAAATAATCCTGTGATATTTTCATAACGTAACCGCTTCTTATGCAAAATGCGTCGATATCTATGTTGATTCTGGAAAAAAAGGAAAAGATAAAAGGGAATACCGTGTCGCGCTATTGTTAAGTAGAATGCGTTTCCTTCGCGAGACTATATTAAATCCACATTAAACCGAACAAAATGAAACTTTTCCGGTAGGTGCACGCTCGACGATCGCGTGCTCTGTCAAATCACGAGGATCGTGACACAGTTTCTCCAGCCATTGACGATCGATGGAAAATCGTCCTCGGGTGTATTTAACGCATTTATATGCCGCTTTGGTAACACCGCGACTCTCGTCTTGCCACATCCCTGCGCAACCCAAGAGTCAGAAATTCTCTCGCTTAAATCGAATCGTCTCGGTTTATTCGTGTCACGAGTATCGAGATTCATGATCCTTTCGTACAATTTTCACAGGGGTTAGATGAAATTCCGGGAAATCTCAAATTCTCAATAGCCTTCCTACACCGCTAGTCTGATTTATCGGTGATCCTGTTCTTTACTATGTTTTTCGCTACGGATCTCGCGGAACTTCTATCGATGAAAATAGAGAAGCGAGATTCTTAATGATATTATCGTTTTACATCATAAAAGTGTATATCCTAGCGTCGCTGACCGCTGTAATTTATCGATAATTTCGTTCGCGTAATGGAGTCAAGAGCTGTCACGAAACTCGACGCCACAACGACGCAATTTCGCGCGTCCTGTTCAAACTTCCGGTTGCTACTTCACCGAGGTACACTGTTCCTCCGGTTTGATTCCACGTTTCCGCGGGTTCCAACCCGCTGGGTACCCCGGAATTCGACTCGTAAATATCATCAGTGTCGCTGTCTGGCATGTATATTTGACGATCGAGCTCGATCAAATCGAGCCGTATATATCGATACGCTAATGTCCTCTGCCCACGCGAAACTCCGCCACCCACTCGGTGAACACCATCCCGGACAACAGAAACTGTTGGATCTCTCCGTTCACGTTGTTCACGCTTCGCTTGTTTAACAAAAACACGGGAAACGTGTGTGACACGTGGTCGGAAGTTAGACGATAGATCATTTCCACGGGGTTTCCGGGGTGAAAGAGTCCCGAGTTTTAACACATCGTTGACCAGTCACCGGTGTAATTGTGTCTTTGCGCATCGTAAGTGTTTCCGATCGGCTGCAAGCTTCGCATTCGTACTCGTATCTCCAATTGTATTAATTCACAAATGTACAATATTTTTAGTTGCTCGACGTTATCGTTTTAATGTGCCATAGATCGAGTTACGATCGTAGGATAGAAATTGTAGTAATTATAATTGCAATTATAACATCGTGGGTGGCAAGACGTGTTAGTTTTTGAATAAGATGAATAACAAACGTATGACGTTGTGTCTGTTTAATCGTACAATTGATTACCTTTAATTAGATCGAGGCGCTTAATTACAACTTAGAAGCTGAAATTTAATTTCTTTCATTGGTAGGTATTCACCTCCATCAGAAAGATAAGAAGATTGCGAGCACTGAAAGATATCGAACGCGATGGAGAAAGATAACAGTTAAATAATTGTGCGTTAAATAATCATATGCTTTAATGTGAGAATCAATGAAAATTAGAATCCTACGACATGTATAATTAACTCGATGAAATTCAACCTCTACGTTTTTCATTTCGACGTGAACGATGTGATACTGAACGAACGTCGATATCGTTGAAGGCAATCCAAAGATGAATGAAGTTTTTAAGATGAATTTATCGACCGGATAGTCTTCGCGTTGAACGCGAGTTTCGTTGCAGCAGAAGTATTTACATCACATACATAAGGCAGGACGATTTCCAAGCGCACGATGCACCTGGCGTCAAATTAAAGGTAGAGAGATGTACGTCTGACGGCGTGCAACACCTACGACGCTCGGTGAAACCACGGGAGAAGAAAGACCACGGGAGAATGATCGTAAACGTAGGATGGCAATAAGGAGAGAGAAAAGAAACCTTGCTGAACCGAGAGTCAAGTTTAGCCGTGATCTACGCCGATCTTTGGACCCTTCCAGTCTCCTCGAGTTCTTCGTTACAATGAATATACAAGACAGGGTGAAAGAGGGCGAGACAATGAAATGCACGAAAGATCGTAATCCAATCTATCTTTTCTTTTCAGAAGAATGAAACTCTTGCATATAAGAAATACGAAATAACGAACGATGTAAATAGAAGAATATGACGAAGGAAAGAAACTGAAACGAGATGGAATATGGAATAAGGGAGGGGGCGTGTACGAAAGATCGTAAACGAAGGATCGAAAAAGGAGGCACGCAGCGAGGTAGCTTTTTACACGTGTTAAATAAGTCAGCGAGATAGCCGATGGCGGCGTTGCGTAGCATTAAGCGAGCAATCGAGAACAAGTGGCCGAAAGCAACAACCTGAAAGTCAAGTTTAGCAACTTTCGTTATTGGCTTGCTCTCTCGGCTATTGTCTGAATTCTCGGCGAGTCGGTCACGTATGTTGCAGAAAGAGAGAAAAGAGAGTGTCGCGGATAGGAGCAGAAAGGACGAGGAGGCGTGCTCGCGCGAGCACGTTCGCGTAATCCTTGGATGATGGATGACGCTCGCTTTGCATAGTACGTATTCGTCAGAGCACTGACGGCAGAAAAGTTCGGGAAACGAATGCTCGCAGTCGAGTGTCAAGTTTACGGCGGCGAATCCATCGTTGCTCTGCCGTGAATTCTACCTCTCAGTCCTCCATGCTGGAATTATCTTTCCGGCCAATAGTTATCGAGAATAATTGCTCCTGACGGGAAGGCAATTAACGGATGTCCTTCTTCGTTCCAGTCGTATAGCTCCGTACTAAAAGTTTCTAAATTGCGCGAAACGAAAATATTCAAATATATATATATATATTTATTTATTATATTTTAATATTATATTTCGTATATATATATTTTATTATAAATATAAATAAATAAATATATATATGTGCGTGTGTGTGCGAATTTTACATGTACAAAGTTATAGACTGTGACACGGTTGCAATCGTGGTCGCAGATGTTCGGACGCCGCGACAGTGCGTGGCCGCGTTATGCGGAGTTTTCAGGGAGACGAGGAGCGTCGGGAAAGAACAGGAACGGGAGTATATTCGAAAAAGGCAGGGAATCGACGAAGGAAAGGCGAGAAAAGGTGGTGGTTTCGTGCGAGAGGAGAAAAGAGAAAGAAACGCAAGCAGTCAGGAGTAGCGAAAAAGGAGAAGGAGGAGGAGAAGGAGGAGGCAAAGGGAATCGGTGAGAACGAGAGACGAAAGAAAGAAGAGAAAAAGAGAGGAGGCGTAAGCGGTCGCGCACACATAGGGTGGCGGAGGCGGCAATGTGGATCGACGGGAGGCGAGAGGTGTTCAGAGAGGGGTAAGAGAGTAGTAGGGTCGAGGGAAGGGAATAAGTAGGGTTAGGAGGTGGCGGGGTGTCGGACGGTATTCGACACGGTTCCTGTGTATGTGTATGAATATATGTGTGCGAGGTGGGGGCAGAGGGGTGGCCCTCCTCCCTCGGCAGGCCGGCTCAGAGGCAGAAGTGGACGGGCAAGCGATTCAACCTCCTTTCACTTTCAACGAGCGCGCACCGCGCTTGCTCGCTTACTCGCTCGCTCGTTCGCTTGTTCGTGTTCGCTGGTGTTTTCATGCGACGACGGATAGCAAACACCTCGTACGAAAATAGGCAACGCCGCCGATTTAGCCGCGTGTCCGCCCTATAAATCGTTAAAGCTGCACGAAATCCTCCCTCGATAGCACCGTGACCCTGAGGATCGCGGATGATCGTCATCGGGCACACGACCTCTTCTCGGGGATACGTTGCCACACCGCCATCAACTTCTCCGTCGCGATGCACATGGATGAACCGGCCACCTTTTATGGCGCGAGACTGTTCTTTTTTCTTTCCACATTATTATTAGTCTTGTGACTTCTTCCATTTCATTCCATTATCCTTTTGGCTTTCTGTCTCGACATTTTCCTTTTTAACTCGCCTTTCGAAGGTTTAAATTTAGAAACGGGCAAATTGAACTTTGGATTGATTTTAGGACCAAGATCCGTTTCTTTTCTTTCTTTTCCTCTCTTCTTCTTCTTACATTTTTTTTTTTTTTTTTTTGTTAAGTAGACGCGAATTCATATCATGTTTACTGGCTAAGGAAACACTGGTACTTTAATGCGTCGGGCTCGCGAAGGCACATTTTAATCCCTCACTGCCAAGAGGGATCCATATCGAGTTCCTCTGCTGGGCCACTTCCGGCC
This sequence comes from Bombus pyrosoma, assembly GCF_014825855.1. Taxonomy (NCBI): domain Eukaryota; kingdom Metazoa; phylum Arthropoda; class Insecta; order Hymenoptera; family Apidae; genus Bombus; species Bombus pyrosoma. The sequence continues at coordinate 7,361,819 of NC_057776.1, forward strand.
CCGAGACCACACATCTGGGAATCTGTTGTTTACCATGTGAATCTTAACTCGGAGATGCAGTAATACTTAGTTTCGAGCGTAAACATCCAACTGGGTCGCACCAAAGAGTCCGCTTTGTACTAAAATCTTTCGATATTTCGCTTCTCGTTGCGTGTCAGGGGATTTTCATTATCTCGAAATCCTTACCGATAAATATCTAAGAAGTATTTATATTGGCACTGTTGTAAAAGAAGAATGTCAACAGGTTGTCCCTTGCAGTTAACGACAGACCATAAATAATCGACGCTGGCAAGTTCTAACGTTCGCTCTCAATAATGACGGGTTTAACGTGCCAAATAACACCTGCAGCTTTCGTAGGTGGAGATCCATGTCGTACACGTAGCTACTCGTTTACAAGCAGCAAGTAGACGTGTCGCTAGTCGTAGAACAAGGATAGTCGCAAGTGGTTTACGCTTTGTCCCGTTTGGCTAAGATTAAATCTCGTTTCCTTCTGGAACGTGGAGCTTCTTTAAACTCGAACATTGGCGACGACTACGCTTAATTACTAAAATAAATTTCAAAATCAATTATCGTTTCTCAGCCATCGGACATCGTTAAAAATCGTATAGAATTGTTTGGAAAGTGGAAAAATTAACAAGATCGTTTCGTTCAACTAAAAAGCTAAAGTTCGACTCGTCTTTCAGATAGATTTGCCGCTGAAACCGAAGCTTTGATCGTCAAATGTCGTCTCAACGATCATTTTCTCAGACACGATTAAAAATGACATAAAATTGTTAAGAACATGCAAAGACTAACAAAATCATTTCGTTCGATCACCCAGAAAAGCCCGAGTAACCGTTCGATTCGTGTTTCAGATGTACTTGCGACCAAAGCCGAAGAACTGATCCTGTTGTTTCAATATTTTGTACGTTTGCTTCTGTTGTAGCCGTGCGGGCGGACCGAATGAGAGGTGGTAGGAATAAATTTGGACCTATGTACAAGAGAGACCGAGCGCGGAAGCTACAAATGATGAGACAACGGCAGCTGGCACTGCAAACGATACGCGGCAGCCTCGGTGACCCATCGAACTATCCCTCCGCCGTAACGCCTTTCCTGCATATTAAACAGGAAATACAAATACCTCAGGTCTCGAGTCTAACGTCTTCTCCAGATTCGAGTCCATCCCCCGCAGCCGTGGCCGCTGGTCTGGTCACGACACAAGCTGGCAGCGGAGCTGGTCAGCATCAACTGATCGCACCGTCCTCCCAGCCAAACATTTCTGGCGGTAATCACCTGCACAACCTCAACCCTGGCCTGGATAGCAAGCTATGGGCTGCCAATTCCACCACCCCTAGCCCGAAGGCCTTCAACTTCGGCGAACAGTCCACTCACGGGGCCGCTGGTTCCGCACCCTCTACCGCCACGTTGAAAACTAGTCCGATGATAAGAGACTTCGTTCAAACGGTCGATGATCGCGAGTGGCAGTCATCCCTTTTTGGACTGTTACAAAATCAAACGTACAATCAGTGTGAAGTGGACTTGTTCGAATTAATGTGCAAAGTGCTCGATCAGAATCTGTTCTCGCAGGTGGACTGGGCAAGGAATTCGGTATTCTTCAAGGATCTCAAGGTTGGTGCCAATGTTGTTGACTTTAATCCCTCTCAACTAGGCAAATTGGCTCGTTTAGGATCCAAGAGAAATGTCGATCTCTCGTATCTCTCCTTCCTTTGATTTGTTATTTTTACCGAACAAAGTTTCAGGTATTTGATTTAACCATGGTGTATAACGTATAAAACGTAGTAAAAATATTCCGATAGGTATCGTAGAATTTTTTTTACATAGCTTGCAAGTTTAGAATAGCGAAAAATTAAGCTTGGATATGAATGACCTAGTTTACCTATGGAGGGTTAAATATACTTATTTAACGTGTATATATAACGCTGTGTAAGTTGACTTGAATTTATCGAAATATCATCGGCTTATAGGAAGAGTATATAAATGTAGAACTTCGTTCATCCGAACTTCATTTATGTTTATTTTTTCTACGAAAATTTTCGTTATTATGCGATTAATTCGTTAAGTAACCGATTGAATTCGTTTATATGAAAACATGTACCTCCGTTTATTTCAGTAAGAAATATGACGAGGAGAATTAGTAAACTTCAATTATATGAACTGTTTGTCCTCCAACATAATGTAGAACAATGCGTTACAGCGAATCTTCTATTGATCTGTATACATAAATTCACTTTCGACTTCTGTCTAAAAATTATTGAAATTTTCGTGGAGATTAGATCAATTTGTAATGATATCATAAACAAGCGTATATTAAGCGTCTATTATAGGAGATATAAAAATTTCACGGTTTTAACCGTCGTCGAGAATCTTTTTCAAGAGAAGTTAGTTCTTACCGATAAATAACTCCTCGCTGGCCTGTTGGTGGTATGAGCGGGGATGTGAGGTAACCAACAGCATTGCACAATCACTGAATGATTTCAAGCATCGCCTCATATCTAGGTCATAACAAGATACGTTTCTGGGTTATGGCGGTTGCCCTAAAGCAGGCCCATGTTAATTATAAACCGTTTACTTAACCGATTATATACTTTTTGTTGTGTTTGTCTTTGAAAATCTGTAAAATGTTCTGTCATCGTTTCATCGATATCTCAAGTCTGAAGCCATGCTTTTGTATTTTATGAACAATATGGAGCACGAATATAAAGATTTTGTCGCTTATTAAATAATATTTCTTAAAAATTAACATATAATTTTCCTTTTATAAATAATTATAGCTTTTGTTACGCTATTTTTCAATTTTATATTTCAAAATTCAAATTTTCGAGTTCTAATTATTCCTTTTAATTATTTTTATTCAAAATTTCAATGTCTCGATTAAATTCATTTGATATATATGTTACAAGTCGTCTTATTAAAAAAATTCAGCACAATTTTAACATTTCAATCTGACAAAATTTTATATATGTTTTTACAATTTATCACGTTCTTTTGGGCAGGTTGATGACCAAATGAAGTTGCTACAGCACTCCTGGTCGGATATGTTGGTGCTCGACCATCTTCATCAAAGGTTACACAATAATCTACCTGATGAGACTACGCTTCATAATGGCCAAAAGTTTGATCTCCTTTGCCTCGGCCTACTTGGAGTTCCTTCTTTGGCAGACCTTTTCAATGATTTGTCGTCCAAACTTCAGGAACTCAAATTTGATCTTTCAGACTATATATGCATGAAATTCTTGATGCTGCTCAATCATGGTACGCCTTCTTTTTTCTTTAGATTTCTCTTGTATTTACATGTCTCGCTATGAGATTATATTATTATTGGACAAAAATCATTGATGCATCAATTTTATTTAAATATGCAGAAGTTCGTGGGTTAGTTAACAAGAAACATGTACAAGATGGACACGAACAAGTCCAACAAGCTCTTTTGGATTACACGTTGACATGTTATCCTTCTATACCGGTATGTTTATCTCATATATACATAGGTTTTCTTTTTTCTAATTTCTGATAGCTTCCTGAATGATTCGATATACATGAGATTTTATATAAACAGGATAAATTTAACAAGCTGCTAGCAGTATTACCTGGAATCCATGTGGTAGCGAGCAGGGGAGAAGATCACCTTTATCAGAAGCATTGTAGCGGTGGAGCACCAACTCAAACTCTTCTCATGGAAATGCTTCATGCTAAAAGAAAATGAAACGATAAATTCGTTTGGCACTTTTGCCATGAATTAGTCTATTGCTATATCTAAAAAATCAAGATAGAGCCCCTTATTGTCAGAGTGGACCTCAAGTACCTATTAAGAGCTAATGTTGCTTAGGTATTGGACCAAGTTCGGGGCCTGGTTCAAGAGATACCTAGGCAAACAAATCAAGTATAGACGTACATACTTTACATATATACATAATATATGTATTATAAAGTGTATCTAAATATATAAACATAATGACATATATTTTCTATATTTGATGTTGAAGTTTTAGAGATGTATCCATGGAGAATTATTACCCCTGTTGATGGGTACAAGCGCAGGGAAACAGTAAGCAAGATGCCTTGAAAACAGTACAAAGGGTGGTTAACAAAATATTGGTCAAAGGGCAGGCAACTTTTGTCTAAATAAGTAAAGCTATTTTTCTAATACTAGAAGCGATTATTTTTAAGCATATACCACTGAAGCCTTGCTCTCATTTTAACAAAAAGATAATCCTAATAGTAACGAACGAAAGAAATTGTCGACTCTCCAGTCAATCGTGCTTCTGCAAGGGATTCAATGGGCATACTTGAACGACAGTAAAATTTCATGTGATATACTTATATATACATATATACATATATGTCGCACGGCCACCTGGGCATCCTTAGAACTTCCTATGAAAAATCTGCATTTTGTCACACTTGCACACAGCAGGGCTACTATATTGTAAATACTAGTTAACACATTCCAATTACGTTGTAAAGTATGAATCATGTTAAATATGTAATTATAATATTTTGTGTATAGTTTAATGAAATAAATATATTTCTGTTGCTTACTGAGACAAAATCATTAGCTACTTAATGTCTTCACTAATTTTAGAGTTTTATTCATGTATTTCTCTTTTATTATTTTTCAAATAGGTGGCGGAAAAAGAATAACCACAAATTGCGATATTTTATTATTGTATATTGTATCATAATAAAGATTCTGTTTTAAGAAATAAAAGAATCATTGGAGCAAGGTTTATGTGGTCCTACATTATCTAGCGATTAATATTAAGTATATAAGATCAATATTGTCTTATCGCAGTTGTTAAATAGATAAATATTTACTGAATGTTAAGATAGCGATCGAACGTAGTAATTTTTCACTAATAGATTATTATTGTTTAGTCAATAGTCAGAAACTTTTCAGTGCTGTGAAGGTTGTCTTTTCGACGCCTGTGGTATCTAAGCCATCGGTAATTACACGTGCTAGATTCGAGGCTCAAGTGTGGCAACAGGAACAGAAATCTTTGCTCGTACTGGTAGGCTGGTAGTACCACCCTTTGCAACTCCTACTGTTTATATCCTCTATCAAAGAAGTACCTGGGAAAAATGCTATTTTACTACTTTCACTTTTCCACCGACTTCGATATAAGATATTAAATATAGATTTAAACGATTTATTGATGTATGTAAAAAGAAAACTCGATGCCACATTAGATTAAGAATCGAGTGTTGAATCAAATCAGGAGGAGTAGCTGCGAGTATTACTACCATGAAAGAATATATATACATAAGAATATATATTTTCAGAAGCTTGCATGTACTTATCGTGTGAGTAAAGATTTGTGTCCATGGAAAAATTTTTGAAATCTTCGATATAAATGCAAAATATATATTGACATGTTCCCAAATTTTCAAATCGCCTGGTTCTTTTAATTGATCGATCGAAAAAAAACTAGCTTGCATTATTATTGGCTCTTTAAATAATACTTTCAAAACGGATTGCCTTTATTTAACTCGCATATAAATGTCTACCTCTTCATAACTGTATTAAGTCTTACATTTTTACATTTTTAGTAAACCACATACCTCAGAATAGACACCCAGATAGCAAATTAAATGGAATGTATGAATGTTACCTACGTAGATTTAAAGTCTACGACTTCTGTAATATGCGTATCGACAGAATATAAAAGTTCCATTCAAGTATTGTACCCGTTATATTTCCATGTTAACTATTTTAGTTATTATTATATTTATTCCAAATTAGATTATATTTCTTTACGATATGTGTACGATATATTCCAATCGAAATTTAAAAGTTATCAACGAAATCTCTAAAGTCATGTTTAATCTTGTGTTGCTGTTTGGGTAAAATCAAGTAATATTTTATTTATTGTACATTCATTTATCTTCAAGAGTTCTTGTAGAACGTGTCGGTCTGATAATTTTGGAACAACTTACAAAAATCGCAAACACAACTGTCTCAAAAAAATGAAAATTGTCTCTTCTAAATATTGTCCCCAAATCGATGATCTTTGTATGTGTCCATCCTATTTAATCGTCCGCTCGATTCTGTTATAAAGTGTTTATTAATAATTGTAATTAGGAAATATAATAGTGGTGTTATAAGCATTGTGTTAAATATGTACAGTTACCAATTATAATTGGCAAACAATCTAATTTAATATCGATGTGATTTTTTGATCCAATAAATAATTGGAATTAACATTAAATGATAAACTATTATGCGTTGTTGACACTGCCATTAGGAGTTGGCAATTGTAAATTATGTAGAAAAAAAATGATTGATTGTAAATATATCTTTATTATTAACTGATAACTGTTCCTTTTAGGATTGACAGCGCTATTTTTATATATTATACTAATTGAACTCCTATTATATGATAATATTTCCCTTATTGCACTCCTGTCTTTGCTATTATTGTAAAAATACATGCAATGACCACGAGACGTAAGATAGTTTTCAACAGGAGGGTAAAGGATGGTACTATGTAAATTATTAAGCAGACAATTTTCAAAAATTTACAAATAGTATTCCAAAACATTCAATTGTTTCTTTATACATACAAGTTATTATAATTTAAATGCGTTTATGTACAACACAAAGTTTATTATAATTTGTAACAATGGTGTCATTCGTATACCTAATAACATGTATATTACAACATTTGTTTGCTTTGTACAAATATGGTAACAAGATAAGAAAATGCACAGTGGTTAATAAAGACATCAGCTAACTACTGCACATAGCTTCATATTCTTAATTTGCAATGTTTACATAATACACCACATTTATTTCATTAAACATACTTTCTAGCCTAATCTTTATTATATACAAAATAATGTTTACAATTTATTTTTTTACATTTGCAAAGATACAATATATTAGTTTATAACACTTTATTACAATTGCACAATTTATAAATTTGTTTTCTTGGAGGCAATGCCTTCCTATTTGATTAAACAATCAACTATAAACTATACTTATTTTGCTGATAATATGATATTCATACGTATATCTGATCATGCATGATTATTACAAGGCTTAAAATAAATAAAAATATTCACATTTCTTTTTCACTAATGACACAATTGAAAATAACAAAAGTTAAATCATCATCAACTAATTTTATACATGTTAGAAACATAATATGTTTATGATGGATCAGACTTTAAATATTCATTGTACGCTTCTTCATTCATTAGACTTTTTAGATCATCAGATTTACTTAATTCTATTTTGAATAACCATCCTTTTTCGTAACAAGAGGTATTTATTAAACTGGGTGTTCTTTCAACTTCTTCATTTTTTGCTATTACTTTCCCACTGACAGGACTATATAAATCAGAAGCAGCTTTCACTGATTCTAAAGCTCCACATTCAACTGTAAAGAAATTCATTTTTATCAAGTAGAAAACATAATAGAGTTCAATTTTTATTTTAAGAGAGACATCTAAAATAACGACGTTCTAACCTTCTTTCTCTATTTCAGAACCAACATCTGGAAGCTGAGCATAAACAACATCACCCAATGCTTCTTGTGCATAATTGGATATTCCAACTATGCCTATGTTACCATCAATTGTTATCCACTCATGCTTTTCCGTATAAAATCTTTCTAAAAATTTTATTTATAACTTTTAAATATAAACAAAATATCCATTAATCTTGTTTAATAAAAAGACAGTATATTAAATACATCGTATTTACTATAAACTAAAAAAATATTTACTTTATTTTAATCAACTACATTTCATAAACCAATTTTCTTAAACAATTAAGCTCTTAAATATTATAAACAACAAAAATATATACATGAATGGCAATTTTTTTTAAATGCATTAAGATATGAAATATCTGCGTGTCTGCGTGATGCAATATTCTTCTTTAGATTATTGATAATTAATAACCAATAAATATACTGTTAGCATTAAGATCTTGTTTCTAAGAATATTATTATAAATATATAATTCTTTTTATTACGTGTTTTTAATATACATTTTAAACTTACCGGCATTTAAGCAACGAGTAGTAACGATGGAACGTGAAACATATAATGACACTTTCGGAGCAGAAAAGTTAAATAAATTTTCTCTTGAAGTACGTAAAAATGTCCTCGCAGTATATTTTGTCATTTGTGCAACTACTTTTGCCATATTGAGTTATATTTTTTAGTTTTAAAACAATCAGATAGTTTTAACCTATAAAACACGTATCGTGTAGTGTGTAGACCGTTACGTTCTCAACTAATTTTGTAACGTTTCCCCAATGTCAGCAGAGTTTAATATGAACGAAACGCGGGATTTGAACGAATTAATATATTTCTATGTAGCATGTGTTCTTAGATTATCGATGATTCTTATCGTGTATAATACATTTCATCATCATAATTCGAACTATTGCGAATCAAATATACATGTAAATATTGTACACTTACATATGTATACTATATACTCAATAAATACTTATATATATGTATATAAATATTTTAAATTATAATAAATAATCGCATTATTTATTATAATTATTAATTACATGTCCTCATAAATAATGTAAATAAAAATAAATAATGATTCTAAATATTCGTTGTTAACAAAGGCTTAATAAATTAATTATTATAAATAAAAGCTTAATTATTATAAATTATTTGAGAAATATTTTTAATTAATTTCTAATCGCATCATATGATTTCAGTAAAAAATTGGATTAAAATTTACAGAAAGTATATGAAAGTAAGTATATAGTATTAATATGTATTTCCTTGAAAGAGTAATGTTCCGATTTCTTAATTTTGATAACAAAAACAAGGTCTACTCTTTTAACTTGAAAGTAAAAATCTTTTTATAGCTCTAGACAAAACGTAATATTATTGAAATTCTGTGTGATCACGTGAGGTTAAAAGGCCACTAGAAACACGCTCGGCAGATAACTTGTAATTTATGTTATCAAACTTGTGCAATATCAGTGACCTCCGTATTGGATATGAATAATCCACAAACAAAAACGTTAAACACTAATCTAAAACATTTATTAAATTATCTCTATTTTATATCATTTATGACAAAATTATATTAATATATAATTTGATGTTAGATAGATGTTTTTTAAAATGTAAATGTCTATATCCAATTCTTTAATAAGCATAAACATTCGATACATCTATACTAATTTCGAAATATTATATATATATATATATATCAGGAACTTATTCTACAAAATTAAAAGAATATTTTCTGTTTATTAGAACCAATAATCTATTCAAGAGGTTGTTGCATAATGAATCACTTTTATTAGAAAAAATGTGTAACAGAATATTTACTACAGTTCTATTAATGAAAAATATTTTATAATATTAGAGATTTTTTTTTAAATAAATGAATCATGAAAATAAACATTAACTCATAAACCTATAGTATAAGAACGGCCACCAGGATTATGGACAGGTCCTGGGCAAGGCTCGGTAATACACCATTCATACCACACATTCTTAGAGTTACACTGACGCCAAAAATGAACAACTATTTGGTCCCCGGCTTTTAATTGTACTGGTTCCTATAACAATAAATTGTATCTTATGTTACGTTCTTTTAAAATACAATGATATAAATTTATCTTACCCTAATTGGGAAAAAGATAGGAAACCAACTGAACATTCCAGGACTATGTGTACTAGGTTTTATGCTTAGTGTGATATTGTTGAATAGAATAGTATCAAAATATCCAGAGAAGCCATGTAATACAGAATTTTGACGTACTTTAAATACTTTTGTTTCATATCTTGAATTATCAATAACAGATGCTGAAAATATAATAACTTGAAAGACATATATCATGTAATAGCAGTGTATAAATATTACTGATTTACTAACCATAATTTGGATGTTTAAAAGTAAATAATGGTTGCGGTTTTGCAATGTCATATTTATTTTGTAGATGAACTACATACGAAGTCTCGAAGTGCGCTAAAGAGTGTTTGTCTTTTTCTCTGTATTGTCTTACTTCATTGTACAATTTAGACGACTGCACGGGCGCAATATATGATGTGTACGAAGTCGGTATACATATACCATTAGCTGATGATAGACAGTATAAAATGATTTATAAAAATAAGTACGAAAGTTGAAATATTTCATTAATAATATTTCTAATATAATAAAATGATGTACGTTTTAAAAATCGCTGAATGCCATCCAAACACTCTGGAGAAAGTTCATTATCACCAAATGAACCAAGTAACTCTGACACCATAATATCAGCATTTTCAGGAGAGTTCCATTCTCTCATATCACAAGATACTACTGTTACTTTGCCCTCCCACAAATCTTTTTCTAGTGCTTGTAAACTGTATGCATAATAAATTAAAAAGATATATCTCTACATAATGCACAGGAAAGTTTACAATTATTAAATCTTACGTCAATACTGCATTAGGATTCTTTTCTACAGCATATACTTTAACTGGGTGATTAGCTTTTTCTGCTGCATTCAAAGATGCACGAACAAGTGGTCCTCTTCCAGCTCCAACTACCATTATTACTCTAAAAATTAAAATAAAATTTTACATTTTTGAGCAATAGTAATACATTTTTATAATTATTGAGTTGGCAACTAAGTGATAGCGGATTTCGTCAATAAGTGGTATTGTTTTGTCAATAGTTATAATTATTTTTGTATTTTAGTACATTTCCTTATTTTTTTCTCCTGCTTTAGACGCAATCACATTAATTGCTTGATAAATAGCAGTTTGATATTGTGTATATTTAACAGGATCCTTCTCAAACACTTCATATGTATGAGATTCAAGATCATCCATAAGTGGTTGTAAAGGACATTGCAGATAATCTTCATAACCACGAGCATATCTTTCAACTGGTCCATCTAATGCACAATCCTGTGTGAAATTGTTATAATTAAATAGAAATATTTGAACCAAATTATTATTATTAAAAAATTGAAACTAAATATATATAAAATTTTACCTTCCATAAGTGCTCCAAATAGTTATGATAATAAGTAATACTTTGATATCGATTTTGCCCTGTAAGCATAAATTGTACTTCTAGCATGGCAAACTTTTTCACTAATGTCTGATGTGCTTTACTGAGTACAGGATATCCTTTTTTGTTTGTGATAAATAATGTTGTTGGAAAGATCAAACACTTAACTGGTTCTCCTAGCCACCTATCAATCTTATAATTAAATCAACTTTATTACATTTGAATTTTCATGTTACTAATGAAATATATAGAAAACAACAATTTTTGAGATACCTCTTCTTGATCAGGAAGATCATGGCTGACAATTAATGCGACACCTACTTTTCTATTATAATCACAAACTATTCTGAAGGCATTCCACCATTCCCATGGATTTTCTACTATATCCCCGCAATCTTCTTCTCTGTAAGAAGAAGCTTGCTTGATTGGATTTTCCATTGGAACTTGAACCCAAACCTGTAATGATATTAAGACAAGTTTTGTTTACAAGCATATGATAAATTTATTTTGTTAATCAGTATACCTGTAAACTGCATATATTTGAAACTTTATCACAAATAATGCGGCTAAGATTTGCATTTTCTTTTATTCCTTTTGTCAATTTAAAAGTAACTCCTATAAGACCTAAATGACTTGCTAAAGCTAATTCTTGCTTCAAAGCTTCTTCGCTGTTTTTCCTTAAGCTAGGACTTTTTGAATCAACTTTAATATGTGGTGATAATTTACCAATAATTAAAGTATTCCAATCTATAAAATAAGTAATAATATTTTAATAATATTTTGTTGCTTGAGTTCTTCAGTATTGATTACCCTTACCAGAACTGCATAAAACTATGTCTGGCCTGGTAAATGGTCCAGCACGATCTTTTGCCTTTCCAGAAATAAATTCTCTTTTAAATAATGGATGGACAAGTGGAACGCATATAAACTCATATCTGTAAGTAAAGTCAATAACAATAACGATATAAAGGTGAACGATAAAATATATATTATAATTTGTTACTTACTTTGATGCGCTTGCTGAAAAAAGACAATTACTCAAATCTGGTGCTGCACAGAGGTCAAGACCACAAGAAATTGGTCTTTGATTTGACATTATGTTTTACCATTAAACGTTAAAGTTGTTTTCTAAAAGTATTATAAATATAAAACAAGATTTAGGGAACATCATAATTTTACTTTACAAACACCGGATATTATCGGTATTATTTAACAAAAATTTTACTGTGTGATACATATAATTTTTTTATATAACTATACTAAAGCACAAATACCTCAATAATATCGATCAATGGTTTGTCAATAATGTATAAATGTTACAAACAATAAGAAAATTGCAATATTGCCTACACGCCAATTGCACGTGTAACACTGTTGCCTATATGTGCTGTTAGTAAAAAATATCGAAAAATTTTCATTGGAGACATAAATATAAACATATATTGGTTTTAAATAAAAATAGTTAATAAGAAAAAAGTAAAATATATATAATTCGACGACTCAAATACATAAAAATTAGTTAATTTGCTTTAATAATTTTATATTTGAATTTACAAAAAGGGAAAATATTTATACCTGCTAAAAATCAGTTGTTACATAGAAATTAACTATTATAGTTCATTTTCATCAATATCAAATATAAAATGGAATACATTTTTCATATCGTAGTATTTAAAGATCTTTTTCTTCTTTATGTCACATATTACATAAATGAAAGGAAATAAAACCTTTAATTTTTTGTGTGTATTTATTAGATTACAGTGTCAGCCAATCAAAAGCAAGCAGTAGCTTTTGATATCGACCATTTTGAATGCCGCTTTTATTGTTCTAGTTCATGGTAGACGCTTGATGACTCCATTTCCTTGAGCTTTCCATTTTGCCTCCTTTTCTTGTGCTGTGGTCGAAGTTGCTTCTATTGTGGTGAGTAGTTGCTTATTTTTCTAGTCAAATTTCAACAAAAATTGTTTATTAAAAATTTTGAGTACAATTTAGATTATTTAAGTTCGAAATGAATAGAAGTTTGACACGATAATAAAAGTTTTTGAAATTTAGCAGTCAAATTGTACGGCGTCCTTTGATGTGTAAAACATCACTTGAAAAAATTTTAAATAACTAATTTTTCTATTATATACTTAGTGTTTACTTTTGCGTTTACCTAAAATATAATACGCGTATGTATAATTATGAATTCTTACTGTTTATGTAAAACCGTAGGTAGATAAATTATTGCAAACGATATAACTTCTCATATCGGAAATAGACGTCCTTACAGACTCCATTTATAAATTAAAATGAGTAGTCTCTCTCTGTCCCTCTCTATAGAAACTTGGGATTATATAGTATGATAATACAATTATTATTAAATATTTATGTTGTGTAGGGGTTTATGTGTAGAGGAGTACATGAGGTTTAAAGGACGAAATTGCTCGTTGTTGAAACCGTCGAATATATTTAAAATAATAAATTAATGTATAGCCTGTATACGTGAGTCGTTAGTACGAAGTATAAATCGCAAAATAAAATCGCGGATAAATACTCGTTAATGTTCGTCGCGTAACTCTGTGATACTCGTGATACTCGGAGATACTGTAGATATTGTTACACACTGTCTTGCTCGCGTCCGTTTATTTATACTGGGAGAGTCGGAAAATTCAAATTCGTCTTCATTCGACGGTTGCATATAGCGGCGACATTGTTTTGCTCGAAGTTTATTTGTCATTACGTTTCATTTACGGCTGTGTCAATGCTCCGAGAGAAAGCAACATGAGTCGCTCTCGATTCGCGTCGTCCTTTGCCTCCTGTGCCATTACAATGTTATCATGTTTGAGAAATAAAACTACTGTAATTCTTATCATAAATAAATAAATTACATTTAAAGGATATATACAATACATATGTATGTATGTGCACATATTGTAATAATAAAGTAATATTTTCCGTTATTATAAGGTATTTATTATGCACTTGTTTTTAGGTACAATGTCTTTCAATCGAGGAATAAAACGTGATTCCTTTGGGAATAGAAACTTTAATAATCGAGGAGGTGGTGGTGGAGGTGGCGGAGGAAGGGTTGGAAATATGGGAGGAAGTGGTGGAGGTATGGGTGGCAACATGAGTGGTGGAATGGGAGGAGGTGGAGGAGGTGGTGGAGGCGGAGGTAGCGGTGGAAGTGGTGGGATGAATCCTTGGGAAGGAGGAATGATGCCCGGCAGAGGAATTTTACCAACGCCTAATAATAATTTATCTTTAGCATCGCCACAAGCACAACTAGCAATAGCTAGCAATCTCCTTTCAAACTTACTTCGCAGTCAGCAAGAAGTACAACCACAGGTCAGGAGACTGTCATTTTTATGTATATTTGTCATTTTTGTTATACTATCATGTATTACATATGAGATTTTATATTTACAGCAGGTACCATCACTTCTCAGCCTTGGAAATAACTTTAGCGGACCAGGACCTAACTTTCCAAATCAGCAGAACTTTTCTTCTGGGCGTTTTAATGATCGTCCTGTTAGGCATCCTATGAAGAATCAACGACCACAACCATATAACAAGGTATGAATACATATCTTCTATTTAATATGCAGATTGTTTTGAATGAAAATTGTAAGGGCAATTTCTAGTCTACACTTCTTTTTTTTTTATACATCAACAACACCAATCCTTAGTTTGAAAGTTTGAAATTCTCCTTTTTATGTTCATTGATCGATTCATTAATGAGGCTTTCAGTTAGTGGATGACATGCTACGTGGCTACCCTGTGCAGTTACTAAGTATAAGCAATTCTTACTGCTGGACTAGTTGTGCCAAACACGATTTTCATAGGAGAAAATTACCATCGCAATGTTATTTCGTTAAGAAACACGATAACGAGACGTGTATTGATTTCAAAATATGTGTATTCTCATTTTTAGTAGTGGAAGTTAACTGTGATTTTGTGTAACAAATTTCAGTATAGACATGCAGATATATTTCTCCTCTAACTTGGTTCATTTATAATCCGCCCAGTCTTCTATTCGTCATTGTAGTTAAAGAACAGTAGCTGAAGAACAGTATTCAAAAGTATTGATTACAAGCTGCATTGGTCACTGATTTAACTTCTTCTTCTTGTTGATTATGTTTCATTGAGCTTTATTGAGCTATGTTCAAAGGATAAAAGTATGTGTTTTATAAATATCATATCTTATGATCAATAAGATCATTGCCTGTACAAAGTTAGATGATGCGACGATTGTATGCATCTTCAACGATTTGCTACTACTTTCCTTTTCCCTTCCACTAAACTGTGGAAATACTGACCTTTGGTGTTCATTGAAACACTGAATACGTCCTGCTTCCGAATCGAGTAGAATATTTTTCTCCCTCAAATATCCCAGTGGTTGCTAAAATCAAATTCAATTCGAGAAGAATCGCAAATATATCAGATACTTCTCATGACGGTTTGGTCATTTGACCTACATGACTAGATGGGCAATCGCGCCCGTGATGGCCCTGCTGGGCGACGTGGTCCATCTGCACAACAATCTCGTGCACCCCAGTCTGGCAATCAGCGTATGAATGGAAACCAAACTCAACATCACAACGATAAATCTTCTAAACCAATTCCTGCCTCTAAACAAAATCAGACTGCCAAAAAGGAACAGCAGGACGTTAAGACCTCTGATAATGAAAAAACAGAAGCACCTGCTGTAACAAGGTAAGCTCCTGGTGATTGTGAATAGTTTCTTCAAACTTCAGTAAGTCTCATTCTGTCACCTATCTCTGTATGTACGGTGTTTGTTACGTACATATGGTATGATTGCTAAAGAATTAGCATTGTGTCCTTTCTCTTGTTCGACTTTTAAAAAAGTACTACATACATACGTATATATGCATTTATATATACATATGTCTACGTATCGTGTTATATGTTCACTCATCATTGTTGATTAAACTCAACTCACATTTCAAATTTAAATTAGATTACCTATAATCTCATAACGTTAGTATTTCATAATCATATAAAATGCTCCCCATGCGTTCTTCTTTCGATACACATTATCCAAATATTTGTTCATAATAATAGGTTGATTAAATTTGTATACAGTTGTTAGAAGTGTGAGTTATCTTCTTTTAACTTAATATTATGCCCAATTACTTTCTGGCTATCGATATTGAGAAGTTCGTGTATATATGTGTTTTTACGTTGACGCCGGCGTGCGCCATCGGCGGGTCACACGTGTCTGTCCCGAGGGACGACGATGGGTCACACATGTATTTCACAAAATAGGTAGTGACCCAGCGCCGCCCCACGAAGCAGACAGTGAATTCGGGCGCCGGCGTCAACGTGTTAAAAAATTATAATATTTATATCAAAGCAAAAAAGCACAATATATAGATCTGATTAACATTTGTAATTATAATAAAAATTTTGTTTGTTTGTATACTAGTGGAGTGAATGAAGAATCTGATGACAAGAAAGCAGATCGGAAGGACATTAAAAACGAATCCGAAGATGTTCAAATTGTAGAGACTGAAGAAACAGAAGAAAAGCTTCAAGATGATGAAGAACAAAAGCCAGACAAATCTGCAACGGAAGAAACACCACCGAAGGAAGCAAACACATCTACAACGGAGAAGGATTCAAAATTGACAGGCAAAAAGTCAGAAGCAAGACACGCTGAAAGTCGTTATGCAGAGGTTCCAATGAGTCATATGTTCTGTCACATATGTAACAAACATATGTGGGATGGATATGTATATACTTAATACTCACTATATATTGTACATTCAATCGAGGTCAACTTTGGTATTATCATCTTTTTATTTTTTTATAGTCTTTCGAAAATCACTTACGCGGGCGAGCACATCAGTTGATGATGGAAAAGTTAGATGAATCATATAAATTAAAGGTTGACCTCATGCGGCACGAATTAAGAGTAGCAGAAGAACAACGTGAACTTAGTCTGACTAATTCGAAACGTCGTGGTAAGAAAGTAAGTATATATACAAATGTAAAAGTTTAATAACTTATAAAATGTTTTATATGTATTTTATTTTTTATTTAGGTATCTGTAGATTTGAATGTACGTGAATATTGCACAATGTGTGACTTGAATTTCTATGGAACATTATCCATGCACAGAAAGAGTGAGAAACATCAACAGCTAAAAACATTTTTGCATCCAAGATGTTTCCCATGTTTGAAAGAATTTCCATCGCGTATTGAATATGACGAACATTGTTTAACTCCCGGACACATGAAGAAAGCTGTGCAGTGTGAAGAACAACGAAAAAATAAAAAGAAAGGTATATGAAAAGATATTTAAAGCAAACTATTGTCACAATAAAGATTATGTGATGTTGTTTTCCATTTTTATAGAAAAACTTGCAAAAGGAGAATCTGAAGTGCGTACTGCAGAAGATGAAGAAAAAGACGTTGGTTCTGAGAATAAAAATGAAAAGGAGGAAGATACTACAGAAGAACAGGAATATATTACGGATATTGTTGAGAATTTGAGTGACAAGAAATTCAAAATTCCATCTTATAAATATTGTCGACAAAATCAAGTATCCATTGGTAAATTGCACTATTTGTACATTTTATTTATATCATTATATTTTAATCCACTCACTTATCTACTTAATATTTTAAAACTCACTTATCTATGTATACATGTTGTTTCAGGAAAATCTATGGTGAAAGAAGTTGAAGGATTTTATTGTGAAAAATGTAGAAGATTCATGCTGTTAGCTGAAGATATGAATGCTCATTTACGTAGTATTACTCATTATCGAAATTTCGTACAAGAAGTAAAGGCTTTAAGTACGAGTACGGAAACTACAGAACAAAGATCAATAGAAAAACTTGAGGTATATTTTAATACGTTAAAAAGGTTTAATGTAATATATCACAAAATATAATAAGTAATTTTTCTGTGTAGACTAACGAAGACGCTCAAGAAAATGACGAGGAATATGACGGGAACTGGAAACGTCGTAAAATAGCTTACTCTAAAGACGAGAATAACGTAGAAATGAAAGAAATACAAGAAAACAATGTTGAAAATGCAAATGCTCAAAAGAAAACTGACGGAGATGAAAAGTATGATCCGCTTGAAGCTGATGCAGAATCTGAGGAAGAAGAAACTCGTGAAGCGGAAAAGAGCGGAAAACAGCCTTCGCAAAATACTGTTAATACTCCAGAAAAGAAGACACCAGTTGATAAAATATGGGCCGATATCGATAATGATAATGAGGTGGAAATAGGTAATTTAATTGATAATGAAGATGAAAAAGAGCAGGTTGATCATGAAAAATCTATTCAGAAGTTAGACAGAGATCTAAATCCGCAAGTGAAGCTAACACGTGGTCGAGGTTTCCCCCGTGGACGCGGTAGTCCTCGAGCACGAAGGGCTCGACGATAAAGTGATCTCCGTCGTAAATTAGAGTAAGGTTGAGTATAACTCATAATTATGTCCCTTAATATATCTACTGTTAGGTTTCATTTATTTACTCGATATATTCAAGACGTCAATGTTTAAATAATTTAGTTCATTACATCTTTTGACAGAATGAAAAAAATTATTATAATCAAATGTCTATAATTATCGTTTTACATGTATAAATTGTATCTTTTTATATGTATGAATATATATATTATATACTATATATATTCATAATATATCAATATAAATATTGATTTGTCCAAGCTTAATTACACATTATCACTTACAGAGAACTGTACTATGTACGATTGTTGAAGAAAATAATGCATTTTCGAAGTAAGGAGGTGAAATAAATAGATATGCTTTTGCGTATTGATATTGATTATCTTGTAACTACTCTGTATTAAGAAATACTATTAATCTTCAACTAATTAATACATGTTTATCATTTTTAAGTAACAATTATAATATCACTCTATTATAAAAAATTCATTCCTGCGTATATGCTAATAAAAAATCCAAAAATACCTTGCAATAAATTTAAGATGTTGATAAAAATTTTATCCGATTTACGTTTAACTGTAGTAAATCAAAGTTTACATTGATAAATAAGAGAAATAATCGTACTTTCATTTGCTTTATCATAATATAGTAGGACTTTTACTATAGGATTATATCTTTTGTGACATATAAGACGTTGTAAAGAAGAATTAATATAAAAGATGCATGCTGTTTGACAATTCCTCTATGGAATACCGAAATTTCTAATTCTCACACAATACACACACATCTTATCTTTGTAGCCCCTATAAAGTAATTTAATTTGTAATAAAATTTGCGTCCATGAAAGGGATGGATGGCTTTAATAGCCATATAATACTTTAATAACAAGTTATATATAACTTTCATAATTTCTTTATATTAATCATGTTTATTTATGTAAGTATCATGCAAAATCTATATCTATACTAGAACATAATAAAAACCTAACATTATTCTCAAACCATCTAAATAACTTTTCATTCCAACATTGGATTCTTCTGTATTAGTGTGTAGAAAATATAAAACAATAAATGGTCTAAAAAATAATAATAAGTTTTATTTTGCACCTTTTTAATATGAATATCATTTATATAGTGTTGTCATAAAGTATTTTTTTAATATTATAGAATTAAAGAATTCTTAAGATAGAAACGAGCAGTGATCTAATTAAGAATACTTTTTAAACGTAAATTACATAGCAAACATGATTATTTACACTTAATGATAAATATATACCATTATCAATAATAATATTAATCCATCGAAAGATGAGTTGCTAAAAACTCATCAACAGAATCAGTATCCCATTTGTGTATGTCCAAAATATCTTCAACTTTATTATCCGCATCTAATAATTTAATTATTGGATCTAAGCCTCTAACATATTTTATTTGTAAATTTTTGTATTTGCTAGGTCGGTCACTTTTTATGAAAGCTATAAAAAACCAGAATAAATGTATGCTGTAAACAGTTACACTTTTATTTCTAAATATAAATTTCTATTTACCTTGTATTTGTGGATATGTACCAAACTTGCATGTGCATACTTCAAGAACAGCACGAGGATATTTTTTTAATCCAGATGCATCATAATCATTGTCTTTCAAACAACATTCTTTGCAATTACTCCTATGATTATCAAACATTAATTTAATTGTTAATATGAGATATTGAATTACAACAAAACACATTTATTTTTACTTACAATATTTCTGTTAAGCCATGTTTATTAAATTCCTCACAGGTAGAACAAAGTAAATTAGCTTTATTGAAACCTAAACTTTTACAATCATCGGCTGAAAATTCCGATGACACAATGTTCACCTAAAAAATATATTTATAATGAAAATACGATGTATGTTATATCTACATTCAATCCAAAAACATTTTTAATTTATATCATAAATGTAATACGTATGTGTATGCCAATTTAAATTTAATAGGTTAAGTAACAATACTTTCATTTCTTACCATTAAGATAAATGAAAATATATGTGCTAATCTTGATGACTTCATTATATTATTTTATATATACACAAAATACATATATACAGAATTAATCATATGTTATTTTAGAGAAATAATAGTTAATATCAACACACTTACAGCACACGTACCTTATGAACCGATACTGATACCATAATACTAACTATTAAATACTTAAAGCTCTGTTTTCAGTGTTGAAATAAAAATCGATATTTTATTATGTATTTTTCGATCCATCGAAATTCAATCGATGTTAGCAAAATCGCAAAAATAATGAAATTTGAAGTAACCAAAAATCTGGAGCAAAAACTATTTTAGCAAATCTTTAATAACAACAACTGAATGCTTTTTTTAATGAGCAACATAACATAAAAAGTCTGAGATAGTGTATGTAATGCTGAAATTTGCAACTTACACAGTCGCTTGGATTCTTACGATCCTTCTGTTAATTGCTCCTGTCATTAAAACCGAGAGATATAATACTGTTAATACCCACTTATCCACGCGTCACTATCATAATTACAATTATTCCCAAGATTGTGAGTCATTAAAAAATTTGGATTATTTCTTTTTAAATTTCGCGCATGTTCTGCATGACTTCATCAGCGTTTTATTAAATGCCACGCGTATATACGACTCATTATCTTTTACAAATTGATTTGAAAGTAGTAATACAAAAGATGCAATTAGCAATGTAAAGAAATCGACAAAATTATTGAGAAATAAATTGAAAAATATTGCAATTTATTCCGAAGGATTATTAGTTACAATTTTTTTGATAGATACAATTAATCATTACATAATTATTTCTTTAGTGTCCAACAACATATTGTCCAAATCTACAAAAAGGAATAACAAGTGCCAAAGCTACCAAGTCGATTATAAATGGAGACGGAGAACATTATGTGCAATTTCTGATAATGACAAATATTCTACGAGTAGTCTACTTGAAAACAACAAAGGAACAGGTAAAAGGAAGACATTATTAGATTACGGTGAACCAGTTCCCATCAATGATGTCGATGATCCAGATTCTTTAACAACACATGTACGAGTAAAAAGAGGCAAAGCAGAATCAGACTCCATTTCGTCATTTAGATATCAACAAGATTATTTAAAGGATTTGGCCAACTCTTTTCCTCGAGATTCATACGAGTCAATAGGAGAAAACTTTTACGATGACGATGCGTCGTTCGATAGGAAACGAGAAATTAAATCACAGGAATACTTTGTAAATGACAAACAGTTCAATGCAATTCAAGATGAGAATGCTGCAATCACGGTTCCTTCATACTTTGGTGAAGATAAATCCGACGTTAATAATTTTATTAGTTCGCAGTTTGCCGCTAGTGGAACGGATGCATTAGGCAATAACAATGTAAAATTTATAGATCGAACAAAAAGCAAGGAATGTATATCGTTACAAGAGCCATCGAGCGATGTTATTATAAACCGGAAATCATATGAAAATCCGGAAGATGAAAATTTACCAGATCCTATACTAGCGGTAGAACTTGTTAGGAAAAAACGAAACGATTATTCAAAGATATATAACAAAAAGAATTTAAAAGAGCAAAATTCATCCGATCTGCAAGCTAAAAAAGAAAAATCGTCTAATGAAAAAGAACAATCAATTTCCGAATTAGAAACATTTAAAGAGCATTCGAATCCACCCAGTTCAAATATCGCTGATCTTAGAGTAGATCTGTTACGGTTCAGGAGAAAAACGAGGAACAATAATGGAGACAAAATAAAGAAATTAAAACAGAAAAAGAAACGCGTAGGGAAAAAACATAATTTTCCAGAAAATTCTCTGCGGTCAATAAAAGACGTTCGTTCGAAAAATATGGGTCGATCGAGAGTGTCTCGCAAGAGAAAAATGGATGAAACGAAAAGCGAGGGTAATTTAAAAGTAGGAATTCTCAATGTAGTGGCTAAGAAAAATAATGACAACAATTTTCGCCGTAGATCCGTAAAGTCGAAAAAATCTATCGATAGTACTGATTCTGAAAACGATCGTCTCTCAAAAAATGTCCCATCAACGTTGCATGCAAAACTGGAGACAAAAAGTAAGAATAAAATCGACGACGATATTTCCATACTTTCATTAGTGCGAAGAGACTCGGAAGCTGCGGGTGGCGCTGGTGATTCTAAGGCGGAAACGGATAAAAGTTCAAACGCATTCGTCGTACAAAATGAGAAGCAAAAACCATTCGTAGAAACTGAAAAATTAATGCCGCCACAGGATTCGAAATTACGCGCAAAGAGAAATAAACATACTGAATCGAATCATGGTTTCTCAAATAAGGAAGAGGAACTGAAGTATTATAAGAATATACAGGAGCCTGGAACTGTAGTGGATCATTGTGATGACGAAGATGAAAATCAACTTTCAATGATGGATGAAATGGATCCTAATCGAGCAGTAAGATCGATTGAAGAAGTTAAAGAACTCGCAAAGAAATTAGTAACAAAGGTATATATTATCTATAATAAACAGTATTTTAACATAATATGTATATTTCTTTAAACTAGTAAGAAATTTCCTTTCAGGTAAATGAGTTACAAAATTACTTAAACATTGAAGAAACAGTAGGAAACGAAAAACAAGGGACAAAATTAAAAACACGTGCGATCGATGACTTATGCTCAAACGTTAGCAGTGGTTGTGGCGCTTTTAAAGAAGCATCTGAAATCGTCCAGAAATGTGTACCGGCAAACCATGACAGATCCGCGACCAAAATCGTTGAAAGAAAAGCGAATCCAGTTGAAATGACAAACAAACATAAATTAGAAGTTAAGATCCCAAAAAAACATTCGGTAGAGAAAAGAAGATCAGTGGCTAGACACGTTGTTAAAACATCGTCGAGTACTTCAAAGGCAATTCGTAATGAAGAAGAAACAAAATCGGGTCGTAAATGGGGGAAATGGACAGACTGGAGCAGCTGTAGTGTTACTTGTGGCAAAGGTCGTCAAATAAGATGGCGATATTGTTTACGCGATTGTAGTACTGCAGAAACCGAGATGGAAGAGAAAGCTTGCCAATTGCCAGCTTGTCCACCAGGAAAATTCCTTGGTATATTTTAATAACTATTCATTATGAATTGAAGCACAATGACTCAAGAATTACTTTGTCTATATTAATGTATGACTACATTGTAATTTTGTATGTCGAATGCATATAATTTATATAGCATGTTTTATGTAAACAGATAAAGGGAAAGATTTTTTTCAAATAAAGGACTGAATTAATTAACTTTAATCGTTAGTCACGCGATTAGTTAAGAAATTATTGAAACAAACGATATCAACGCTGTTGTGTAACAAATCACATGGTGTATATTTTTTCCGTTTCATTACCAAATACACAATATATTATATAGAATATCTTAAACAAAACTTCTTTTCTTCGTACGTATTCACAAGTAACGAGTTTTCGTTGCTTAAGCGAAGTTCGTTTTTCTTTTTACTATATCTCAATCATTACGTTTTCACAAAGAGTCAACTATGACGCAATATTTCACTCTTGCTTTTTTCTTTAATTTAAAACATCACAAAATATTAGCGACCGTGGATAAAATATTGGGGTTACTCACAAATATCTTGTGGTACCATTCCATAACAGTTGTTTCGTAAATGTACAATCACATAATTCATCGGATCACATTGTATTCCTTTGTCTACGGTCCATATGTATTTTCTTTTTTACACTCGTTAAACCTCCTATTGTACATATCCTTTATTCAACAGCCACTCATATCTCCTCGTTCATATTTTGTTGCTTATAACCTAATATTATCGTGTAAATCGTATAAACATGATTTCCTTTTCGTGGTATTTAATATACAAATCGCTAAAAAGTTTCTAAATGTAAGGCTCTCGAAACATTTCTCGTGTAAATCGTAATCCCTTAATTTAAGTCGGAGAAAAGGAACGGGTTAACAAAAATCCTTACTATATGTCGGAGAGGTGGAACGGGTTAACAAAAATCTGTGTTTACAATATTTACGTATCTACAATGAAATGATATACATTCACCTACGTGATCACGCGTAGGCAAAGATCACAGTAACTGTCACACCCCGGTTGCACCAAATCGGTAAGTTATGAAGTCGTGAAATCGACGCAACACGGGACGGTCGTAAGCACAGTTTTTCACGTCTAATCAGGCACCACCGTGTCAAGAGGCGCATATCGCGGTCTTATAGACTAAAATTTGCAGATTGTTGTTCAGAATAATTTTGTTGTAGGATCGTAGAGCTATCTTTGATTGCGAATATAGAGCGCAGAATATTCCACATAACCTCACCACAAATAGCTTCTTCACAAACGATCCATTGCACACCTCGTTCCATATTTCCTTACACACCGTACCTCCACGAAACGATTAAATGATATATACAAAATACAAGCAATTTGAATCGAATGAGCTCCAATACGATTTACCACTTCGCGATGATGATCAGAGGATCCAATATAAATTTCTTCTCTTTTCTTCTCCTTCTTATTCTTGACAGTCACGAAGTTCTCACATTACACTTCTTCAACGCAAGAGTATTTATTAATGAATAGAGTTTATGAATCATAGCACGAAAACTTGAGTCATCCAATCGGTATAAAATTACAAAGTAAATTCCTCTGATCGCAGGAATTATTTCGGAATAATTTTTAGTTCGATAAGCGAAAATTAATATTGGAGAAAAGGCGATAACAATGATTGCGAGGTTGAAGAAAACGTGCTATGACTGTTTACTAAAGAACAAGAGATCCCGCCTTTATTCGATATCTTTAATAATTAATATTCGGCTTGTCCAAGAGACCGCTTACAAATATAAATTGATCACAATGGTAATCGCATACATACACGCGAGTACTAAATCACGCATACATTGCCGCGCGAATGTATTAGGACATTTGTTCATTTTTAATGAACCTGTGGTAGAGTATTATTTATATAAGAATATTAAAAATTAAAAAATTTAATTATTTAAGGAACTTAGTACATGCGGTGTGCCTACGCTGTATTATGTTACGTGTGGACGGTTTCTAAAACTTTCTTCTTTTATTTATAGTGAAATTCTTCAGATATTATACAAATATTTAGAATCATTATCCAACGTGATAAAATTTCGGGTAACAGCGTAGGACACAATTATTCGTCCGTAAAAAGACCTGGGAGGTCCAGAAAACATATATACAAATCTTTATTGAAAGCTTAAGAGAAATAAAAGTAACAGCCTCCGAAACGATTGAGGAAATAAATACAATTAAGAATGAAACAATTTCAATGGCGATAATAAGAAAGGCGACTTGTAGAAGTCGCCATTTGCGATTTTGGCAGTGAAAAAGTTATTATTAAGGATAAAACGTAACCCGCTCATTTATGGTAGTGACAGTAATTTTTTCACGAATATAGACCTTGATAAGAATGAACTACAGGTGAAATTAACAGCATTGTGTCTGTCGTGACCGCTGCGATGAAATATGCACCTTAAACTACTTGTATTCATTTTCAGATAGGGAAACAACTCAGTAGCGATAAACCGTTATAGTTGCAGAGATGGTGTTTCTAACATTAATGGTAAAGAAGAGATGTCTGTCGCTACTGGCATAAACTAAGTACCAGAAAAGTTGACACTGCAAGATTGATTCTGACGAGTCTACGATTGAAATGGTTGAATTCAAATGGCGAGATTGTACGTATAGGAGAAACAACAGGAGGTTCGTTAAAAACAAATTATATCTTAAAAAAGATCCTGCACATTAGCGCCTTTCGGATACCGAATATTTGTGCACGTTAAGGATCGTATACATTTTTTTAAAAATATGTGAAAATCACTTACAGGAAAGTTCTAATGTGTAAATAATAGAATGGCCACCAATCTCCTGATTTGAAACCCATAGAAAAATTATGAGATCATTCAGATAAAATCCGAATAAAATATCCCAAATTGGAAGAATATTTATGGGAACATTTCGAAATGAAATGGAATAACATTAGGCCTGAAACAATAAAAAAATATTAGTAGCCATGTTACTAAGACTTGTAGATGCAGTTACGAAAGCACTCGATGGATAGATGGAAAGATAACATAATCATATTTTTATTATGATTGGTGAAAAATTTAATAAATTTTTGTTAAAATATATTCTCTAATACGGTACAAAATGGAATACATAAAATTTAGTAAAATTCAGTAATGATTTCATAACTTTTTACAGATATTCATTACAATTAAACAAGTGTCCTAGTACTCAGCGGCAGAGTACGTTTTCAAACATGCACACACACTCATATAACTGCATAATGTCTTTTGACCATTGATACTTATAATCTGTCTTAGTCTAAAGGGGCGCGGAAATTGTCGGTCCCTTGGTCGTAACGACAACGCTAAGTTGCACTTTTCTTCAATGTTGACTGCACTAAACGGTACATGTCTTGTTTCTTTGTTTAAAACTTGAGCTCATTTTTACATCATAGATACACCAACTTATTCTTTAAAGAAACCCTTGCATCTCGTATTCTCTATCGGTATAACGAAATTCTTATCTCTTCCATCCAATTAATTTTCTTCTTACATTTACAAAGATAATTCACGTATGGAAGAACATTCGTACGAAATTTCTTTTGTTCCATTTCCTTTCTTGGCAGTCCGATATAAAATTGATTCGTATGGCAGGAAATAATTAGAAGTCGATTCTCACGAAATCTGAGTTCGTTAAAACATTATGTTTCTCGACTGTTCAGTTTTCGTTTGCGACAGTATATCTAACGCGGCGTTCTCCTCGCCGCCGGCTAAGACTCGAACGTCCCTATCCGGATCTGATCTCATTTCTCTCAGCCTATTCTCTACTTCTTCCGCCTGCTTCACTCCCAGCCATTCTGCTAAAAATCGAAACGCCCGTTTATTGAATATATTCGAAGTTCCCTCGTGACGTAATTATCTGAAGAAGATTACAAATAAATACTTACATCCCATAGGAATAACGTTCTTCGACAAAGTCCTCGCCACAACTAGTCTCACGTTTGGTACTTTGTCGGAAGATATTTCTAACAAAGTAGGTAACATTTCTTGAGAAAATCTATCCCCGCTAATGGCGTTTTTCGAAATCAGGTTGGCGCACACGAAGGCAAACGTCTGCCTTCTGACCCATTTTCTTGCGTAAACGAGAGACTTGAGCTTTCGAAATAGCGCTTTTACAAGGCGTCTGTTGTCAGAAAGGTGTGCTACTATTTGTGTCATCTGTACAGATACGACAAAGCAAAGATATAAGACAAATATTAGAGTAACGTTAGGCTAGACAATTTACGCAGTATACAGAAAGTACATAAAATCGTACCAAAGAAAGAGCAACGTATCTCACAGCAGCGTATTTGTCGCGTAGTAGATCAAGGGCCAGGGGCACGATAAACCGGTCAACGTCTGTTGGATCAAACAGATTCACAATGTCCAACAACTGAGTGGCTAGTTCCTCTCGAAATCTCCAGTTCCACTCGTTATCGGTGGTGAGGAATTCCTTCAGTCTTGGTAAATACTGGAGCCGAACGGTAGGCTTGAGTATTTTCAAAAACGTCGCTAAATGCTTGAGTATACCTACTCTGACCTCATCCAGATCTTTGATAAATCCATCATAGATCGGTACGAGATCAGCGATAGTGAGCTCTTCCCCTAGAATTATGGCGATTTCGTGAATACTGGAGGCTAACGTGCGCCTCACTTTCCATTGATTAGCGCTTGCCAAAGACTGATAAGCTTGCTTCAGGTATGGCCAATTTTCTTTTCCTAACGTGAGTACAACAGCGGGGAAACTAAATGCGCAATGATGAGGAATATCTCCGGGGCTCATGTCTCCGGAACATTGTTCCGGCTCAGCCATCGACAAGAACGAATCGATCAGATGCTGAGGAACGATCTCTTGATCGTTGAAATTCTTAATATCGTCTGCTGCGTATTTGTCTTCTTTTAACGCAGCGTCTAACGACGACGCTTTACTGGACGCTGTAGTGCTGATCAACGGCTTCCGCTCTACATTGTTCTGCGCTGCGGATCTTTTGGCAGCTTCGACGAGCTCGTCGTCCAGTGGAAGGTCGGGCTCTATGTAGTAATATAGAAACGAATTAAAGTTTTCCGTGTCGTCCAGCGTTTGGTCGTTCTTTAAATGTTTCCTTTGTATCTGAAAGAAATTTGACGAAATCATTCTTTATGTGTTTCTTTAAAAAAAAAAAAAAAAAAAAAATTATGTACTGATTGTATTTCACAGTTGAACGAATAAGGGACAACTATCTGAAACGCGTTTTAAGAATACACAATCCCGTTTATGACTCGTTGCCATTATAACTGGAGAGCGAGATCGAATCACGTTAACCCTTAGAGTGCTATGGACGCATATATGCGTCTGGCGAAAGCCATCGGTGTGGACTAAGGACGCATATATGCGTTTGTCAATTTTTCCGAACACCTACGCAGAAGTAATACTATTACGTTTGTGTGAGATAAATATAAATGCATTTCAATGTTAATGCCGCGTTCGAAGAAACTGTCTTTTTCTTTTTTTTAATACTTTGCATTCACAATTTGTCCAATTTGGACATTTGGTAGAATTGAAACTGTCTTTGAGAGAATATTGGTCTACGGACGAACTGTTGAAAGGCAATATTTTCCGCAAAATAATAGCACGAGATCGATACATGGTATTATTACAAACGTTGCACTTTAACGATAATAATACAGTAAATGACGATCCTTTAGCAAAAATACGACCAGTAATCGCACAACTGAATTATTAACTTGTGTTATATTTACTAAATTTAGTTTTCTAGTTTACTACCCAAATTCTAGTTTATTGTAAATTTCAATGTTTATAATAAATAATTAATACTAAAAAGTAACGCTCTTGAACCATTTAATCTCGTGCAAAGGAATTACTATAACTTATTAACGATTTGCGCTTTGAACAGTCAATCAACGGAGTTCAGTATAGCGAAAAAGTATTCAGTGCAGCATGCCGTTCGTACGGACCGCATAGACCACGAGTTTTCAGCACTTTAAGGGTTAATGACTATTTTCAAGGAAATAGAAAGGCAAATGAGCTCGCGAACCGCGTCGTTTCGTTAGTTACGGGCGTGTCGTACCTTCGACTTATAAGCTCTCATTGTGGAGATATCATCCTCCTGCGACTCGTCCTCGTCGTCCTCGAAAATTGGTTTTTGTATTATCACAGACGAATTGAAGTTATCCTTAGAATTATGGTCCTCCATGTCGAGCGTGTGACTTCGTATCGCGCACTTAGTAGGAAATATCCCCTCGTACGAGTACCTTATACTGTAAAAACACGTCGTTCATCTGCGTTATTTCTTTTTTCTAGTTCGTAAGGGAAATGCGAGCGTGATAAACGAAGCGGGAGAGTGGATGAGAAAATAAAACGAAGCAACGAGAGCGCAGAATAAGAGGAACAGAGGAGAACAAATAAAACGGATATTGCAACGCGAGTCTGTGAACAGAGTCGACCAAGTAGAAGGTAAAAACTTTCAGCTTTTTATACCTGAAACGATTATCTTGTTGGCTGGTAAACACTAGCTCGCCGTGTTGATTATAAGTTACTTCGGTAAACTGTTTCGCGAACGTGGATATGAATGGTCCTAAAATTTGAAAGGCAGACATTCGCACCCATTTTGACTCATCGTTAAGATGCGTGGCCAGAAGCTCTGCCAATAGTAGTCGACGATGCTGAAGGGTCATGCAGCATGAGACTGGCATCATAACGTCCACGCACGCTTTCCTGACACCCCACACTTTATCGCTGCACAGGTCGACGAATATTGGGAACTGCGGGAGAAAGAAGAAATTAAAAGAACGAACAGTTCCTATTTTTTCGTATGCTCAGCAGCCTGAGACTTTGGAAAATTTCTATTCCATCGAAGAAATTATAAGTATTTTTTTTTTAGGGGGAATCGATGCTGTGCATTCTTTTCAAGCGAACGAAATTGCAAATGAATTTAAAGGTAAAATAATGTCAAGCGTTTTGTTAGCTTCTACATCGAGGGAGAGATTCGCGCGAAGAAACCTACCAATTTCCGAAAAAGTGTCTTCCTGCCGACAGCGGCGCAAAGTTCACCAAGGTGCGACGCGCAGAATTTCCTTGTATAGAATTCCTTGTCTTCGCAGAGGGTGATGTATCTGTCCAGAAAAATCTTTTCTGTCAGCTCTTTGCCAATGAGCGGTGCCATCTTGCACATGAGCTGCGATAATAATATACACATACGATATATCTCTGGTGAATTTTCGGATTTTCGATGATAAAGCAAACGTGATCCGATAGAAAACAAGTCAGTAAGAAAGAAAATCAAAGGAAACAATGTACAAATACGCACACGTTTTTTTGCAGTCTCTTCCGTGCGTATACGATTAATTAATTCAAAAGAAAGATAAAATAAAGGGAAACGTGTTTGCGACATCGTCTGCGTGGTTTAAGATCGCAGTGAATGGAGTTATAAACCGCACCGTTCCGCTCATCAAAGCTGGCTGTGATACGAGTCTAAGTCACCACATCACAACCACTCTGATAGGAGGAACAGTCGAACTCGCGCCTCTTAAATACCTGGAAAACAAAACAACAGGTACGATACATACATCAATAGCGTGGTAGATGCTGGCCGGTAGCTAGAGGATCAAACGTGTCCGAGACAACCGCGGAAGATCGATCGTTTCGCGACGATGCTCGAGTACCTCCTTTGGCGCCCGCATCTGCACGAATCAGAAGGTCATTGTGCAACGATCAAACGAATTAGAAAGAGGTGATTCATCCTATCGTCGTTCGACGATCGTGACCGCGTACGCACATTGCGTTTTGCCCTACTTTATTTTTCTCTTCTGTTAAGCGTCGTTAGCTTCGTAGATTAAGATTATCAAGTGTTTTCCTAGCAGTACATCAAATCCTTGGATCGTACGTATCACCAAGTCTTTATTATCGTTCATTTTCATTCTGTCTGTTCAATTTTTACCACTTTCTATATACCACACAGTGGCTACAAAATGTATTCGCACATAATTGCATTTAGTACAGTATTTTATACACCAATCAATTAATTAAGTATATTAACTTTTATACAATTTTATAATTTCCAAATTTACTAACATTTTATGAAAATGAAATGTGTAACCTGCTAAAAAGAACAAAACGTTTCGACGAATGATAAGTCTGTGCACAAAGTCCTTTTCTGTAGGCACTGCATGTATATATATAATTACATTATTTACATTTAGTTAAAAAGCGGTAAAAGAAAGGAATTGAAGATAAACGTAGTGTACGGCAATCATCGTGGATCACGAATAAGGAAGTCATCTGGAGATCGTCGTTCAATAAACGCGATCACGTCCTTCATGAATCCTGTGTGAACCCATGAGAGGAAGTCGACTATGAAAGAGTGCAAAGCCTTTCCCGAAAGTGGAAACTACGCGCGAGGAGTCGATCTCCGTATCGGGACAGCGGATCGGAAATGTTTTTCTTTAAAATGGCTCGCGATGGAACGCTGTATTTCGCGGGAAAACGGCCACGCCACCCATAGAAGATGCTTCAAGGATGATCGAGAATGGATCTCCGCGAGCGTAAAGGTGGGACGACGACGTTTCCGTTGCTTTTACAGAAAACCGAGTTTTCTACCTTGATAGGATAAAGGAAAATCCACGCTAGAAGTGACGATCTTACGTTTCGAATCATATTGAACATAAAAAAAAAGCAGTTGACGAAACGCGTCGCCGCGCTCATCAAAGCTGGCTGTGATATGAACGCTTGCATCAGCATATCACAACCACTTTGTGAGCGATGCAACCGCGTTATTTTTATCCTGCGAACCTTCCTAAAATCCTAAAAGCTGCGAGGAACAAGCTTCTATATGTCCTGTGTACGTATTATTTTTATATATCTGTAATTCCCTATCGTCGTTACATTCAGTACAGTTGGATAGGACACACTGCTTCGAACAGAAGACACGACACGTTGCACGAAATGGCGATCCAAATCGTCAAAAATGGCTGTGATATGATATCTATAAAAGCAACACGCCACAACCAATTTGACGATTGGCTCGCCTTATTTTCGTTTTCTGTAGTTTTGCCTCTTCTGCGCTCACTTCGCCTCGTTCTCCGTCTTCTCGTGATGATCGTACGGCGAAACAAGCTGCAGTCTCGGATCGTAATCGAGAACAGTACTAGAGGGGTGGAGTGTATGCAACGTAAGATGGAAAAATGAGGGTAAAAATTAGAAGATCGTAAAAATTATGCACACACGCCGTTCATTCGCTATACCTTTAGGTGTCCATCGACGACGTGGGTGATTATTAATTAAGCGGGGGCACTAAGTGCACTCGTACAGCGCACACGAATATGCACCCTGACGATCGATTCTGCGGGCCAAACTCAACAAAATGGCTGTGATATGACTCGAAACATTCCACAACCAATTTGATGTATCGGACCGCAAAAGGTATTTTCATTTCGCTGCCTGTGCTCTGGTGCAACGTTCGTGTTCCATCATCTCTCTCTTCGTGTCGATTTCCACTCTCCCTCTCTCTTCGTACGTGTGTTCCTCCCTTGCGGATCGTTCGTTTTCGTCGTCCCTCAATTCCGCGAGAGATACAAACGACGCGTTCAGTTTTTCGCTTTCTCTCGTTCTCTCTGCTAATTATTTCTACGTTTCTCTTTCGTTTCTCCCCCTCCCCCCCCTTTTTTGGCTTTCCCCTCGTTCGATTTTCTCCGTCGAATCGTGCGTCGTGGACGGACACAATTTTGCTCATCAAAGCTGGCTGTGATAGTCGAACTCTATGACAAACCAACTTTGATGGTAAAAGCATGTCCTTGTCGAAGATGTGCCAGCTGTTCCTCGTCAACTCTTCTTTTTCTCGTCGATGTTACCTGAAAATCGTTCGGAGACCTTGCTACCTCTCCACTGATTCCTACCTCAAAATCGATCGTTATCCCTGTCATTCTGCGATAAATGACCAACTTATAGAAAGAAGCAAGTCATTTGCTTTTCACAACTAATCGCGTACCTACTCGAGCAATGAAATTACGTGTATAAAGAAGAGAGCCACCGTAATGACTCTTCGACCAAAAACATGTCCTGCGGAGAAGCCAGTACAGTGACGCATACGGTGTCTAACTAAAGCGTTAGGGGGATCTCTGACGGAATCGGTAAACGCTCAGTACGAAATGAAAAGCGTTAAAAATCCCAATTTCCCTCGGACGTATAGATCAGGTCTCGTTTGGTCGTTGGTGAACGTCGTAGTATAACGAACGCCGGATGAAAGACAAGATAGTGAGACGCGATAGCGTGAGAACATCTCACTACCCATGTCTTTCAGGCGGAATCCGTTGGAACGAGGGCGGCGTAAGGTCCAACGACCATAAACACGAGACAAACTCGATACACCTATTGCTCCGGATAGTCGGCGATACACTTCCTTGCATACGATGGAAGCGTGGTCGAGCCGAATGGATCAAGAATGCTAGACGCGAGAAACCCGTCTTGCCTTGTTTTTCACCACGCTGCCGTACTTTCAATGGACACACGTTTACCCTTGAGTAATTCTTTACATACGTATTCTTTAATTAAACGACGTGGACGATCGTGCTACGCTTCGTTCGAACGCATTAAAACGAGAAAACTCGTTAAACTACACGGTGCCTGATAGAATGTTAAAATAGAATGTGGAAGAAACAGCGGGCTAAAGAAAGAACTGCAGAATGATTCTGGGTAGGTTCCATTCCGCTCGTTCTCTCAACGCGCGATTCCACCCCGAACACGCAATAATTGCAGGCTATGAACATTGCCACGAATACGCGGATTACGACGAGGCGAGAGAGATTATTACGAGATGGTTTGTCGAAAATGTCCGACCTGGCGTTTTCATTTTTCGAAATGTTTCAAATCGTTCATCAAGTTACATGTAATTAACTATTCTAAAAGACGCGAAAGAAAAATAAAACCGCAGTTTGCCGGATTACTTCGAAATGATAGGCGGGACATTTTAATCGAGGTGGACGTCGGCGATTGCTGTTGTTCTTCTTCATATTATTTCTTGAGAAATATCAATGGATATAACGTATCGTGGATGTAACCATAGCAGGCGGTGTGGGTTACGACGAGGAGAGACAGCGACAAAATTAAAAATTTAAAAGAAAAGAAGGGGCAGTAAGAAAACGAAAGAAAGAAATGAAAAGAAAGAAAGATTAGAAACTTACGGAGATGCCAGAGTTAAGGAAATCGACGGACGTACAGAGGGTTTCTATAACGGGACACAGCTTGCCCTCTATCGTGGTGTTATCGATGAGTCCCTTCTTCGTTAGCGTTAACACCGCTGTCTGGGCCATCATTCGTACCTGAGGCAAAAAAAAAAACAAAAATTAGAATTCGTTGACGAGGCCTTAAATTCCTTGCCGCCTGCGGAAAGAACACGATTTCCGCTAGCTTTCGAAAGAGTAGGAAGCGGTTATCGAAAAAGTATTTCTGAATCGGCGTAAATCATAAGAAAAAAAGATGCTTATCGATGCTTTGACGATCAACCGCGTAGGGGAACGTGATCAAAATATTCACCTGGTTGTCTTGATCTTGTAAGTATCTGATAATGATGTCGAGGAGATGATTGTGGAAAATATTGTCGAATAGGTGCGGAGTCTCGTGGCAGATCGTCACCACGTGCGGTATGTGCTCCATCAGGTCCAGCCCGACTTGCGCGTCTGAAATCAGAAATAATCGATTTTTCATCACTTAAATTTTCTTCTTTCTTTTTTTTTTGCTTTTATATTGTTTTTCGTGCATTTACCTATTTTCCATTTGTTTAAAAACACTCTACAACGGCCACCGTTCAGATCGAATTCCGGATTTCTTTTGATAGTCGTAAGTTGTGCCGATCGCTTATCTCACATAATCTTGTCAATTTTTGTCTACTTTTTGTTTCGTGGAGTCAACCTATGTGGCGGATAAGCGACTCAAATAGCGATAATGTAATGCAATCGTTAGTATAATCGTTTTTGTAAAACGACACAAGTAATTTGTTTGTGAGAGAAGAAACGTGATTCTCCGCCATCCTATTGAAAAGAATTCAACGGTGAACAGGCTGAACAGACAAATGCAAATTTATTTTAATCGGCGCCGATACGATCGAATCGGCGATATTCGTTAGATTTCCCTCAAATAATTAATCACGGAATATTCACGAACAGTGAATGGGGATTTCTACGAATCTAACGTTATTTCTTCCGGGGGGGAATAAAAATTCCTATCGAAATAGAAAGAAGAAAGAAGAAAAACACGTAGGAAAGAAAAGAAAGAAGACCTGCTGTGATCCATCGATTCTTTGGACGAGGAAAGAACTGCCGGCGTTCTATGAAGGAATTCGATCGTTTCTTTGCAACTCACGATCGGCCGCTAACCGTCAGCCATTCGTGCGTCGAAAGCGAGAAAAACTGGAGGGAAAGGCAAGGGACCATTCTTCGGCGTTTTCTCGACCTTGGCCGTTTTTATTACACCAACAGGCATTTTCGTAGAAAGAAAAAAAAGACAGGCCTGGCATATCAGCGTCCCTATCGATTAGGGAAACCTTCGTGCCTTCCCAGTAACGATGTTTCTGGATAAGCGTTAAGGATGAAAATGACCCGTTTGTTTATTAGTCGAAGGATTATCGGTTCAAGTAAACTGGTCAGGTATAACAAGTACAAATTACGTGGCTCGAGGATCATGGAGGCAGCGTTTGATAGAACGTTTACGGAAATATATATTGTATTTTTCAAATTTTGGATAGAGGCATATTCTAAGGATATTCAATGTGCAATTTCAAACATTCTAAAAAATATGAAAAAATAAGCAGAGAAGAAGAGAACGTACATACTATCACGTTTGTTTTACGTGTTAATCAGCATCGTCAAATACTTGGTTTCTCGCGATGCCATTATCGCGAATCGATTTCAACTGTATTCTCGACGCGATCCAATTCCTCCAAGCTGCTTCCATGATTAAAAACACAGGGGAAAAATGACAGGAAGCTGTTAAAACTGAATTAACTTCGAATTTTACGAAGGGCGTTACGGCTTGGAAATACGTCGACTCCTAAGACTCGATTTTCCGTTAAATATTACACTACTAAAAATTGAAAAGACTTCGAAAGTAATATGGATAAATGCGAACAAGGAGGAAGGAAAAGAAAGATGAAGTTCGGAATCCAAAAAGACTTCCGAATCACACACAACACTATCACAGACCCGAAAGACACTGCATGGTTGGAAGTTTCGACTGTTTCGAAGTCGTCCACAAATACGTAGCCTAGGCAGTAACAACACCTATCCATCGTAGAGCGTGGGTGCGACTGAGCGTCTCGTCGGTTAGTTGGCCGCGGGAAATGCACATTCCCGATTTGTCCGACTTTTCCAGTGGTAGGGAGGACAAGAAGGGTAGTAATCTCCCCACCACTCGACTGCAAGGCCCAACGAGGGAGCGAGTAGGAGAGGGGATAGGGGATCCCGGACAAAACGGGGCTCGTTCGTTTTCGGATTGCTTCGCCCGTACTTCGTGAGGCCCACGATCCGAGCACGTGCTGCTAGCTTTTCCCTCCCCTCTCGTATCCCGTTTCCCAGCGAGTTCCACGATCGGTTCTTGCATCGTTTCCTCCCACGTCGACGCAACCGCCCTTCGTGCCTCCGGTTTTAGCCGACGAAACGCGAACAAGAAGCTGGATCTTGTCCCCACCCTCTGGCATTTTTCTCTTCGCCACGCAGCCCCAGTCCATTAATCACGCGCTGGGTCTTATCTTCTTTTTCTCCGCCTACTGCATCCTTGCGCCTTCTGTCCAGGACACGAGATCCCGCCAAAAATATCCCGCTGCGTTCCTTCAGGATTAAGCGTCACCGATTATTTACCCCTGGCATCTTCGTCTTCTTTCCAGCCACGTTCGTTTTCGTTCATCTCGTCGATCGTTCCTTTGAAGGGACGAAGGTCCATTGTTGACCGTAGCCGATGTTAAGACTGGCCAACACTGTGTTTGAAAAGCTGCTTCTTCTTTTGGCGCGGTTCCTACCCGGCCCACGTGATTTAGGTCTTTGGCGCCAATATTTTTAGAGGATTCTAAGAATATGGTAACATTCCTGCGTTCCTTTCAGGCGTTTTCCAACTAGCCAATTGTATTTCTTTTTGCCGTTTCATAATCTTTTGACCGTGAAAAAGAAAGAATCGATGGCAGGCAGCTTCGATATTTAATTTTACACTTTGGATTTACGCGGTGTTCGTTCCATGTATATATGGTGGATTGTTCGTGAGCTTTAAATAACGAGATTCAGCGTTATTTGAGACAGTCGAATATATTTAAAATAATAAATAAATATACGACCGAATACGGAGTTGTTAATACAAAGATATCACTCGCTGACTCGGTGCGATACACTGTGTAATATCTTGTCGCTCGCGATCGCGTCCGTTTATTTATAATGGTCGGGGGGAAATCGGAAAATTCGAATTCGACCTCAATGGACGGTTGCCTGTAATGGCGACATTGCTTTGCCCGGAGTTCGTTTATCATTACATTATCGTGTCAAGGCCGAGTCAATGTCCTGAGGCAAAACAGCATGAGTCGCTCTCGACTCGTGTCGTCCTTTGACTCCTGTTGTGCCGCTACATATATAATCTTTTTTACGCGGATAAAAATCGCGTACCTGGAGGAAATCTGCTAATACGAGAAAAAGAGAAAAAAATACTGTAGAGGAAATCGAAGTTATAAAAGTATTTATTTCATACAGGTTCGCAGATAAATTGGATATATAGAATCGTACGAAAGCTAAAACAAATTCTATTCATCGTCTTTGTCCGTATCCATATTTCCAGGCAATCAATTTTTTCTTTAATTCGACCCAAAGTCACCATATTCGTCGTTTGACTTATTTTCAAAGTTCTGTATCGCTTTTGTTATTAACGTTTCAGGTTAAAAGCGCTCGCTTGGGAATCTCGTTATTGTCGACAACACGACAGATTCAGACAAAGATTATGGAAGATTATATTTTCCGACCGCGTAAATCTATGGACTGTCGGTATTTATCGGAAAAGAGAGAAAAGCATAAGTTTCGTATTCGCAGGTGCAAAACTTCGTTTCACGTCTCACGAATATTAATTGGCTATGAATTTATAACGCTCTTTGAAGAAGTATCAAACTTTTAATCAGTTTTATCTTTTTATTGCGGCAGCCTTTAGTCGTTATTAATGTAAATGATTTCTCCCTGCAATGTTACGCTATTGATATTCTTAAAACGTTAAAAATACTTTCGTTAATTAAAACGAAAGCAAAACTGAGATACGTCAAATTCGAGGATCTTCTTCGGGTCGAAATTAAACCGAAACACGATGCGCGAAATTCGAGGATCAATTCATTGATCGTGTAACTCGTACAATTATTATCTGCTAATTGAAATGCTCTTCGTCCGCGATGGATAATTAGAAACGTATTTGCGATCGATATGTAGTTACTTTTCCCTTGGCAGTTCCCTGAAGACGAAGCTAGTGTGACAACGACATACCCAAATCCACGTCATTCCATACTGCCTGACAGCGAACCCTTAGGTTTTGACTTGACCTTTGCACATGGCCCAACGGTACACTTTCCCCATTACGTACGGCAATTAGGACCCGCTCCTTGCCCCTCAACACCGACAACCGACGGCATAGCTTTACTCTTTAGTTTTGAGTCTTGAGTCATGAGTCTTGAGTCTTGAGTCATGAGTCATGAGTCTTGAGTCATGAGTCATGAGTCTTGAGTCATGAGTCTTTAGTCTTTAATCTTGAGTCTTTAGACTTTAGTCTTGAGTCATGAGTCTTGTGTACAGTTTGGCCGTGATTTGAACAACTATATCAACTTCGTTACTTCATTGTAGTATTATACTTAATCATTTTGGTGAATAAAAGCCTACAAAATGATAAAAGCACCGTCAAGTTAAGTTATTGCTCGGTACTCCTATTTATCATAAATTTTACGTGATGCTAGTTACGCGGTGACGAATGGATCGATCTCGGGTATCGATCATATCGGGCCAATAATGAGAAGACACCCTCCGGTAACAGTGGCACGGATTCATAGAAACGCCACCAAGATCCGCATGAAAACCACCTTCACGTAACAACAAGTATTCGAACCCCTTTCGCTTTACGGGAACAATTGGCTTCGTTGCATTCTTATCGAGAAAGAAAGAGAAGACGCGTAACTAGAAGAGTCATTGTTATTGGAGCCATCGTTGTCTCGTTCTTGCCACCAGAAAAATAGATACATTCTCGGCTTGTCCATTCTTATCGAACATTCCCAATTATGAAACTTATATAACTCTCCATGTTTCTTCGTTAAAATTTTAACACATTTTTTATGGTAGGCGTAAATCAACGTCCTTTTATTCAATTTAATATATTTCTCGAAAACGTATGGAATAGAATTTATTTTACAGTAAAAAAAAAAAAAAAAAAAAAAAAGAAGAAGATCTCCCGAACGCAAGCTGTATCCTGTCATTCCAGAGAAAGGAAAAAAAAGTGAAGCAGATAAATGGTAAAGGAAGAAAAAGGAAATATCCGTTTCGTTGTCTGTTAAGCTTTCACGTATTTCCTCCTCGCATATGGTAGGAAAAAATCGGGGACTAGTCGACGCAACTGGCATCGTCTTCTTTCCCGAAAAGGAAAAGGGGCGCGTGTTCCTTTCGATATTTGTCCCTGCTCCAGGAAGCTAGTCCAAAAATACGTGAACGCGTGTAGAGAAAAAGCGCGCGTGTCACGTGCCCCTGATCACGAGTCCTGAATCTTCCTTCCTACAACCCTCTTCTTCCTCGTTCGTGTCTTCCCCTATGCTATACTTCGATCGGCCCACGGAAAAACACCGATGCCGGCACGTGTTACGAGCAAGATGTTCCACCGTCGTCTAGATCGTGGCTAAAAATAGTCCAACCAGTATGTGACACTCGTCAGGGATCATGCTCTGTCGGGAATGCACCTTTCCACGACAGTTGCATCCCTGTCGGGAAACGCCTGATGGCTCGTAGGACACGTGGCGCGTTTACAACACGCGATTATTTTAATAGAAATGGAGAATATGTATAGATCGTTACGACTGTAACTAATTGTGCGTTGATAGTTCGATATCAAGCTACGGATAATTATAATTATTTTGGTAAATATTTTATATATTATTATATATATTATACTATTTCTGTATGATATATTATTTCTGGTAAATTCGATTAGACGATGAAAGAGAACCGAACAACTTCAAAAAATGTTCGACAAATTTTGTAATTTTAATGTGTATTTAATTAAAAGTATGATAATTGATTTGCACTCCGAGGCTATGTATATAGATTATCGATATTACTTAGGTACGCCGCGTATATTATACATTTTTAATAATCCTGTCGTGCCGTAAGAATACGATTAAAACGACAAAATATCGAACCCTGTCGATAATCACGCAGATCTTTCACGAAAATGAACTGTTTCGTCGTGTGAATATTAGGCGAGCTGGTTTACGCGTTTCAAGACAACCGATCGAGAATTCAGAAAATTTGTCTAGACAATTTCCTACAAGAATTTCATCGTCTTTGTTTTGCCTGTCTCGTGGAATGACGGTGGAAAGCAACGAACGAGGCCCGGTCGTACGTTGTTTTTCCAACGTTAGGTCCGCTAACGCTCGGCAAATAACGATCACGCGTCCAGGTACGATCGATGGCGAGTTTATTTGCAATTCGTAGGATTCCCTTTGTCGTCGCGAGGTCGCATATTAATGCGGCGGCAGAGAAATATAAAAGAAGGGCGTTTTTTTTCACGTGACGGAGGTCCCGCGCAGGTCTTAAAAGTCGGCTGTCTTAAAGTATTTTCGAAGGCCTGGGAAAAGAAAAGAGCCATTAGTGGGATGAAAACGCAGTGGCTCGTCATTTTCCACGTTTCCTCGAAACGGTCAGGTAAGAAGAGAAGGTTTCTCGCCGAAGGATCGCTGTCGATCTACCATAGTTGCTGGCTGTTGCTTTTTCAAAGATATCTTTTCCTTCTCTATCTTTCTCGTTTCAGCGTTCCGGCTTTCGTTAGGCTAACGTTTGCCCAAGATATTCATCGACTCATAGATGACTCATAGATCGTCATAGATGACCTTCGAACATACTTTACTCGGTTCTGTGAAAACCGCCCCGAACAATGACGATCGTTCTCGATCTTTGCGAAGGACGATGAGAAACAAATCGATTTTTCAAACGACCAATCATTATTCTCACGCGTTTTATGGCTTCTCGAAATTTTCTCCCAACGCTGTCACGATTCTTCCGCTCATATTTTCCCATATTTAACGATGTTTGCTGTATCACCTGTCGACCGCCGAATAGCTGTATTTCCAATCTAATAATCGATGCCCGTTTCCTTATGAATAAATAGCAGGACATAAATTCTTGACCTGTTTTTAAGATTTCTAGCAACGTTACTCGTAACCTTTGTGATTTCCAGCGATGGTAAACGCGTTAGCAGGTGATCAGGCAATTTTTCTCTTCTCTTTAAGCTTCGCTTTGCTTCTAAACCTAACTATAAACCGTTCCTCGACCAGCGCCGTTACGCGTTCCGATCTCTCGTTCGAGTTTCAACAAGAAGAGATCGCGTTATTGAAATTACAGGCAGCGAACGCGATATCTCAGGCAAGAAAATCGTCTTTGGGTTCGCCGCTGGGTCGGGTGTTTCGTTTCAAAATTCCATGTAACGTAGAAGTGGGCTAGACGAAAAAGTAAACCGTAGCGAGCGTCCTCGTATAAATATCTCGCGCGGAGAAACCACGACAAACTTCCGGCGAGGCGCGTGCTACACCGGAAGCGGCGACAATCTTGTCGTCACCTACTGCGGAGCAACAGCCTCGTCTGCAACCCCAACTGGCTTCCTCGTCACGTTACCCCACCGGTAACGCGGAACACGTTCTGTCTTCTCTCAAGAACGCGTCCTGGCCTTTCTATTTTTAAACTTCCCCCGTATCCGCACCCACGGGTCTCGTTCGGTGTATCCAGTTCGAGGAAACGGGGCTGAGCA
The DNA here is from genome assembly GCF_014825855.1 of Bombus pyrosoma. NCBI lineage: Eukaryota > Metazoa > Arthropoda > Insecta > Hymenoptera > Apidae > Bombus > Bombus pyrosoma. Next base: position 7,404,336 of record NC_057776.1, read on the forward strand.
ACCGGAAAAACAAATGGCGAGCCGCCTAAAAAGGAATTTTCTTCAGGCCGGTGTGTGCAAGCTAGGGAACATCCTTTCAATTTTTCATGGTCGAGAGGGAACCAGGGAAAAATGTCTGGTTCGCGGTTGGTAAATTATTTCTGTAAAAGGTGTAATTGCAACTCGAGACGAGGTGTAGGATTTTGGATCCACTCGTGGCAAATATCGTGCGCGTGGAAGAATAAACTTGCTTGCAGGAATTGAAGTTTCTTTTTAAGAAAACCTTTGCTACGGTGTGATTATTAGTACAGAGATAACAAGAGTGCTGTGTAAGATCGAAACAAGTTGCAAAACGATGGACCTTTTGAAGATTCGATGGCAACGTACAAATTGTCGATCTTCTCGTTGCCCGATAAATAGAAAGAATTTCTACGCGATAGAGTAAGCGATAGGCATCGAAATCTGCGAATGCTGTACGATAGTCTTTTGATAATTGATAAAAGATTGATCACTCTTTCAACAATCACACGTACGAGACCAATCGAATGCAAAGACCTAAATATGATAAAACTCACGTGCATCTAAAGGGTAGACTTTGCTATATAAATCTTGGCTATTGCAGATTAAGTATATAGATAATGCTTTAAATCGTTTCGAGACGAGCTTGTTAATAAGTTGTACAGGTGGAAAGCAAAAACGGGAAAATTGGAAAAATAAAAAACATTCAAAGCTGCAGGTATCTGACAGCAAAGGAAGGTAATTGATAAATTACGTGCGTAGGCAGTGCGTCAAGGATTTGGCTCAGAATTATTTCCAATCCTTTCGTTTCTTATTTAGAAGCTGTAAAATAAAAGAAATGTGCGAACGCCAACAACGTGCAACGTTTAGAACGATATAACTGTGTATAGCGAACATTTAGTAAATTAGGTTTTTCCAGTCGTCCGTTTCTGGCATAAGGCAGCCTCCAAATTCAAATTCTTAGATTTTATCGCATCGTAAAGTAAACTGTCAAATTAAGATTGTGACATTTTGATTTTCTACCTGTTTCATTTTATATCTTTCTTCTTCTTTTTCTTTTATTTAGTATGGATAAAGAACGCGATAGATTTCTAATTGCTTCGGTTATGATTTATATCTTCGAACGTGTAATTTGAACAGAAAAATAAGTTTTTAACTTACCAGTATCGTCGGCGATCTGCCTCACCACCTGCATCACTTCGTTCACGTTAAGTTTCGTTCCATTGTTAGCGGCAGTGCGAAATACTTCCACCAGCAACCTCCCGATTCTCTGTCTGCAAAAAGAAGTAACAGTAGGAATGTTAGTTGGTGTAGCTTGCAGCTGTGATTAAAAAGAACGCGTTGTACAGTTGAAATACCAAGAAGAGCAGAGATACGTTGAATATGTACAAGCAAGCGGGAAGAACAAAATCAATTAATTCTAATTTAAATATTCTTATACTCGTTGAAATCGCGAATAGTTATTTTCGAACTTGCCTTAGAATTGCAATAACATGTGGAAAAGTACAATGTCGCAAATTGACATCGCCTGTTTAATACATTTTCCGTACTCTAACGATCCAATTTACGGCAAATCATAGTTACATTCAACGCGTTTCCTTCAATCGTTTTACCTGACAAGTGCGCCATGTTATAGTACAACACTATATGGATATTTTAAATATTCTTGCATTTTTATTTTATAATTACGCATAAATTCATAAAAATTCCAATAATCGATATTTTGACGAATTTGCTATACCCTAACGATCTAATTTACGACAAATCATAGTTACATCGAGTCAATGCGTTTCCTTGAATCGTTTTACCTGAAAAATGCGCCATATTATAGTACAACACTATATGAATATTTTAAATATTCTTGCATTTTTATTTTATAATTACGCATAAATTCATAAAAATTCCAATCACCGATATTTTGACGAATTTGCCGTACCCTAACGATCTAATTTACGACAAATCATAGTTACATCGAGTCAATGCGTTTCCTTGAATCGTTTTACCTGACAAGTGCGCCATGTTATAGTACAACACTATATGAATATTTTAAATATTCTTGCATTTTTATTTTATAATTACGCATAAATTCATAAAAATTCCAATCACCGATATTTTGACGAATTTGCCGTACCCTAACGATCTAATTTACGGCAAATCATAGTTTCATCGAGTCAACGCGTTTCCTTTAATCGTTTTACCTGACAAGTGCGCCATATTATGGTACAACACTATATAGATATTTTAAATATTCTTGCATTTTCATTTTATAATTACGCATAAATTCATAAAAATTCCAGTCACCGATATTTTGACGAATTTCCCGTATCCTAACGATCCAATTTACGGCAAATCATAGTTTCATCGATTTAACGCGTTTTCTTGAATCGTTTTACCTGAAAAGTGCGCCATATTATGGTACAACACTATATAGATATTTTAAATATTCTTGCATTTTAATATTATAATTACGCATAAATTCATAAAAATCTCAATAATCGATATTTTGACGAATTTTCCGTACCCTAACGATCCAATTTACGGCAAATCATAGTTGCATCGAGTCAACGCGCTTCCTTGAATCGTTTTACCTGATAAGTTTTTTTTTTATTTAATAGTTTGCATTCGCAATTTGTCCAATTTGGACATTTGGTAGAATCTTTCAGCTGTTTGATTATCATGTGGGTGGCTACCCCCAGCGGGGTACCATCTTCGTGTTTGTTAAGTTATACCTTTGTGCATATCTGATAAGTGCGCCATACTATGGTACAACACTATATGAATATTTTAAATATTATTGCATTTTAATATTATAATTACGCATAAATTCATAAAAATTCCAATCACCGATATTTTGACGAATTTCCCGTACTCTAATTTACGACAAATCATAGTTACATCCATTCAACGCGTTTCCTTGAATTATTTTATCTGACAAGTGCGCCATATTATGGTACAACACTATATGAATATTTTAAATATTCTTGCATTTTTATATTATAATTACGCATAAATTCATTAAAATCCCAATAAGCGATATTTTGACGAATTTTCCGTATTCTAACTATCTAATTTACGACAAATCATAGTTACATCCATTCAACGCGTTTCCTTGAATTATTTTATCTGACAAGTGCGCCATATTATGGTACAACACTATATGAATATTTTAAATATTCTTGCATTTTTATATTATAATTACGCATAAATTCATAAAAATCCCAATAAGCGATATTTTGACGAATTTTCCGTATTCTAACTATCTAATTTACGACAAATCATAGTTACATCCATTCAACGCGTTTCCTTGAATTATTTTACCTGACAAATGTGCCATATTATGGTACAACATTTGTTACGGCGCGTGAAACGGTCCGGGCGACTTTTCTAGTTGCTTGGTCACCAAGGGTCTGCACGGCTATTCAGACCCCAATAAACCTAAGGACCCACCATAAACTTAGGCTTTAGTTTACCTTTCCTATTAGTATTCATCACTAATTTCTATCAGCCTTGAAGGAATCGTTGTTCCTGTTACTGTTATCTGTTTATGTATGGTCCCTGGAACAGTCCTTAGGTTTATTATGCGTTCCTACTAATTACGGAAAAGCCAGTATTACCCTAATGGGAAAGCTGGTTTTTCCCATGAACAAAGCCACCCCGAACTTTCTTTAGTAATGCTACGACAACGCATTTCATCGTTATTACGATACTCGTATAGTCAACCCTTGCTCTCAACAAGAGAGAGCAATCACTTCTGGCTCAAGTTCTGTGACTGTCAACGTTATCCATATTGTATAGAAGATTGTTGGAATAAATCCTGTTACCGCGGTGTTACAACAAAACAAACTTTTAGAAAAGTCCTTGGGTTCATTACACGTTCTTGCAAATTACCGAGAAAGCGGGTTTTTCCTCTGAACAAGATCAACCCAGAGCCAGGTCGATCGGAGGCTTCCTCCTCCAATTTATTAACGTTGACTATAATCAATGAGCATCGCGGATCGTTATCCTCACGTTCTAACGAAACGTGTGAACGACGAATCCACGTGCTTAGTTCAAAAAACACACCCACACCGAGCTTTCCTTCGTAATCATACAAGAACAAACGTTACTTGTTCTCAACACGAGAGACCAGTCACTACAGTTCAAACTCTGTCTCAAAGCTCTGTAACAGAGAAATTCTCTTCCTCGGTCCGCGTCCGTCAAGCACTCTGTATCTTGCATAATGTTTTATCCATATAGTATAGAAAATTGTTGGAAAAGCATATATTTTATATCCTGTTAACGCGGCGTTACACGGAAACAATCAGCCCTATTGTCTTGAAGGAAATCGGGGGATCGATCAACTCGTGGTGTCGATTATCATAATCGTAGGGGGAAGAATTTACGACTCCCGTTGACCTGATATCATTTACATATTTACATCAATTACATACAAATTCATAAAAATTCCAATAATCGATATTCGGGCGAATTTTCCGTACGATCCAAGGGAAATGTAGTTTTACAGCGATGATCGCGATCGACGACGAGGCAATGCACGCAGAACGTCGAGAAAGTAAGCAGACATTTACGAGCCGCGTCTCGTCCCGAATATAAATCATCTAGCAGCAACTGGCCGAAGGATACGCTGAAGGGGGCGCGAGATGGGCGAAGAAAGAAAGTGGCGAGAAAGGGCAGGTTTACCTAAGGAGAATTACATTTTCTCGGCGGAATCGCGGACGAATGCAAATATCAGCGCAGGGGACGATAATTAGCGGCGAACGGAGAAGAAGTTGGCCGGGGAGAAAAAAGTTTTAACAAGGAACGATGGGGCCACGCGCCCCCTCGTTCACGAAGTCTCGGAATCGTTCGCGTGTCCCCGAAATTCCCGACGACGATCGGTCGCAACTTTCATCGTTGTCCGGTTCCCCAGCCAATTTCGTTCAAACTTGCACACCAGCGAGAAGGAAGTTGGCGAAGCGGGTGTACTTGGTCGAATCTTAACGATCGGCGCGGTTGCGGGGGCCAATCAGGATATACCGGCGGACAGAAGCCTGAAAAGGAACGGACGTCGGCAGTGGTTGTCAGTCGGCCATCGTGACGGCGTCGAGCAGAAGGAGGCAACGTTGTGTGCGAAACGAAAAATCGAAGTGGAAGCGAAAAAAAAAGGAAACAAAAAGAAAAAAAAATAAAAATAAAAAAGAAAAGAAGACGAGAAAGAAAGCGGTGGAAGAGAAAAGGAAAAGGTGGAACGCGAAATATAGCAGCGCGTAACGTGGCTGTAGGGTGGGGATGGAAGGAAGGGAGAGGAAGAAGAAAAAGAAGAGGAAAAAACGAGCACGGGGGTTAAGATAGAAACGAAGGAAATCGATGGTTGGACCGAGAGAGAAGCAACGGAAACAAAAAATGAAGGAGGTACGCGAAGAAGACGAAGAAGGACGCGAAGAAAGCAAGAAGATACGCGAAGAGTTCGATCTTCCAGTTTGGCGTCCTCGCAAGACTTCCCCCCACCGTGCTTCGATAGCACCGTGGAGGGGAACGCTATCCCCTCCACTGTGACCGAGTGCCTGAACGGATGGACGCGGGGAAGCGAGTTGGTGGGAGGAAGGCAAGAGAGAGAGCGTTGGCAGCAGCCGCGAGATGAGTAGACTGTGTCGTGATACTCGTAGAGCGATAAAGACCGAGTAGGGTAGGTTGCCGAAGCGGTGAAGGGGACGGAGGAGAGGCGGCCGCGTGGTGGGGGGTAGAACTGGCACCAACGGAAGATCGTTTGAGGTACCCCACCAGAAGTTTACCGAACGATCGGAGGTGGGGGGGCGACCGTTCTCCAAAGTCGTTGGAGAACGGGTAGAGGGATGGTACCGCCCGTGAACGCCTACCGTGCCGGCGCAAACATGGCCGCCGCCGGCGTCGTCGACGACGACGACACCGACCACGAGGATCGCCACTAAATTCCGCTCGCGTACCACTGAACTTCTCGCCAATCAACTTCCGATGGGAATTATACGAATGCAGAAAACGATCGATTTAAACGAGCATCCGCTTTGTCGCACGTTTTTCCTGATCGATAGTCGCGAGACCGGGTAAAGGCGGATGGGGTGTGAAGTACGTACGCGGACCCAGCACCACCTCCGGCCCAAAATTGAAGTACAACTCCGCTGGTAACTTCGCGCTGCTGCGCATGTTCGTGCTTCAGGATGGCTCGTAAGATCGATAGGGAAGACGGCGGTTTCGTGACCGACGGGCTTCGGGGGCTGGTTTCGATTTTAGGGGAAAGTCGATTTGTCGGGCGGGGGTGAATCGTTCGCAACGGTGTAACGCGCTGAAAACTTCGCGTTTCACTGTACGCTCCTACTTCCTGCTAATTCCACCAAGCTACCTATACATTACATATTCCGTAGTACAAACTTGGAACATCCCTCGGCTGAAATTCTGCATCAATTTTCCAAATTTTCTCTATTTTCCAAATCGTCTCTGTATAACACAAAACCAGAAACCTATAGAACATGCAAAGTTCAGAATAAACTTACTCGAGCTCCGTCGAAACAATCGTTACAGAAACGAAGCTCGCGATCTTCCATCGCAACGACTTCGCCATTGCTTTCCATTGGCAACGTTCCGCTAATTAATCGAGTATAATCGGCGAACGGGAAAAATTCCTTGGCGCCGACATGCACTGTGCCTTGGTTCTCATTATCGATGGCCCCATTTTAACGGGGACACGGTCGTTATTTCGACGATAACGCGTTATTACGCGATCGTGCGTAATTCGCGCGGGCCGTTCTCGCCGAGTATCGGTCGCGAAATTTCATTATCCGCCCCGCGGAACGTTCACGAGGTCCAGCAATATTCGGGGAATCGTTTAGGAGGAAAAGGCGTCCGCGGAAAATATATCGCATCTTCGATGTCGCGTGCAACAACCTGCACCTCATGCAGATACAACGTTGTATTCGAGTCGCGTGTGCGCCTCTCGTATTCCGTTTGAACGGTGAAAAGTGGATTTGCTTGTCGCTTCGAACGCGCAGAGTCGTGGAAATCGACGTAACGTGACGTCCCCGAGACGGAGAAACGGTAAAGATGGATAGCAATGTGCATGGTGGTGCGATGCTGTTCACCGCCACCTACGATCTCTATCTCTTTTTAATGTCCTCCTCTCTGTTTATTTGGTACAAATGTTACGTGGCTTATTGAAAGTTTGATTAAATTTCAGATATTACGACGCGAGAAAGGAAGCAACGTCTTCCCCTTGAGATTTATTACGCGACAAAAGTTATTTATTAAATTTGGTGGCGGAACATCAGCTGTCCATTACCAAGAGGAATAAAAAAGCAGAGAAGCGTTTGAAGTGCCGATCTTGGGAATGAAATTCCTCTGCTATCTGCTTCTGAAGATTTGAAATTTTGATAATCAACGCTTTTGTACTCGAAGTCACTTCGACGTTCTTCTAATCGCCGAAGATAGCGGAAAAATCGTTTGTCTTCGTACATTCCACGAAAACTTATCGTTTCGCTATTCTACGCCAACGTCGTGTTTTTCTGTCGCGTGTTCGATAGTTGAAAAGGGTGAACGAAATGGAAAGCGGAACAGCAGGAGAACTCGCATCGAGATCTTAATTCGCGGCAATTGACCATTCGACAAACACAATGTTGTTCGGTTCGTTAAACAAACGCATCCGCGATCGGCCAACTTTACCGGACAAGTTGACCGCGCTTTCTAGCCACCGGAAGCCAGCTGTTATCTCAAGAAGCTAGCCGGCACCGAACGACAAAGCCCTCGTCTTTGACACGAGCGACCCACATTCGGCGACCAAGTTGTTTCACGAACATCGAATACATCGCGGCTACTTTCGCGAAATAAAAAAAAAAAAAAAAAAGAAGCAAAACTGCTGGCTGAGATTCGCGTAATTATCGTGTAATTATAAGCAGCCACATTCTTTAAATAAATTACACATTGCTCCATCGAAATACCGAAGCTACGTATCGAAGGGGAAAAGAGCTTCATCGCGAGGTTTCAACAATTTGCAGACCGAACTTGTTTTTCCAATTCGAGTTGCTTCTCACAAATTCTTCGTGTCGAACGGTGCTTGCACGTGCGTTTCGTTATTTACTCGAACATCTCACACTTAGACATTCCCATTCGAATAATTGTGCAACGTTTAAGCGATCTGCCACCCAGTTTCGTTACGCTATTATTATTCAGCCACTTAAATTTTGTATATTTCGCTCGCTTTCGTATAAATCGTTCCAGGTAGAACGTTCATTAAAATAAAAACATGGGAAGCATAAGCTCGCGAACTGCGGTTGTTTCCATCTACCTGGAAAAATATCCAAACTCGAGTAAATCTAAACCTTCGGGTAAATCTAAATTTCCTCCAACGACACCGAAGAGAACGTACGAGAAAAGATAAATTACCCTTTCCACCCTCTTTTCTGAGTTCCATTCTGGTCGCCAAACGAACAGTTGTCCGGCGATGTTCTCTGAAAGAGACCAGCGTCACGAGAATTTTGCCAGACAAGATAAATTCCCATGGGCCCGAAGGTCGCCCTTCGATGCCCTCCCCCCCTCACCATTCATCAGGGTCCATTGGTAGCAAAGGGATCGCAACGAGGGTCGAAAAAGGAAGACTGTGGGGTACCGACACTCGAAAACTCGCGTGTCTACGACTACGGGATACCGGCTTCCACGTACGGGACTTTCCACTCGCTCGTCTTCACACGGTTTTTCTAACCCCGGGGTTTCTTTAGGTTCCGTCTTCGCCCTCTCTTCTTTCTCCGCTTCTTTACCCCTGCGTTTCGTCCGATTGTCCCGTGCGAGTTCTTCGCTCCTCGGTGGTTGTCCATCGTTGTTTCACCGAGGACAAACGCGCTAACGAATTAGTTGGAAGGAAGGACGAGCGGATAGAACGGGGCCAGAGGGGTTGCTATACGGCGAAAATTCCCCATAGACATGGTAACGAAAGACGATATAGCGTTTGTTTGGTTGTTGCATGGATGGAGTATCGGGCAGAGGGCTGATTGCTTTCGGGAAAAGTGGCGGAAGCCGTAAAAAGCGATCGGCAACAGGCGGAAGAAGCCTTGCAAGCTTTTAATTCCTGCGACCGTTTAGAAGATGGGGTGAACCGCGAAATCAATTACCGACTGATCAATTTACGATGTGAGAAATTCTGGAAAAATAGAACTTCGCGTAATTTGAGGAATCGTAGCGGAAAGGGGAAGTGAAAGGTTGGAAATGAATGTTAAGTCACGTCAACTGCAGCGAAACTCGCGATAGTTTTCCCAGATGCGCAACGGCGGTGGCACGAGGGGAAGGCGAAAATCTGGGCCCCGATCATTGTAATTTAGGGGAGCGCCCTCCCTCCAGGTGCACGTACCTCGTGTCACATGCGCCGCACCTAAGGACAGACGGGGAAAAACGATGGCGGTGGAAATGAGAAAGGGCAAAATTTGTTGGCCGTGCGCATCTGTCGCTCGAACGCGTTCCATCTAATCTCTCGTACAATGCCATAGCACCGGTCTGTCAACGAACCGAGAATACAAAAAGGAAAATCCGTAATTTGTCGGTCTAAATAATACCTAATGCCCAAATACATTTTCTAAACTCAATCAAAATTCGACGAGGCTAATTTTTTCATCCGATAATCCGCCAATATATCACGATCCGCATGAAATCTGCGCATCTCTTCAGGTATCTTTCCTTTCTCGTCTATTTTACTTACAGCGAGCATGGAATTTTGGAACACAAAAGAGTGGGAATTACATCGAGTGTTGAGATCGAACGTTTAGAAACTGTCCATGCGATGGTTTTCGTTTCTCAACGTCAATCGCGTCCTTGCGCTTTTGCTCCAATGTTCAGCGGAAGGTTGGAAACGGCGAGAAAAATCGCAAAATGTCGAAGCGCCGAAAGCACGACGACACGTCCGTCGACTATTTTGAAAGCTTCGGAAAATCTAGAAAACACTGGTTCTCGAAATGACGTACAATCTCAGCACTCGGCTATCGCAGGCAACTTTTCTATCCAAATTGGTGCGCGTTACGCAAAACGTACTATACACATCCTAAGGACTAATCCTTGAATTAAGCGAAAGCCTCTAATTTCCAGCAGCGGAAAAAGGATAAAAAGACGACCGCGCCGCTTCCGCTCGATGGACTCTGCCGTGAACTCTGCGTGCACTTAAATCAGCCGAGGGTGACACTCGAGAAAGCTGGTGTATGCTTCGACAGAGGGAAAAAGCTCTGAAAATCCGATTAACGGCTAAGAAATCAAACAATCGCCTAACGTAGCCGTGAAATTCAGTGATGGGAAAACAGAGAGAGAGAGAGAGAGAGAAGGAGAGAATGTGGCAGAGCCGAGCCAGGAAAGAGACAGAGGGAGAATGATTTAAGTACGCAGAGGATTAACGCGCGTTCGTTCAATTGGTTTATGGTTTCACGCTCTTCAGCGACAATAAATAAGCGTCGAACAGTTCAAGCAGGCCGAAGAGCGGCAAACGTTGAAGGTTTGCGAAGCGAAGGACGAGGAGACAAAAGAACGAAAGAGAATCACAGGCGGCTAAAAAGGAAGGGCAACTGGATGGCGCGCCTCCTACGGCTACCTTTATTACCGGGAGCAAATAATATTTCGGTGGCTGTCTTCTAGAAAATGCCATTCCTGGGTTTTCCCTGATTCTTCCTCCTTGAAACCGAGAAAGGCTACGCACAGGTTTAAATCTTCAACAGCCGATAACATCGGGTCTGCTTCGAAAGGAATCTGTCTAACACCCCCGAGTTACGGCCCAACCTCAAGTCCTCTGGATAGAGTTGTTTGGAGAAGTTTATTGTATTTGAAGAGATACATCGTTGTCATTAGAAGCATCGAGACTGTCTACGTTTGAAATACGAGTTTTGCCAATAGCCCGAGATTCTATGGCAATAAAATCTGGTAAGGTTGCCCATTGCTCACGTTCCACGGTTTGCCTAACGAATTTCGAATTTGCGTGCAAGTTTTACCAGCGATTAACCTGTCAAAAAACCTGAAAAACACCAGCTACATGGTCTTGTACGTCTGGTGGGCGTCGAAGATTCGCCCAGCAACGAGCGAATCTTCGAACGAGTACGCCACGTCCCGATGATAGCACGCAGGACAAAACCGCCGTATAATCGTCGCCGCCGAATGATCGGCCAATAACTCGAGGAAACAGCGTGCATTGCTTTTTTTAATTGATAATTGTTCGTGACACCTGGTATCGTCTAATTGCCATATTACTCGACGAGGATGAACGTAATTCCCGTTACAGGCATGCGCGACTGCGATAGTTTTTCCAGGCTATCGAAGGGAGGAACAGTTTTACGGCTCGTTAGTCGGTCGTGCAGCTCTTATAATGCATCATCGGCAAATTCGAAATCAAGCGTGTAAACAGACCGGGTCGAGACTGTTCACAAACACGAGAACAAAACAGGAGGGACGACGTGGGCATAACGCGCGTCGATTCGTACGGGTCGGCGTAATAACCCAATTAGCGGTGTTCAGCGTGTTCGCGGTAGATCGATGTAACGCACGGAGACAAACAATTCGCGAAAACCGACGTAATTCGCGCCTCGTGTGTTGCCGCGCGTCGATCCGCCAAATCTCGCGCCATCGCCCAATATTTCCTACGAACACAGGCGTTTCTCCGTTAACCAACTTGATATCTAATTTCTTCCATCTATCGTTCTCATCCAACATTCACGATATCCGTATACCACACGTATGTACCTCGATGTACCTACGTTGTCTCACATTCTATCTATACCGACGTATCAACGAGTGTCATGAATTAATGAAAACGAAGGTAACCGTTGCTCGTGTTTCTTCGCGGGAAAAATCGAGCGATATCGACGAAACGTCGAGGGAACGCGACTCCGTTGGAACGCGACCACGCTGTTTCTCTGTGTCTCTTCTCTTCGAAGCGACAAGCAGTCGATAAATCGATGGTAGAGCAGGTAGATATAATACCGTTCCGATACATACCAACCGAAAACTTATGCCCGTTTTCTGTTCGTCCGGTGGCCATGAGGTCGATCGCACACGCGATTCGCGGGCGACCAGTTTCCACCGGGGAGGCGTAGTTACACGAAGAGAAAGAGAGAGGAAGACGAAGCGTATACACGCGCGTGTTGCTCGTCTGTCGGTTCCTCACGGCTTGGACGCCGCTGTCTGAGAGGAGAACGACGACGTAGAAGAAGAAGAAGAAGAAGAAGAAGAAGAAGCAGAAGAAGAAGAAGAAGCAGAAGAAGAGGAGTCTGGTAGCAGGGTCTCCGTGGCATGAAGGGACTGCAGAGAGAAGGAATGTTGTTGTTGTGCCGGGAGGCGGTTGCATCGGGGAGGCGGTGGAGTGCAACGGCGCGACCGGCGGCGTGGATCAAGCGGTGGAAGAGCGACGAGGAGGGAAAGACGATGCAACGCGATCGAGAAAGAGGGAGAAGGATTCGACGGGGAAGAGACGGGGCGGAGTGGGGGGTAGTTTGGCGTTCGAGGCGCAAGAGGGGCGGCAAAGTCAATGCACCGCAGGGGAATGCAACGCGCCGCGCCAAGCAATACACAGAGTCTACTACGTCAGAGTGCATTCTACCGCACTTTACGACTACGTCGTCGTTGGTTGGTCTTGCCTACTATACGCGACTACGTCTTTTTCTGGCGTACGCTTTTCTCTGAATTTCCCCTCCCCCCTATCCTCTTTGCAGGATAACGTCTTCGCGCACATGGAGCAGAGACGAGGTTTGTCGCGAACCAAATCGTTTTCCATCAATTTTTCGCGAGTTTGTAACTTTCTCACCTTCTCGGCGCATTCTATTTCGGTGGATTTAGGCTGAGGTCGATGACACACCGTACACCACTATCGATAACGCGCGCGTATTTTGAAACTAGAAGATCGTTCATTGGTATTATTTCGTGGCGTGTACCTTTTATTTTTCCTCTCTTAAATTATTTAATAAAGGCAAACATTTGCCTGTAATTGCTTCGCGTAGATATTACCTACGCGACAAGCAGGCAATTTGTAAACATCATGATATCTACAAAACGCGTCAAGATTATTTACAGATGGAATGATTAGCTTCCGACGAGAATAACGAGAGTTCTACTTCGTCATTTTGAACGTGCAGCTACACCGTGGGAACGATGCAACATGGTGGTAGAATCGGTGGCGTACGAGTAAAACGCGAATAAACGGCAAACGTAGTTCCTCCTATGTTCGTCGTACAGATCGCCACGTACCTCACGATCTTTGTTCGCGTTTCACGATGTTCAAAATTCCTAAACGAAACGAATCTCGGACATGGAATACTCCAACGACCGGCATTTAAAAATTGGAACTTGCGCTTGCACGAGAGACTCGCTCCTAGGTGAACTTGCTTTCCCACGAGTCACGGGGGCCGAGCTTGAAAGCGAGCGCGTTGCGGCGAGGCAGAACGGCGCAAAGCTGAAGCCGGTGCGCTATCGCTTCTCGGAAGCAATGCATCACGGGACGATGCATACCGAGGCGGCGCGTGTTACGAGTCGACTCGAATCGAGTTCTCTCGCTAAACAGGACAGGGTAAAAAGCCGGAGGCGGAGGTAGGAAGAGAGAAGGTCGTGGCGGAGGTGGAAAAAGGAACGGGCTGAGAGAACGAGGAACGCAGAAACGCTTAAATGCGGGCCCTGGTTGCGTGGCGTGTAAAGCGATAAAGAAAACTCGGGCCACGACGTTCCCCGACTTTTGTCGGTCTGTAAACAACCGGCGACCGTATCGATCTGACGTGACACACACGTTTCTATGCTCCGGAAACCGAACGATTTCTGTACACCGCTGTCGGGTTACGTGCTCGTCGACTACTCCGTTTCTTTATTTCCCCGAGTCGTTTTAGTCCCCTCTCCGAGGAGATCCGACGTTTTCCCCTTGCAGGAAATGACACGCGAGTCACGCGGCGGAAACGACCGCGTAAGAACTGGGAATGCAAGCAGAAGTAGCTTTCGAACGGTACATTCGCGGTTTTGCGCGGACAAATCCAACAGCCTTCGCCGCCTTCCGAGGAATTCCAACGGTGCCCGTCGAAATATCAATTCGACCAGAGAAAGAGGCAATTCAAGTATGAATCGTTCGAGGGGAAAAGAGACATCTACGCGAACGATAGATAGCAACGACCTCGAAAGCACGCGGCTTACCGCGTCCCACGTACGCACGCCCGCGCGACCCGCGAAATTACACAACAGCGGAAAAAGAGAAAAAGGCGGAGAGACACCGCGTTCCGTTCTAATCCCTCTCCGTCCACGACGCGGTTCTCTCCCGTCCGTCTGTGCCCGCTTCTTTTTTCCTTATCGACTGTTCCACGATTACCGAAGAAATCCAGCGAAAGGAACGGGGTAAAGAAAAGTCAACGCGGGCAATCTAAAAAACGCGCGCGTATTCGAGCACGCGGCACGACGAAGAACTGGCGGCGTGTGGTCGTCGTTCGTGCAGTTCAGTCACTCTTGGCCGTTCGCACCGTACCCTCCCCCGTCTCCTTCTAGGTCCCACATACGCGTTCCCTTTCTCTCCACGACCGTCGGACCCCTACCCTTCCCGTCGCGCGTACGTTTTCTTTCTCTTCCGAACGGCGCGCGTTGGTTCGCGATCGCGAATATCGGTGTACGTGATCGCACACGCCGCGCCGGTGTGCCGTAGAACGGCGTGTCCGTGTGCCGTTCGTTCTTGGACAGCCGCGCGAAAGAGATCGGCTCGAGTACAAAGTCCATATACGTAGGTGAAGTAGTGTGCGCGTGCGTGACACGTACGTGTGAGGGAACGCTAGAGTAGGAAGGGAGGCACAGCGTGAGTAGCGTGTGTACGCGCGACGGGCTGCGCATGCGCGTCGCGCACCCCGAGAGGCGCACTGAATGAAGGCCCCCACCATCGCCACCCGACGGCCACGCACACACGCTATATACGCGGCCGTGCGCGTCGCCGCCGCTGTTACACGATGCGGCTGCCTAGCAGGATAAAGCCCCGTCGTGGTGTTTGCTCGGCCGTGGCTTCCAACTTTGTCAAATTCGACTGGCGCCTACCTACGGCCTTCTCGCTCGATAAGAACGTCGCTTTTGTGGATTTTGTCGGCCGTTGAATCCGTTGCTCGAATTGCCTTCTAATTAGACGAATCAACAGAGGAACATAGCCATCTTACTTTTACTTTCCGAAAGCACGAGCTTCGTTTTCCGATCGGCGAGATTCGTGCGGCGTATTTTTACGGAGTAACAGTTTGTAAATATCATCAGACCGCGAGAACAATTTCGTTTCTATCGTGCAAGAGTAACGTTGTCTCTCGTAACGATTTCTAGCTGGCTGGATTTCGCACGGGCCGAAGATCGAATTTCATTGGCCCGCATCCGCGATGCGGCGCACAGGCGAACGTCCCGCTCGGCCAGAGAACCGTCGACGACGCTCGGTGTCTGTATTACTACCACCGCGCCGCGTCGCCTTCCTCCTTTGCCGCGGAGCGGCGGTGTGTCGAGACGAGGCGCTACGAGAGGAAATTAGAAATTTGCTCGGCGGAGATGGTTGTAGGATTGTTATTTGATTCGTTACTGCGGGCTCTGCCGAGTAATTGCGCAGCAAGCCCCCAGACTCGGAACAATAGCGTAGAAGCGAGAAGGAGGACTCGAGGCACGCAGCTCGTCGAAAAAAGAAACGGTATTGGCCGCCGCGCCGGAAATATCTGCCCCAAGGCGATATCCTATTGTTCTCGGCGCGCTAAAAACAACCGGGTGTAACTAATTAACGAAACGAATGCACGTGGGCGGCCAGGCAACTTCCACAAATCCGACGATCGCTATATATCGAGCCGAAGGTCCGATACGCTAGAAAACCTCGTTTCCTGAACTCTGGCAACGCGTTGTCTGGTGACTAACGTTTCGTTGAACGGTCAATCTCGAAATTCCAAAGCATTTTGTAATTCGCCATTGTACGCGATACGACTTTCTCCAACGAATGGACTCTACGGAAGTAAGTTACGCGTTTCTCGACGATTGAACGTTCACGTTTACGTAACGAAATTACCAAGGAAATTGGGAAATTTAGGATAAAAAGCAAAGTTCGCCTGAAACGTTTAAATCTCGACGTCATATCTCGTTTCGTTTCAACGAGAACGAGATTCTGCCTCCATCAAAATGATCGAGAAAAATTGGCTCGTGGTATGAAAACAACGCACACCGCACTCACATTATGCGCCACGTAAGGATGCATGGAAGAAGAGACGTGCACGAACACGCTCGTGGAGCGTCGGGTTTGGCCATCGGCCGACATATGCCGGCTGCCGTGCGTGCAGCTGCTATATCGTCCTTTGGGTTTGGGTCGGTGGGTGACACGTTTCGCTCGTTGTGCACGGCTGGTACACACGCGGCAGCCAATGGGTATTGATTTGTGGAGTGAACGCACCGCACCCCCTCCCCTCTCGTCGCTTTCAACCCCTCTCTGTTACACGATGGCTCTGCCACGACGCGTCGGCTCGCCGCTAAACAGGCTGGTCCGCGCGCGTACACGCTCTCTCCGCTTCCCTATAGAGACCAGATACACGCACGAATTCCGCACACACGCCGCACAGACGGTCGCATACACAATTACGGCTTAGGTACACCCCCCTTTCAGAGAGCCCCCGATGACCGCGCGAGCGCGTATATACAGTACACAGTGTCCCACCCTCCGCTTGGTTCAGAGACCGCTTCCCACCGGAGCGCACCCCATCTACCACTGCTGCAAGGGGGGTTGACTGCATCCTTTGGGTGGGTCAGGGCCAGAGAGACGGAGAATCGCGGCCGGATTCGGCTAGGTCGAAGGGACGAGCGGATGAAGAGTTCGTCAAACCTCCGGAGAGATTCGGCGAGTACGCGCGCGCGTGTGTGTGCGTGAATATTGGCTGCGTTTACACGCACGCCCTTCCAGGGTACCGTGGATCCAGGAAATTCCTGCGTTTCGAGGAATGCCGGCGATCGTGGAATTCTCGACGTGAAACGCGACTGCGGTTACAACCCCATCGAGAATGTCGTTGCTCGTTATGAGTGCCTGGATCGATGGAATCTTAATTTGGGGTTGTATTTCGATTGCCTTACGGATCGATACTTGGTAGTTAATTATGGGAAAAGAGCAAAAAAAAAAAAAAAAAAGAAGGGGAAAAGAAAAGAAAATGAAATGAAATCATAGGAGAAGCGCGGTTCGAGATGTTGTTGCACGAGATACGAGAGGAAAAGGGAACTGAGTATAAAGAAGAAAGGAACATTAAGTAAAGAGAACGCAGAATTCTGGTCACCTTGGTGGCAAGGTAGCGCATACCACGAGCTTCTCCATATAGAGTCAAGAGAGAACGTACGGGTCCGTGGCGAGCGCAAGGACACGGTCCAAACACACGGAGCGAAGGGGTGAACGTTCGCACGGGGGTGGAGTAATGAAAGAAACGGGTGGGGCGGGGCGTGGGGATGGAAGGTCGACGACGGGCGACGATGGGAACGACGAACGGTGCCGCTGAACCGTCGAGGGGATAAAGGATACACGACCAAGCGCAGGAGTAGAGTAGCGAACCCGCGCGCGTTTTTTTTCTCTGTCCCGCGCAGAGAGACGAATCCACCGTCCCAGGAAGGAGAGGAAGAAGAAGCGACGAAGAAAAAGGTGGAGAGAAGGGGTGTAGAAGAAGAACGCGCCAGGGGACGGGAGAAACACGCGTGCGCGCGCGCGAGCACGACCGAAGTAAACAAGTGGAAGCAATGGAACGGGACGAGCACCGGTCAGTGCGCTGCATTTGGTGCATTCCTGCAGTCTGCGCCGCTGCGGCTCGCGATGGAGAGAGCAGGAGAGCCAGCAAGCCGGAGAACGTTGAACAGAGACGGGAGAGAAGGAAGAAGGCGAGAGAAGAGAACGTACGAGAGAGACTCGAGCGTCAAGGGGAAAGGAGAAAGAGCGACGAAGCTCTGCAACGCGGCACGCCACTTTGGACCGACGGACGCAAACCGCATTCCCGGCCGTGACCTTCGCTAGGACATCGCCACTGCCCCCACCCCCACTCGGCACACACCACTCTCTACCCCTTCCACGTTGCACCCCCTGCCCCCCGACCGTCGCGTTTCTGATCCTCACCGCCCCTCCCGTGGATGGTAATCGTCTTTCTTTCTTTCTTTCCCTCCTTCTTTCTCTCCCTTCTGCGCGCTCTGCCTCCCTCTCCCTGTATCTTCGTCTCGTTTTATAGGAAGCCTCTCGCTCGTACTAATCGCGAGATCACAGCGAGAAGAACGTGGAACCGCGCAGCATCCCATGAACAACGTCGCCTCTTTCTCTCTATCGGCCGTTTCCCACCCTGTGCAGTCCGATAGTCGACGAACTCTCCATTTGGTCGCGAGTTTCCCTCCGCGAGTGCCTACCGTGTCTAGTAGCTGGCCTTCCGCGGCGACCCTCGAGGTGCCGGACTTTTTTCCTACACGACTTGTTGTCTTGGTCGGGCGGCGCCCTCCTACTCCGTCCAAGTATTCCACTCACTTTGGTGGAACTCTAAATCCGTTGGTGACGAGAACCGCGCGAATCATATGATTCACGGGGCTATAAATAGGGTTGGGGAAAATCGGAGGCGAAAGTCGAACCGAACCGTGTGGAAACGCGGCGATCAGCGGCTAAGGGCTCCGAACGACGATTTGAAATTTCCACCCAAGAACCGGACCGCTTCCGTACCAAGATCCCTCGAACCATCTCCAACAATAAGAAACGAACGTGTACGATACGTTCGATGTAATTGTCAAATTGTAAACTATCGATCTGTAAAGCAGTAGCTATATACTAGCAGAATGCCGTGAGAAACTGTCATCAAGACGATTTCTCCGATCTGCCCACGGTCTAACAAAACGATCTCGGTCTCTCAAGACTTTAAACGCGTTCTTGCTTACAAACCGCGAACGAGATTGCAAGATCTAGCGGAACCGAGTGGCGGCGTGTCACGGATCTTCAGGAAAGCCAGGACGGAAGAACGTCGGAGGCCACTTCACAGGGGCCGTTTTAATTTCCTGCCGCGGCGAGAAGCCAAAGACTCCGGGACACCGAACACGCTCGCCGTCTAACCGAGCGCCCCACGAGGGAGATTCCACCGTGCCGCGAGCATAGAAGGGAAGCGAAGAGAAGAGAAGAGGAGCGAAATACGGGAAGAAGAAGCCAAAGAAGAGGAAACACGCGGTATAAAGGGGAGAGTGGGAGTGGAAGCAAGCAAGGGCACGGCCCTGAAGAATTTCAGAGTCCTCTCTCGGCCGCTCTTTCTCTAATTTACGAGCGGTCGCCCTGAATTCGAGCAAATATTTGTCCAGCGCGTCCGACTAACGGGTGTATATAAGAGAAATGAAAAAGAGGGGCGGGGGCGGGGGAAGGGGGGCAAGGAGGGGTACAGACGAAAGGCACGTAGGATCGAAACGAGAGAGAAAACGGGGTAGGAGTAGAGACACAGGCGGGAGGAGAGAGCATCATTCATAGTTTCTCGAAAAGCGTTCCCTTCACACCGTTCTCTACTCGTCAACGAATATTTTCTCCTCTCCTCTGTCGCACCTTCTCTATATACCTGTCGTACCTTTCTCTCTCCCTCTCTTTCCCTGCGTTCTTTCTAGAACCGGCGTTCTATCCATCGACCTTGCATTTCGAGTTCCAAAAGATTCTTTGAAGGAGGCCGCCCAGTGTCTAGCCGGAAGCACCTACTGGAAAGTATTCGTCCGAGAGGGAAGAAGAAGGCGAGAAACCGAGTACCTGGAAGTCGTGTTAACACGCGCTGCTGGACGCTACAAGCCGCTCCAATTAGCATCTTCTTTTTCTCCTTCGACTTCTTTCGCCTTCTCCTCGCGCCTGACTCCGCGGCTTCCTTTTCAGCCGACTCACACACGACCGACGACGAGCACCTGTTGAACGGACCCGGAGAACTCTTTCTCTCCCTCCCTGTCGTCTCCGAGACACCGTCGATAGCCTCTGCCAGGTGTTCCGATACGGATTCTAATCGTTCTCTAGCCGCTACAGGACATAGGAATAAGTGATGTTTCTGTCATGGCGAATGATATCTCGTAGTCGTAGGTAATTGATGGTTTCGAGTAGATAAACGTTTCTGAAGAAACGGTCGCATCAATGTCGATGACAAATTCATGGAGTCTTATACCGTATCGGTTGATAGTTTCAACACTGTGCTATACACTTCGCATGCATTTCCTTCGTTCTACTTTACACAAGCGGTTTTATACGCCGCTGCTACCACAACTTCGCCAGTCGTCGAGAGTTAACCTTAAGGGAGTCTCAAAAATTCCATTACCACGGGTCTGATTGTACCACGGAATAATGCAGTCCCAATCACGCTTATGCGATTTGCAATCACAGTCGGTGCTTGTTAATTGAATTTCGAAAGATTCGATCTATTGGTTACGTCTACGAGCAGGGAGGAGGCTACGATTTTCCAAGTAACGATTTCTTCAAAAGATTCGATTTACACTGGGGTTACGTAATCGTATATTTTCGAACACGAGGGACGTTCCAACAATGCCACATTTTTTCCATTGCTGTACGACAGTTTCGCCTTTAGAAACGAACGTGAAGGAAAAGGAGGAATGCGCGCGGCGTTTTCCGGCAATTGACGCGTCAATTCACGCCGGCTGGATCCAGCAACGGCTAGTTTCGCCGCTTCCGCCGGGGCGCAAAGTATTTTTATAGTTGGCTTGGGACAGAAAAACAAAAGAAAGAAGAAAAGAAATAAAAGAAAAGAAGCGGACGGGCTCTCGTAAGCAACGCGGAGCAATCCACCGGACGGGGACCCCTCGTTGCACGGCCGGCCCGCTCCTGCTGAGCGAAATACGCCGGCATCCAAATAATTCGGGATACGCTCGTGTGAGATATGAATGAGAGGAGTGGGTACGGCGTGGTGTTGTTTACTGTCTGGCAGGAACGGAGTAGAAGAAGAAGCATCCGCGTGCACCGACGAAAAACGAAGAGACGAACACGGGGTGGCGAAGAAGACGAAGACGAAGAAAACGAGGAAGAAGGGGAAGGAGAAGAAGAAGGAGAGAGAGAGAGAGAAAGAGAAAGAGAGAACACAGAGTCGAGTGGTATAAGAGAATGTGAACGGGAGAGACGAAGAAGGACGAAGAGCGGAGGGGAACCTGGTACGAGGACGGGGACCGGGCCCAGGATTCGAAGAAAGAAGAAACGGGGAGTCAACGACCCAACGAGAAGTGCCGTCTCTCCGCGTTAAGGCGCGCTCGAAACTCTCTACCTCTCTGCTCTCTCTCTCTCTCTGTCTGTCCTTCTTTCTCTCCATCTTGAATCCGCGCAAAGACCTCCGCTATTGCGGATTGATACGGGATCAAGGCCGTTTGCCTTGCGGAATTCCATTGCCTGTGCGCCTCGTACAGGTGGTAGAACCTGATAAACGCGAACGACCAAGAAGTATCCTCTTCATGGTTCTTCTAATTTTGTTCTTTGGAATCGATTCCAAGGAAGAGTAAATAAAAGTTGAAGGACCTTGTTATTTCGAAGCGAGACGTGTACGT
Source organism: Bombus pyrosoma (assembly GCF_014825855.1). Lineage (NCBI taxonomy): Eukaryota > Metazoa > Arthropoda > Insecta > Hymenoptera > Apidae > Bombus > Bombus pyrosoma. The sequence goes on from NC_057776.1 coordinate 7,425,819, forward strand.
TGTTATCGAATGACAGAGCGGAGGAGACGGTGATGGAATGAAAATGAACGCGCGTTGGAACAACGATAAATCACGATAGATCTGCACCGATCTAACAAGGCCGTTGGATTACGTCATTGTCGCCGCTAGAAAGGAAAATACCACGGCTGTGCGCAGGTTTAACGCCGCCACCGAGCGCTGCTGACCCGTGTAAACGAAGTCAACGACGATCTACGTCTATTTTCTACTCCAGAAAGTTCCGCGTAACCAACACACCAGGCTGGGTATACGTTCACCGAGAAATTTTCTATTTGATTCTCTTTGACGATACCTAGAACTCTATACTCGACCGGATACGTGGAAAACGTTCCTCGACGACGATTCCAGTCGAATACGAAACGCGCACGCGCGGCCGAGAAACCGCCGCCGCCTCTTCCTTCGAATCCTATGAATGATTGTCGTTGTCGCGGTGTGGTCGTCAATCTCTTGACGTCACGGCAGCAGCAGCAGCAGCAGCGGCGGCGGCGACGGTCGTGTTACGACCGTGCGACCGTTATGTGACCGATTGGCACACGACAGCCGCGCCGACTGCTAGCACCTGTCTACGCGACTCTCCTGCTTTCCCATGCTGTCCGGATTCGCTAGAGGTGTCCCGTGTCTCGCCCGATCGTTGCGCCAATACCACTCGAAATTAACATTCTAGACGCTTCTAGCCTCACCGTTCCTGGTAGCCACTGTTTCGCCACGCAGTTTTTAATTTACTGCTAATCCCTTCCCCGCTATTTCTTCCCAACATGCCGATCAGAAATTTCATCCTATTTACATCGGCGAATAAAATATAGACTAGTTCGTCTAGTCGATCGTGGTTCGCGCTTTCGATGCAAAGATTTCCATATACAAGCGAAAAAATGTTGCTGACGTGCGAGAGACGCCAACGATTATTTCGCTAGCGAGCCAGCGAGTCGCTGTTGATCGACGACGACGTAGGGCGTCACGCCGGCGAAAAAATTCCAAATCGGCGCGCTTAAAGACACGCCAGTTTCGGCGAGTGGGATTGATATGGAGATTAAAGGGAGGGGTGGGGTCTGCGAGCGAGAGATCGGTCGGCGACCGAGTGAGCGAGATAGAATGAGATGTGTGCGAGCGAGAGAAGCGTTTCGAAAGAGGAACGGAGACGTCGTGAGAGAGGGGAGAGAAGGAAAGAACCAAATATATATATATACACACACACACACATATATATATATATAACGAGAGAAAGAGAGAGACAGATAGATAGATCGAGAGAGAGAAAGAGAGTGAGAACGGGGTAAGGGGAAGACAAGAGGGTCAGTAGCTCTGCGTTCTCATGCATTCCGCTCTGTCATGGCGGCCAGCGACTCAGACACGCTTCGTCTGTCCTCGTTGTGCATGCACTCCGGGGGCAACGTGCAGTTCGTCCTCGTTGCACACGGCTAAAGAGGAAAGAGAACCGAAAGGAAGGGGTGCCAGAGGAAGAAGAGGCCTGTGGGGAGATGGCAAAAGACGGTAGGAATGGGGGTGGGGTAGGGAAAGACGGAGGGGAGCGCCCACTGCGTTAAATGCTCCACGGCGAAGGCGCGCGCGTTCTCTCGCCGTACTTCGGGCCCCCTTTTCCTCGCCGAGGCCCTTCTGCGTCGCGACGTAAACAAGCCAGGGCCACGCCGCGCTCTCTCTCCCTCTCCCTCTCTCTGCCGCTCTCATCGCCCGATACCAAGCAACGCGTCAACGTTCGCCGTGTCGCGTACGACTCGAATTTCTCGCGATATCTATGAGAAAATTCGATCGACATTTTTCGATCGTCGTCGATTTTCATACTGTCGAAAGTTGCGACGATCGAATACAATTTTTCTCGATCTAACGATCGATAGTTCGCTTTGGCCGTAAACGAGACATCGTTGGCCAGGTTTATAAGTCGCAATTTAAATACTCTACTGAAATGTAAAACGTAATGTAACGAACAATTGGCGCAAATCGGCGCAAAAAGGATGCAAACGAAACAGGATCGCCATAGCAAAGATCGCGGTACCCTGTCCGAATGACGACAGTACGCGTGGAACGCGATTGTTCGATGGAGTACCGCGGCCGAGTACCTGAACACGATCCACCGAAACGGCACATTGATTCGTAGCGACGATTTCAACTTTTAAACCGTAGTCCGACGTTACAAAGCGTACGAAATGCGAGTTGCAGCGTACGGTTTACGATGCTCGTTCGAAGAGCACCGAAGATCACGGAGACAGTCGATAGAGACCGAAGAAAGGGACAAAAGGGGATGAACAGAGAGGAGAGGTTCGAGCGAGAAGCGCGAAATAATTTAGCGATCAAACGCAGCCGCGGGACCATTACGCGAGAAGCGAGAGTCGGACTTGTCCGGGACGACCAGCAGCCGTAAACACGACGTGGCGCGACGCTTTTATTGCCGACATGCTAACCACGATCGCGTATTTAATCAACCGGGGCTTTGTTGGACCGAAATACCCGCGAGTCCGGGGCCATTTTTGAACGACGCGTTTCCGAGAAACGCCGCGCCGCTGCGTCGAAATCGATCGTAAATCGCGGCCATCTCCTTACCATTCTTTCGAAACAAATATATAGAACTTTTGCGTCGGATCTAGTTTCTACCACAGTCTTACGATTCTCCTTTACTCTATATGACCGGAAATTGATGTTATATCCCAATGGATGTTAAAATGCAGGACAGTTTTTAGACATTCGCTTTGGATATTCGATGTAACGTTTCTACCGCCTTCAGCGTGCGACACGCAACGTAAAGCGATTTGAAATCAACCCGAATCGATTCGCGTTATAATAAGTTCACGATACGTACGACGAATATTCGTAGCAACGATATTTCGCACTTTTGAAGACGAAACCTGTACATTTCTGTAAACCAGAAGATGCGAGATCTTAATATGGCTGTGCCTGCTTATTGCGGCGAATAGCGTTCATTCTCGTTTTTAGGTGAAGGCATTTTTGAAAAAGGGGACTGAAAATGAGGAAGAACCGGATGCTGAAACGATAGAAAAGACGCGGAAGAATAAACGACGGAGGTACGTAGAGCGAGAAGAAATCGAAAGGAAAGAGAACGAGCAGGGAAGCCGAGTGGATATCCTCGCTCAGTAACGTGGGTACTATCGTATATCTTCCCACAGGAGGGCGGGAACGTCGTCTCGTAAGGGGAGACGGCAGAAGGGCGAGAAGGGTCCCACTAACGCGCGACCGCCGACAATAATGCGGAGAAAGGGCACATGAATGCCTCGTGTTTGCACATGCGCGGGAGCGATGAACTTGAGAAGAAGGTCTTGCCTTCGCTTCGCCTCATCCAGCCTTCCAGGACACTTGGTCCCAGCTTGTTTTCCACGTCCTGCCACTTTCTCACATTTTCCATGAAACAGACACAGATATATAAATGAACAAGATGAACCTTTGAAGCATATCGTAGAAATAATTTTCTCAGAGTTCGATGGAACGCGGGGCTCGAGTATCAACAGCCACGCGAACAAAGCCACGAAAGTGTCGCCGTTCTTGTCCGGAGGAAGCACGAAACACGGTGGTCGGGGCTGGAGCGGTCAACTTCCAAGACGACATTCCACCGGTACCTGTCCTTAACTCAGCCTCCTACAGTTCGCATTCGCTGCGATCGACCCACCTAACCATAATAGCACGTGTGCACACGCTTGTATATCGTGCTCGATTCCTGCCAACGTGAAGATCGAGATCGGTGAGAACGCGCATGCCGCGCAACAGGAAACGTACATACCGCTTTCCTCGTACAATTTTATTTCGCTGCTCTCTTTCATCGCATTTTACGGAAATAACTTTCATCCGACGCCAGCGATAAAATAATCGGCGATGTGCGTAATTCGTTGGGAAATACCTGCACGGCGAATCGAACAAATACGGTCAAGCGGTAAAACGAAAATGGCAGGCATCGGGTATTCAGGAATGCGATAAATACGATGATGCAGAGGCTGCACTCGGATGTGCGCTCGCTCGCGCGCAGCTGCCATTGAAAGCAACCGTCCGAGACGTGATTATTCATATGTTACGCAAGAAGTTATATTTGCAGCGTTGAAATGACGGCTTCGCGTTCCGTTCGATCGTAGCCTAACGTGATCGACCCCGAAATTGGTCTCTATCTCTCTCTGATATTTGACAAAAACGACGACGAGAAAAATGGTGTAGGGCGCTGCCTTGTCGGAAATGAGAACCGCTGATGCGCGGCCGCTGTGGCTGCGCGGGCGTACGCTGCCACAGGAAATATGAATGTAACGCCGAAAATTCATTCATAATAAGATCTGGCTACTCGAATATACCGGGGGCGTGCTATTTGAATTTCGGATTAGGGGTCCGGTCGTTAGCTGGACGCGGAGAGGGGAGAATCGGTGGGGGAAGCTGGGGGAAGAGGTTAACGAGATCCGCCGATAAATAACACGGTCGTTTTCCTAAATCGTGAGAATAATGGGCCGGTTAGGAGAGGCTTACGCGCGCGCAGTTCGAGTGGGCCGCGGTGTGCGTTCAACGTGTGGGATTCTATCGAGAATTTCTATAGAGAGATTCTACCGAAACAGCTGCGAAGATCAAATATAAAACGCGAGTAACTATGAAAAATACGAAATAGAAATCGAAGAGAAACAGATACCACGGGTACAAGGCTTTTTTCTTCTCTATATTCTATTTATCGCAGATAATCTGTGGGAAACGCTACGATCAATTTGTTGCGTGTTAGATTGTCGATAAGGACAAAGTAAATATTTATTTATACGTCTAAATATGTATGCGTGAGTGCGAATACGTACCGGAGGAACTCTATTATGTCGTAATGTTCTTCGTATCGAGGGATAGCACGCTTCGAACTTGCTCGATGGACGTGACGTTTGCGCACTTTTTTTCTCCTCGCTTCACCTTTACTCGAACTTACGGTAATATATCCGTGGCGTGCCCCGCTTCCCGTATGGGCCATCGAACTTGGAACGCACTGTAGAGGAGGAGCCGGGGCCCGTATTATGGGAACACACACGTCTGAACACGTGTGTCTCACTTCCTGCGGCGGGCCGGAAGTCTCTATAGTACTATGGCGCACCGTAGTGTAGCGTGACCACGCTACAAGGGCCATTACTACCTCAATGGCAAAAAGAATGGTCCAATTACCGGTTAAGCCACGTTGCTCGTCGTTACTCCTTTAATGCGTTTTTCGGGGGCGTGTACACCTCTCCACTTTCCTCCTCTCGTTTCTTATTTTCCCTTTTTTCTCTCGAACCTCGCGCGTCTATTATTTCTTCGGTGTATTCTTCGCGCGTTCAAATTTTACTCGTTGCGGCTCGTGCGCTGTTCCTCTACGTTGTTTCACGTTCGCCGCGTAGGAATGGCTTGCACACGTTCCCGTTTCTCGTTTCGACGAATTTCGCGATGGTGTACCGTGAACGTATATCAAGGGACGCGTCCACGTTCTACTCGCTTCGTGCCATAAATAAAGGCGTTCTCGAGTGCGCGTAAGACACGAAAAGAGAAACCGGTAGAGCGATTTCCGGCCTAAGGTTCCGCCATTGCGCCTACTTCACGTTTTCGATGTTCCGATATCTTTCTCGACCTCGCTTCGTTCTACCGGAGGAACTCTATTTTGTTCGAGCCACGTGGTGCTTGGTAACGCGTCAGTTCTTTCCGATCCGTCCATTACTCGAAGCACCATCGCCGACGCACTCATAATATTCCCTACATATCCGTCTGATCGTAGCAAAGTTGCTCGGACGCTACCCTCTTTGTATACAAACAACACGGACCGCGTATTACTACATACGACATGTGGCCCGAATTTCCTCGGCGTATTCGCCCTTGACACCAACGGCACACGGGATGTTTATCCAGTGCGCGTAGGCCGACACTCGCGTACACGCGTATACATCGTTCCACCATGGCCGCGTGTGGTGCGAAAGAAAGAGAGACGGGAAAGTGGATCGACGCGACGGAGCACGGTCACGATGAACACGACACGACCATACCGCGGCATGGCTCGTACCACACTGAGAGTGATCGCTGGCGCGTCACGCTCAGGGCGATGCGCAGACGCGGGCTGCGCACACGCTGCTGCGCACGACGCGGCGGCAACCAGCCGCGATGCGCGTTCGCATTCGCTAACACGCACTCACGCATGCGCGATGCACGCACCCACACGAGCCTGGCTCTCCACATACAACTACTCTCCTCTCTCCTTCCCTTCCTCTACGTATACGCGATGCGTTGCCGCGGGTGGTAGAGGTCCGTGAAAGAGCAGGGACGAGGAGGGGAAAGGAGCGAAGAAAGACGCAGAGAGGGGACGAAACAGACCCGTTAGTTCTCAGAAGTGGACCGCCACCGCTCGCCGCCAAACAGACCTGTAACCACGTACCGACCGTGGTGGTTCTCTCTCGCTTGCCACCACCGGCGTGCTTGCTTTCGGACCTACTACTCTCTTCGCTACTCTTACGTGTCTCGTGACACGCGAGAAACACGGACGGAATTTGGTACTTGCACGATTTGGAATTTTCGAAATTACCGGCTCGAATGTTTCCGCTTTTATCTTCTCCGTCTTTATTTCCATCGCGTTATGTCTCTTTCTTCTTTCTTATTCCTCTACGTATATATATTATTTTATAGCCACGCGTTAGATATATTCACGCGTAGCGCGATAAACGGACAGGCGCGCGAGTTCTGTCGCAAGCTGACCGACCGACCGGCCATTGATTAGATACAAGTGTTTACTCGAGTGACGAACGCATACCGATGTCATGTGTTTTTCACAGAAAGCGGATGGAACGTCGGAGCAGCGAGGCCCGTAAATATACCGGCGTCGATGAAATTGGGAGAAAAACCGGTTATCGCCTCTCTACGGGTGAAAAAAGAAAGAAGAAACGAAAGAAAGGTTACACACAAGCAGCGTGTGTGGGAAAGCATCGGATGCAGGCGGGAAGGGGGCGTTTCGCCGAAACGCGACCTCGACTTTCGTCTAGTTTTTCTTACCGAGTAAAAGTGGCAAGTGGTGGCCGGTCGTATACCCATCGGGGATCGACATTTCCTTTCTTTCACGGAACGGGGGCAGCGTCGTGGGTGGTACACACCACGTATAGCGTGCGCACCAGCGAAATGAGAAAGTTGCCTCTCGTGCGATCTACAATTAACGATGTTTCGGCGGCTCTCCGTACGAAAGAATATTCCCAAACTCTGCTACCACGATTTTTCCTCCTATCGATAACGAATTTCGTCGATAGAACGATCTTCTCGTAAAATAATAGCATCACGGAACATCGTCGCGACGAAATGGAGCGTCCCGACGACGACGACGACGACGACTGCTGGAAAGCGTAAAATTCTTTCAACCAAATTCCGTTGCAGAGGGATCGAGACTCTGGTTTCGTGCGCGCGTTTCATTCCGTTCCTTTTCTCTCACGACGATTCCCGAGACACACACGGGCGGTCTAAGAACTGCAAGATTCATTAACGGTTCCTTGGCACGGAGGTGGGCACGCGTGTGTGTACACCGGCGTGCATTCCATCGGTCGCGCTCGTGTGAACGACCGTAAGGTGTACTTGTACACAGAGACACCCGGGGAGGGAACAGAGATCCCGGAGATAGATGTCGAGTGTGTAAAAAGGAAAGAAACAGGAGAGATAGAGAAAAGAAGTTATACAGAAGGAACGGGAGAAAAAGAGGGAGAAGGAACTAGCGTGTACATATTTGATGCGCACGGTTCGCCTGCTAGACGGCAGACCTTTTCTATCGTCATCATCGAGGTACGCAAGGAACGTACGAGAGTTATTAAGGTCAGTGGTGTAGCGACGATCGCGACGTATCCCGGAGATACACCGGTTACCGATTTCGTATATACGTTTATATATCTACGTATATTATTCAGATTATTCCAGCTTCGCATAATCGGGTCCCACCGTATAGTTTCGAACTATAATCGATGCAACGGTAATTGGACGCACTGCACCGCACGTAATCCGGTTCAAACTGATCGATTTACGGCAATAATAACGGTTATAAATAACGTAGACCTTTTGCTCGTGCAACGTTCCGATTGTTTCGCCATCGAGCCGATAGAAACGGCACGGTCTAATGCAAAATAACGGCCGAGGAGACTCATTTCGGTTATTAATCGTAGTCGATTAATCTGTCGGTTCGTTGTTCGACGTCCACGTCGACGTCTCCATCGTGCGTTTTTTCTTCGATAATTGGAAACCGCGCGTATAAAAATCGATTTATCAATTTTGTCGATTTTACGTTTTTTAAGTCTCGCAGACATTTTGTCGGTTATTATTATAGGTTTATCTTGTCGTATACTTCGAGATGGGAGCAGAAAGTGGACCGCGAGACGGTTGAAATCTCATCCGCGAGATATAACTGGGATAAGCTAAGCCCGAAGGCGAAGCTAAAAGTTGCAACTTTGTCGTTACGGCTGATCGAACAGCGTGTCCAAACGATGTTGCCGACGATCGAACCGGGAATTGCATGTAATTTGCGATCGCTGCGAACGGATCGGATCCCGCTTCGCCATCCAGACTTTAATAACTATTCGGCTCGTTTTAACCGTGCAATTTGCATCTCGGACAACAATATGGCATGGTAAACGTGACCACGCATCGCTGTCCATTCCATTTCGCGTTTCAAAACGATATACGCGCGTATCCTCGTTATGCGCGCTACGTTGCGACGCCTATGCGAGGAGATCGCGGAGGCGCACCTAACCTATAAAGAGACACGGAAACGTGATGGAATGCGCGCGAACCGAACGCCTGCGTCACTCCGTATCACCGTTTCATCATTCGATACCTCTTTTCCATCCCACTATACGTTATTTCTCCTTCTCTGATCAATTTCAGATCATTAGACTATAATCCTTTTCTAACCTGTTTCATTAGATACCTCTTTTCCATCCCACTCTACAATTATTTCCTCTTCTCCGATCAATGTCAAATCATTAAGATCTCTTTCAACCTGTTTCATTGGATACCTCTTTTCCGTCCCGTTATACATTTTTCAAATTATCGGAGGACGAATTTTACATTTTTCATTTCCTTCGTTTCCTACGAAAAATTTGCATCAACTCGAACACGTCGGCTGCACTTAATTTCGAAAGGGCTACCTTCTGGAACAGATTTAAAGATTCGTTCGATTTATAATCCAAATAAAGAAAGATCGCCACTATCTTAGAGAACAACCGCAAAGTGTCAACCACGTTAAATATATATAACGAAGTATTTGAACTTCGAATTCCATGCAAAACAAATTTGCTTCGTCTTTTCCATAAAACAACATTCGCTTCGAGGTATCGGCAAATATTTTTCTACGCGCAGACGAAATTGCATCGCGAGGTATCCCGTGCAGAAGAGAGTCGAACGAGCCCAAAACCGAGCAAGAACTTCGATCGCAGAGTTGCTCTTCGTCAAAACGTGGTACAGCAGGAGAACGAACAAAATGAGAGAATAGGAAGCAGAAGAGAGAACACGGAGAAAAGATTTATCCGTGGGATGCGTGACGACGAATGGAGAGAGATTCGCCCGATGAATCACTGCACCGCGAGCCGTCATTCTCCTTCTCTGGTGGTTTGTTCCCCCTTTTCGTTCCGCAGTTCTTCCACCTGACACGCCGGGGCACTTAAGGCAACAACGACACCCATCCGCGGCCAAAAGGCAAGACGAATGCCCGCTATCTTGGATTTCGTAACGGACAGTCGCCACAATATTTCTCGACGACCCGTTGTCGCTTCGCGCCTCTCGGCTTTGCTCGCTCGCGTGTCGCGCAGGTGACCACCTCTTTGCTCTCGTAAACGGGACGCGGCCGTTTCTGGCGTGCACGGAGCTCTGTATTTACGAAAAAGGGCACCGGAGGAAGTGCGCTAAAACCACCGGGAGTCACCACGAAATCTATAAACTTTCGACGACCACACCGTATCGTCAAGAAGCGAGTCGAGTTTCAAGCGCGAGCCCAGATAAAGGGGCGAAAGCTGGCGCTAGAACGGAAGTCGAAGGCGTTCGCGTTCCAGCGGCTGTTACGAAATGTTATTTAACTCGTTCGAGCCTCGGCTATTATTATAAGACGATCTCGGAAAGTTGGAACGGTTGGAGGTTGGGCGGAGTTACTCTTTGTTTAATTTGACCTACATTGTGTAATTAAGTTCTTTAATTATTCTTGAAAAGTTTCGATTTTAAAATAGCGAGAACTTTTTAATTTTGTTGTCTCGCCCAATATATACTTTCGCCCAAAAGCCTCAGGATTTAATAAAACTTGGATATTTCGCGTTATGAACATCGTTCTAACAAAGTTGTCGAATATTATGTCGATATTATATTATTTATCGATTCGAACGAAGAAAAATAACGACACACGTAAAGTGCGAAGACTCGAAGACTAAGAGTCTTGGGTGGGTGTATATCGTGGATTGTCAAAGTGTAAGAGAACGAAATTTGAATGCGCGTAGACTAAACTCAAAGCTCAGCCGCTCGTATTCGATAAAAAATACAACACGTAAACCGATGTTGATGTCTGCCCGCTTTATTTATTCACTACCTATCGCTCCGATTCTATACAATGCGATTTCATCGACACATTTTTCATAGCGTCGATATCGATTTCTTTATAAGGCATACATGGTGTGCCATCGAATGTTTTGAACGCAACAGAAACACATCGTACGTGGCGTCATCAGCCTCTCGGCTTGTGATTCGAAACGGGCCGCGGCTTTATCAGTTAAGAGAAGCCGTGTTGCTGTTGCAGGCAGACGAACACGGATAGTAGAGAAGAAAACACAAAGAGAAAGAGAAAGGGGAGCGGCAGCAAACAGCGATGGGTTGCACCCGCGGGGCCAATCACGACGACTCGTGGCGCCTTAATTGGTACTCGCACGCGTGGCTCAGGCTTAAGAGTCGGAGCGAGAAGCAGATGCATCCCAAGACGTTCACAACAGGAAATTCCTCCTCCCTCGCCGCTCCTCTTCTCACATTCCAGCTTCTACGCATATTTATGCGAGCCGTCCTTCCTTTCCATCTGACTTCTGGAACCCTATGTATCTCTCCTCCTCCGCCCTTCTGTTTCCCTCCCTTTCTCGTTTTCCCCATCCGTTGCCCATGTATCCTTCTCGTCGCAACGTGCGTTGGCACGCACAAATAGATATCCTCGTGCGACGACGCGATCGCTGGCTGCTCGGCTCGACGCGAACCGGGGGATTCGATGAATGGACCGAGCGCCGGACGAGGGTAGGGTTGGAAAAGAAGGGCGTCAATGAACCGAGAGTTGCGTGAGCGCAATTATCGTTCGTAGCACGAGCGATCGCAGCTTTCTCCTCTCCTTTTCTCTCTCGCAGGGACGCGGGCGTGGTGGAAAAAGAGAGGCGAGGTGTACAAGATCGGAGAGAAGATTTCGAGTTATACGTGAACGTATAGGGGTGTTTATCTCGTGCGAGCACGAGCTCCCATCATTCGCGTGCACGACGGTTTCTTTTTCATCCGATTCTGTTGGCATGCGAGACAATATCGCGATGACAGGATTCTCGCAGTTTCCGAGGTTGAGTAAATTTTCGTACAACGATCGGGGAATAACCGTTCGAAGAAAATTCGCCTGCGTTTCACATGCCACATCCTGATAGCTTCCATTCCTTTTTCTATCTCGACTTACCTGCATACACAAATATCGAGAAGAGAAACTAACTCACTCCTGTAAGTTACTTTATCGTAAGAAGGCGATACAAACGTAGCGAATTCAAAGAGAAGTTTCACTTACGAAGAAATCTAATTTATGCGGTCGATCGAAGATGATCGGATTGGGAAGGTTTTTGAAATTACGTTGACGATCGACGGGGAAAAAATTATTGGAATCTCCTACAGTGAGATTTTTCTGGTTAATCGAGCGACACGTTGTGACAGTGACATAGTAATTTGCGTTGCGCGAGGATCGACGAGGTGCAGCGAAAGATACGCGACCGACACACCGACTTTGGTGAATGAGTCGGTGGAAAATACCAATGAGTGGAAGTATCATTGTGTAACTGTGCAGAGAAAAGGCGCATGCGTCGTGCTTCCTCTTCTTCGTGCTTATAAAAGCCTACACGCGTACGTGGAAGAGAGCAAGAGAAAAAAGAACGCGAAGGGAAGACAAGTGGGACGGCCGGTGTATTACAGGCTGCAAACTAATGCTGTATATCTGTAAACGCGTGCGGTTATTGTTACGTCAATACTCGCGGGCGTGGATACGCTCGGTGATTTGTGAAGCCATCCGTGTTCGCGCGGACTGCAAACAACCGTAATTTGTCCGCTATTTTTCTCGCTAACCATTTCCTCTGAATTAGAAACAACTACGTTTCAACTACACTGCTATCCAAACTATTGCGACTCCCTGGCGAATGTAATTGAACGATAGAAAGGGCCGTCCAAACATAGTGTAGCAACGATCGCTTTGTTTCACCTAAATCCGAATGACTCACAGCCCCAGCACTCCCCTACTGCTCGCTATCTCCAGTTCAGCTCCACCTAAGCTCAATAACTAGACCCCGCGAATGTTTATGCAAATTCACGTTCCTACGAACGTAACTAACAAAGCGAAACTTGGATAGAAATTTCCTTCAGTCAGTACGTACTGTAACGAATATCGTAGGGACTTTGGATATTTTATACACTTCTACGTGCCGTAAACGTTGCCTGCAACGTTCTTCTAAACGACAAAGACCGCTGTCTATCTATTCGTTAGATACAACAAGACTAAGCGAGAAATTGCCGCTTCTCGTTTGATCTCGCTAGATCCGATCTTCCCGCCCTCGTCAACATTCCCGGAAATACTTGTGAGAGAAAATCGCTCGTCCCTCGGGAATTACAATCCGCGCTTCTTACATACTCGACTTTAATCGGCCCTACTGTAGAGTAAATCGTTCCACGAAGCAAGCAGCACAAAGGAAAATTCTTTTATCGCGAAAACACGTAACACGTTCTAACCGTGCAACGTCAATAAACCCAAGCGCCATCGCTCGCGAGTGGCCGGCGTCGTTTTAACGATTCGCGCGACACAACGACGCTCTAAGTAAATCCCTCGGGGCCGACAAGAGAGAGAGAGAGAGAGAAGGAGAGAGAAAAAAAAGAGAGAGAGAGAGAGAGAGAGAGCGCACGCAGCCAGCTCGCAGACATTGGCCGCGAGTGTGGTGTGGCGAGTGCTTACTACGCACTACGCGGCTACGGCTACGTTTACGGTCCGTATGAATGTACGTTCGCCGCGCGTACGTACGACGGCGCGGCGACGCGCACGTTTGCGGCGTGCATTCATAAAGTGGCGGACACGTAGCGTGCGCGTGCGCAGTTCGTCGCCTTCTTCGTTGCCACTCCTTCCTCTTTTCTTCCTCGTCGCCACCCTTCCTGCGACTAATACGGCCTCACCACCCCCCTCGCGGCCACCCGTATCCTGTACACACTTTTCACATCCGCTAACTA